>NC_080396.1:36984700-37293800 GCF_030265065.1 Corythoichthys intestinalis
TTTTTTTTTCTCGTGTCGTATGCTCTTTTTAAGGCAATAAGACCCACAAACAAGCAACAACTCAAGGTTGCTGCTGTAAAGGCCTGGCAAAGCATTAAGGAGGAGGAAACCCAGCGTTTGGTGATGTCCATAGGTTCCAGCCCCTGAAATATGAGGCGTTTCTAAGAAAATGTATACATTTCCTTAATTTTCAGTCAGATGTTGTTGTTTGACCAACTCTGGCCAAGATATTTTAGTTCAAGTCCAATGTGTTTGAAAGTAGAGCCCAACTCATAGAAATTGTGTGTCTGACTGTCCAAATATTATCGGGCCTAACTGCTAAATTAAACTGAAAACATAACTAAATTAAATTGCTACTGGATCGTAGAGCCAAGGAAGAGAGTCCATCGTCCATCTTTAGAAATGTGTGGTTCATTTTTTTGCCGATGTTAGGGTCCGCAACTGCGGAAACAAGATTGTACTTCAAAGCAAAAAACAACGGAGGGATGCAACCAAGTTTTTTTGTTTTTTTTTTAATATACAAATGAAAATACATGCGATCGCAGAAAAGCTGGAAAAACACAATGGGTCTGTGACAGTAAATCGACGGGGATCAATAATACTAAAATAAGCGGTAGGCAGAGAGCCGATAAGGTAACAAAACAAATACACTCAAATAATGGCACAACGTAGGGGATTTCAAAACAAAGGCAGCAGAAGTGTACAATGGCACCCAGCATGTCTCGGCACCCTTCTCTTGGATCGCCTGGGTTTAAATACAGTCTTGAGGAGCTTGAATCGGCTCCAGTTACGACGTCGGGAACGCTACCGCAACTGTGTGACCATTATCTGACCAACATTGTGACCAGTGTTGTCAGTAACGCGTTACTATAATCTGATTACTTTCTTCAGTAACGAGTAATCTAACGCGTTCATTTTTCCAAGCCAGTAATCTGATTAAAGTTAGTTTCCCTAGTGCCTGTGCGTTACTATTTTGTTTTTGCCTTATAATGTATGTAGAATGAAGAATACTGTAGTCATCTACGAAGAGCATTTCTCATCGGGGGTGACGTGTATTACGATGCTGTATGAGCGCTGTCTCCCACGGCCGGCAACGACATAGCATTCTGACGAGGCAGCGTGGCTAACAGCGAAAGACAGGATATATACCGCAAATGGATGCATTTGCTCACTGGAAATACAGCCATTACTTCACATTTCTGTCCAGTAAAGATGACAAAAATATCTCCGTGCGTTGCAAACTTTACGCATGCTGAAACAGACTGTCAGCCGCTAAAAACTCTACATCCAACTCAACATGGAAGCACTTGGAATTACAGCACAACGCAACGAAACTCGAAACCTTCAGGTAACAAGACAGCCAGCACTTCTACAGTTTGTAACCAGCCTTTATGCGCATTTTATTGTCAGTGTTTGTAACCATAAGCGGGGTTTTACTTTTGTGGGGCTGGGGGCAAAGCATGTTGATGACTGAAACAAAAGTCAAAAGTTTGGACATATCAAAACATTTTTACGTTTTATATATTTTCACTACTATTGTAAATCCTCTCTGAATACATCAAAACTATGAACGAACATGTGGAATGGCAAAAAAAAAAGTGAAATAACTCAAAACAGTTTTTATATTCTACATTCTTCAAAGTATCCACCTTTGAGGTGTCGCCAAACTTTTGGCCAATACTGTATATATACATATATACAGTATAAAACTGTTCAAGCTCAGTTGTTGTTGGTTGTGTTTGAAAGCTTAGGCTTACAGAAATTCTAAATATCCATCCTGCTTCCACAGGTGTAGTTTTGGCTTAGCAAAGCAAAAGCGTCTCTTCGGTGGTAGTCACATGATCAGCTCGAAAAATGATTTTGACTCATTATGAAATACGTCGTAGGACTCTTGTTCATTTCATTAATTTTTGTTGTTTGTTTTATTGCTTTACAACTTTTATAGACAATATTTTAACAGCTAGGTCTTTATTTTAAAGGGGAAGTTCAGAGTTTTTGACATTAGGCTTTATCTTGGAGTTAGCGGGGATTTAGTCGTTGGAGTTGATTTGAACAAATTCCGTGCAGTTTGTCAGTTATCTGTTAGTTTCAGGGCTCCGGGGTGGCTAAGCTAGCATGAGTCAATGGTGGTTGAAATCAACTCCATCAACTAATTAACCCCCCGCTAACTCAAAGATGAAGCCTTATGTGAAAAATTCAATTACATGTGATGACATTTTGTTGTTGTCATTTTTATGTTGAGGTAGCAAAAGGAGAAAAATTGGTAAAAAGTAACTGATAAGTTACTTTTAAAGTAACTTAGTTACTTTGATAATAAAGTAATCGGTAAAGTAACTACATCGCGCCAGCAGCCCTCCCTGCACAGAGCGCGGCAGTGGGCAACACGGGAAAAGTCTGTGAAAGTGTCCAACCCACGTCATTCCCAGGATATCTCTACATGCGTGAAAACAATGACAGGAGTAAATCCCGCCTCACCTTACATTTGCGGAATTTTCCGGGATATGTTCATTAAAGGGGCTTATGTGTGTTGTTTCGTCCCAGAATAAATTGGTCATCTAAATTGTTAAGGTTTTGGTCTTTTCTGGCTTTAAGGTGCTAGTGAATTAATGTACAAGACATCATCATACATGCACTCAGCAAAAAACTAGAAGTGTCAGTGACAGAACAGCGTCCAAATGTGTGTTTGCTTGTCTTGCCTTGGGTGGAGTCTTTCAGGGTGACTCTAAGCTCCTCCCCACTGTCCAGGATCTCCTGCTGTGCCTGCAGGGCAACACTCTGTGCTTCAATCAGCTCCTCAGCCATCTGCTTCGTGGACTCAAGCTGCTCTACTACACCTGCAGAACTCTCCGTCAGCCTTACACAACCACAGACATCAACTAAAGGTTAATTCCTTGAGGCTTCATGTGTAGATAAAATTTATCATTTGTCAAAACATGACTGTTGTTTAAATTATTTATTTATAGCCTTTTTCTATCTTACAACAGTACATATATTTTTTCAACTTGTTGGTAGGACTGCGGTTTGTCTAAATATTATCGTAAAACACGTCCTGTAAAATTTGGTGACTCATCGGGATTTTTTTTTTTTTTTTAAATAAGTAATTTGCTCAAACGTGCCCATTACCAACGGACCTCGAGGCACACCTCCTGAATTTGGCACACTAGCCAAAGCCTCGACACAACTCATCCCTCCACTGACATCAGTCCCAGGTTTCAATCGTTATCACCGCCCCACCCACTTACTGACCTGTGCATGATGTTCTCAGCTCTGTTTTGCCAGGCTTCAGACTGTAGGAAGTGACAAATGGTGTGGGCGTGCGTGAAGAACTCTGTGTAGGTATTGAAGGCCACATTGTCCATTGAAACGGTGCACTTGCTGACCACTGACCCTTCAGGGCATTCTGGGAAATTTCTGCCTGAGCTGCAACACACAGAGTTGTAACTTGACTTTATTGACCAGTAATGTTGCTCCAGGCTGATCGGAGAAGATCAGACCATAGACATTTACTGCTCTTCATTTTTACAGTGTATGACGGTGCTATACTGAGTGTATGAAAATTGGGGGCATGGTGCTCAGGAAGTGCTTCCAATAAAGAGGGCAACCACGCTCAAGAATTAAATAGAACTAATCAAAGATAGGCATCTATTAACCAAATGTCGCAGATTTATGGGGCGCCGTTTGTAAATCAGCACACGCTCAAAATTATGACAACATTTTCTCACATTTAGCGCCACACAGTGTTTAAAATGGTGTGAAATTTTTAGAGTCACTTTTTTTTTTTTTTTTGCACATTTACAACATTATTTAGCAACTTAAATATGTATTTTTAAATAAGAAGTTTTGGACCCGATTGTTTAAATCCAGAACTAAATATTTAATTTAAATCTTAAACTTATATCCGATATCCTAAATGTTAAATCAGGAAATGGTTGGAACTAAATATTTAGCTTAATATGCAAATTCACATGACTGGAGACCGGAAGTAACAAAATAAAAGCTGGTGGAGCAGCTCAGACTGGCTGTTTACGTTGCTTGAAAATGAATAAAACCTACTCAATAGTGGCAGTTTGCTCTTGGACATGAGTAATTGTGATAATAACAATATAGGTAAAATACATATCTAGGAGAAACTATTTAAAGAGTATTTTGTGTGCTCCAGCTTTTATTTTGTTACTTCCGGTCTCCAGTCATGTGAATTTGCATATTAAGCTAAATATTTAGTTCCAACAGTTTCCAGATTTAGCATTTAGGACATAGGATTTAAATTTAAGATTTAAATTAAATATTTAGTTCTGGATTTAAACAATGAGGTCAAAAACTTGTTATTTAAAAATAAATATTTAAGTTGCTAAATAATGTTGTAAATGTGCAGGAAAAAATAAAAATAAAAATTACCCTAAAAATTTCACACCACGTTTTAAACACTATGTAGCGCTAAATGCGAGAAAATGTTGTCATAATTTTGAGCATGTTCTGCTTTACAAACGGCGCCCCATACAGATTTGACTAATAATAGTCCCAACAAAAAAATGATTCACAAATGTTTAATAATAATAAATAAAATGTATTTTTATTCTTTTAAATACTGTTGTTAATTTTACTCTTTAATGGATTTTGCTAATTATGCTACTGATAAGCAATATGAAATTGAGATTGGCGCCACAGTACAATAAATAAGAGGTGTGAAAACGTGACAATGGAATGAAAGGTGTAAGAAAGAACAAAATTGTGGGGGTGTAGGACCCCAGGACCCTGGTTCCGTTGCCCCTGTGTTAGTACCTTTTCTTCCACCAGTTTAGTTGTCAGATTTTTAAAATTAATTTTTGACACACTAACCTTTATTCAATCAGATGTCCAATTAAAAAACACATGAGCTACCTTGGTTAATGGAGGACTGGGGAAACTGTAGGAGTACTAGTACAGTGAACCTGACATCACACTCAAAAGGAAAGTTAACGACAAGAACTGTTCTCACCTGCTCAAGTGACAGTGTGTGAATTTGAGCGCGAGGAGGCCTTGTGATTCTGACGTCATGTCCACACAATGTGTGTCTACTTCTTCTAACGCACGTGCCCAACACTCGCCGTATTTGGAATTTGTTGCGAGGCTGCGAATGCGCCTCAGCTCCACTTGACCCCGCTGAACGCCCGGTGTTGGTTCGCCAAATCCAGTAGGAAGCAGCAGCAACAACGACAACAAAAACACTACAGCGGCAGACGCCATGCAGGATACCAGCTTCCTGTGTCGACAACTCAGCCAATCATAGAGCTCCATTTGAACCCTGTCACATACGAGGTACACTTTTGTAATCATGCACCACTTAATTTAGAAAATATCGTTGTATTTCTGTTTGTGTGTTGATAAAAATAAACACTTAAACATGATGAACATAATTAATGTTACAGATCCTCCAGCAACAGGTGACAGCAAAGCCCCCCCCCCCCAAAAAAAAGAGTGAACAGATGTATCCAAACATTTTTCTCCAAGGGCCACTTTCAGAATAATCAAAGAAGGCAAGGGCCAACTTTAAATTCCTCCACATTTATTTGTAAACAGAGGATGACTACTTTTAACGCTTTGCAAGCAATGACAGCGTAAATTTTTAAAGTATTTAATTTGAAATGGACAGTTAAATTTAACGGACCGTAATGTGATGTGACACAATATAAACAATAGAGGTGGGAATCTTGGGGCACCTAACGGTTTGATTACGATTCAGAGGCTATGATTCAATTATAAAACGATCATTGATGCACCCCCCACCCCTTTTTTTTTTTTTAATGTTTCGTACGTTAGTTCCAAAAGTGTTCAAAAATCCTCTCAGGCTAAACCAAACTACTATTTCATTATCAAGTTAACAGTTCAAAACAGTAAATAGAATACTCAAGTCCTCATTCTGTATCAGCAGCTTTAAACTACATTCAATTGATTTAATGTTGTGAATCAACTGTTAAAGTTGTTAAAATTGCTCCCATTATTCCATAATTTCCCTTCTGTCTACTTTCGACATGTCAAAGTTTGAAAACTGTTTCATCAGTTAAAGATAGATTCAATTTAAGATTTTGCCGATTTAGGGGTATTTTAGATAAAAAGTTAATTAGGTTTGCTATAAAATAGCCTTCAATAGCAGTCTACTGCTTTAAGATGGTGGCTGTTTACTAACGCGGGCAAGTCTGTCATTTTGCATCTAGTTTTCTATGCATGCTCTAACGCTGCCGTTGTCTGTCATTTTGCATCTAGTTCTATATGTGATATTTAGCGTAGCATTATTTGGCCATACATTTGTAGCAACCAGCAACTGGGGGTTGTTTGTAGCGGCTGTCGGCCGCAGTCAGGTATTAATGTTTTTTCTATCTAGCAGCATGAGTTGAACATATTTACTCTCGGTCTGTTCCTCATTCGTCCCGCAGACATTCATTTATAACATCAGTGAAATCCAGTTTTTGAGCAAGCTCATGCTCAACGGAGAGCATGGCTAAGTTGTTAAGACTGCCCTGTGATACGGTGGAGCATAGGTAGTCTTTTTATTATTTTCATTTTACTGAAGGCTCGCTTTCCTCCAGCACGTTGTGCAAAAAAAGGACAAAAATAGATATTTGAAATATTTCATATGTTAAAGTTTTTAAGTATACATATACTGATTAGAACATAATATTAAATCAGACAATGATTTAAATAAAAAAGAAATATGTGAATGTAAAGTAAAATAAATTTAAAGGTCATTTAGGGGCCCCAATGGTCCTGAGGCCTGGGACAACATACCCGGTGCCCCCCCATAGTATATTTACACGAATAAAACTTTGCACAACAAAGAAAATGTCCAGCAACTGCAAAAAAGTCAAGAAAACCACAAGGCATTGTTTAAGTAAAATGTATCAAGTAGTTTTAAAACTGAGAAGTGCAATAGAATGTAGGCTGAATTTAAACATCTTTTGTTGGCTATATTCAATGATATTTTTTGTGGGCCAAATTCATATAATCATTATTTGCTGCAGCTCACTAAAAACTGGGCAGAGGACCGCAGTTGACCCACAGTTTGACATAATATAATAATTATGCAATAATAATCGTTGCACATAGCGTCTTGACGTCATAGCGACCACAGATTTAGCACGTACCTTTTCCGGTAACCATAAACGCCAACTCTTTAGTTGTCACGGGCTTCTGATAGAAAAAGAACACTCTATGGCAGGATTGGAGAAAATGAAGAAGACAGTGTTGGTAATACGTATAAACACTTCTTTACTCCACCACTGCCAAAAAGAGAATGCATATGAAAACAATATCGAACACACGACATGAAAGGCATGAAAGGCAACTGCCACCTAATCCATTTCCACCTACTGGGTGAGAGTCCTTCCTGGTGTGAGTGTCCATCACAATACAGTCATATAATTAATGAAAAACTATAAAGGACAATGAGAAAGATTGTATCTGTTTAAATTATGTAACTAGTCAGAAGAAAAAAAGGCATCAAGAAGAACATCTGAGAATCTTTTGGAATCAAATTGAATAAGCAGACAGTAAAATTACACCTCTTAGCATTTTTTTATTAACTGGAGCAAGATGTGGGTTGTTCCTTTTAATTATACAGTTTTTCATTTCAAATAAAATTGGAGACTTGCAATTGGAAATACTGTATTACAAAATATATACCCACCTAACGTATACTTTTTATGGCATGATTTTGCATTGTTGTTAAAAAACATTCCTTCTACAGTATAAATCCAAATCTGAAAGTGTGACTCACTTATTTTATGGATGCCCAATTCTTTTAAAGATACGCACACAAAATAAGATTGTTTTATGGGGGGAGGGGGGGTACCTTGGTTTTAAGTCTAAAAATAAATGCCATGTGATTATAATCATTTTTATTTCTATTAGGAATTTTTTTTTTTTTTTTTACAAGTTTGTTCATACAAACAAACAAAAATAACAAAAAAATGGTGCTCAATTGCAAAATTTGTGCTGTTACATGACATGACTGTGTGACTGTAGCTGTGTGTGTGAATATTGATGAGAGGACACAGTAGGGGGACAACAAACGCTTTTAATAAGAAAAAGCAACTAAGAACCCAGTAAAAACTAGTGAGTCTACAGTGACAGTGTATTGAGTTGAAAGCAGAGTACAATTATTCAGCAGCTATGAGGTCACCACATATCACTACTAAGTCTAGGAACAACATGGCTGCTGGCTGACATGGTGGCTTCCGGCAAGATGCGTGAGGTTATAGGCACTAGACTCTGGAACATGCAATATGGTGACTGCTTACTGTGGTCCCATTCCATCTGACATAAGACAGCTAAGAGGTTTGAGGCAACCAAACATCGCTAGAGCAGAGGTGAGCTTGGATCATCGTCAGATGACACCCAATCCAGCAAGATTCTCCAGTGAGATACACTTTACCAACCTCCTAACCTCCTAGCTGTCAAGAGATCTGCACGCCAAGATGGGAATGTACAAATACCGCATTAGTGCCTCCTTTCTAATTGGGAGGTTAAGAACATGTTTGGATGTTTGACTTCGATCATGAGCGATTATGATGCAATTTATTGCACCTGAAGGACCACCAGACCCCATAACAACAAATTGGGAGAAAATTTGAGACTGACCACTGATTAAACTCTCAAATGTTTACCTTTTAGGCTTCCTCACATGTCTAAAGTCAAGTTTATTCATAGTGACAGACCTAAAAAATATATACCTTCAGATTTGATTTCCACAATCATTCCAATTAACAGATAAACAAAAATAAAAGTCATCTAAATTTGTCTAAATGTTAAATAATGGCACCCCCAAGAGTACTATGTGCTGTGCTCTGATCAATCAACACATTCAATATATCCTGAGATACAAGGACTAGAATGTGATCAAAACTGCAGTCACTTTTACCAAATGAATGGTCTGACAGGCCCGCTAAAGTATAGCTATTCACCCTCACCTACAAACAAATTGTACAATGTATGCATGTTAAGGAATCAGTAGATGTCCTGTTTCAAACATCCAAACAGGTCCAGAATTGTGAAGTTGTAGAATTCCCATTTACAGGGCACTGAAAAGTATCAGATCCATACTCAAATTCTATTTTTTTTTTGCCATTTCCCCACTTTAATGTTTAAAATCATCCAACAGATTTCAGACAAAGATAACCCAAGTAATCATAAAAATCAGTTTTAAAACTGATTTTATTTATCAACTAAAAACATTCGTTGCTAACTGGCCTATTCTGAGAAAGTACCCATCATACTTGTGAGAGCAACATTCAAGCCGCATTATTTCAATCAGATTCAAGTTCGGACTTTAATTAGTTAGCTCTAAAACTTTTATCTAAAAAAAAAAAAAAAAAAATCAGGCCATTAAGAAGTTGACTTGCTGGTGTGTTTTGGATTGTTGTCTAGCATTTCTGCTTGCGTTCACAAAGTGATGGATGAAACGTTCTCCTTTCATCCAACATTTTTGCTTCTATCTATAATAGCAATTCACACAGGGCCTGAATTTAAAAAACATCACCAGACTATTACAATGTTTAACTGTTGGTATGATCTTCATTATTTCTTAAAATGCTGTTACATTTACACTGGATGAATTAAGACATGCAATCTCATTTCATCAGTCGATATAATTTTTTGTGAACCTAAAGATGAGTATGTTCTATTTAGATTAGCAGTGTTATTTTACTCAGACGTCTGTCATGGATGCCATATTTTTCCTAGTCTCTATTGTTGAATCATGAACATTGACCTTACTTAACTGAAGTAATGAATGCCTGCAGTTCTTTTGATGTTGGCCTGGATTATTTAGTAACCTTGTGGATGAGTAAATGCTCTTGTTAGGTTAATTCCTGTAGGCAGGCCACCCCTGGGAATGTTCACCATTGTTGCATATTTTATCCATTTGTGGATAATGGATCTCACCTTGTTTTACTGGGAGTACTGGAGTGTTTTCACAGAGAGTTGTTACCTGAACAGTTTTTCCTTCATTAATATAAAAATTAGAACTGCTTTTTATGTTTACTTTACCGTTGTCTAATATTCCCATTTGTTTGATGATTTTAAACATTCAAGTGGTTGAACAAAGCAAATAAAACAAGAATTTGACACGGAAGCAAATAGTTTTTCACAGCACTGTACGAATGGTGGTGTATGGAGTTTGGTGCTGTTGCCTCCCCACAACAACTGTTTAGTACAGCACTACAAAACAGTAAGATGGACCTCTACTTCTGAATCTTCAATGACTGTTCCAGAACATTCAAGACAAAGACAAGTCTTACAGTAAACATGGCCGTGCTTTCCCAATGGGACCAGACCCAAGGTGTAGAAACGGCTAACCTCAAAGTGGATTCACTTTGACTGAACACACAATTCCTCTGGGAAACACAACCATGATGGAAGAACGACTCATCTCTAGGTCAAATACGACAGTCATTTTGACTGTAACAGAAGATTCCAGTAATGTGAAGTGCTTGAAATCACTTGGACTAAAGAAGAATTATCGGCGACTAATTTAGGGCAGATGGAAATCAAATACTGTACTTTAGGAGTTTCTGAAGCCATTGAACTAAAAGGGATTGTCAGTCAGCAGCACGGTCACGTGCTAGGGAGCGTCAGTCAATTACATTTAACTTTAAAGCTGTATTGATAAGACAAAATATTAAAATACAAAATAAAATAAACAGGTTATATTCTGGAAGCAACATTTGTTTGGGACAATGAACTTAGCCTTTTGTTTTCATTTCCAAACTGCTTCCTCCTCACCCACTCAACCGAGCGGGACACAACAGCTGCCTTTTGATTATGTACACACACGCTCACACTTACACACAAACACGCGCGCATGCACGCACACACGCAAGCACTTGAAATCTATATATTCCTTTTTTTTCCCTAAAAAAATGACACCATCCATCCTTCGCCGTCATCGTCAGTGCTAGCTTGGCGCGCAGGTCGTTGACAAGAAGAGAAAAGGTTGTTCCTTGGAACAACAGTGCACAAAGATGGAGGAAAAGCCCTCACTGGTACCACCTAAGTCCACAAGAACGTAACCGTCTACTTTTCCATCGCGCTAAGTGATCAGCTTACCCTTTCGCTAACAGCAGTCCGAGATTCGACTGTTTCCTCTCGGCTCGGACAGGGAACAGCAGATGGAGGTACCATGTCTCTAAGCTCCATACCCTCGCCCGTTGTCTCCGAATCCGCCCGTAGCCGAGGTCGGCCTTCAGCCCCAGATACGAGACCGACACCGTCTTCTGTCCCTGATCTTTGGGGAGGATCAGGCCGAATTGAGCTGGGAGGACTCGCAGTGCTGTTTGAACCCCCAATTGTCTCTCTGCTTTCTGAAATGAGTTCTGCTTCCACTCGTATTTCGGTTCTGGGTCTGCCTTCCACACTGCGGATGAGGGATGTGGTACTCAGGTCTTGAGGCTGCTCACTCTGTTGAACTGAGACCAGGTTGGGTACACTGGCCATATGGAGAGATATTTGTTGGAGTGGGAGTGGTTGCAATTGTGGCCTGGGCGGCTGTGGTTGAATCTGCTGGAAATGTTGGGGTGCTCGGGCCTGCGGTGGCCTGGACTGCATGAGAGGCTGTCTGAGTTGTGGTCTGCTTAGAATATGAAATTGGTGTTGCAAAGGGGGGCTTATCTGTGTTGAGGGCTGTGTTACAGATAGACTCTGTGGGTGGGCGCTGTGTAAGAACTGTGTTTGGGCAGGGGTCCTTGGTTGGTGATATAAATGGGGTTCGGTTGTGGTTCTGGGCTGTATTTGCGGTTCATCTGCATGGTGGGTTTTGCTTTTTGTGTGCAGTTGTGGACGTGGTTGAGTCTGAAAAGGGGGTCTGATTTGGACTTGAGGTTGTGCAACTGGGGAATGGGCTTCAGGACGAGGATTCCTTGTCTGGGGAGGCTGGACCTGCAAGACCTGGAGGTCTGTCGGAGGTGGAGCATCCTGAGCTGAAGTTCGAGTTGTATGCTGGACTGTGGGTGGTGTTTTTGTGGGGCGTGGCTGAGGAGGATGCCTGATCGGAGAAGACTGAGTAATTGGAAGTTGAGAAGGGGATTGGCTATGACCTGGATATGGGGTCTGCGGGCTCTGAACAGGACAGGGGGGAGGCGAAAGGTGTGACATTGGGGGCAGTTTTGGGGCAGCAGACTGGGGTTCAGTGTGTAGCTCAGTTTTAGGTCGAGACTGGCCTGAGGGTCCAGAAGCTGAATGAGTATGAACCAAAAGGGAGCTCTGTTGGTGGCGACGATGATGGCGATGATGGTGATGGTGGTGATGATGATGGTGTTTGTGTGGCGAGCGTTCCTTCCTTTTGTGACTTTTGGAAGGACTCGTGTTACTGCTACTGCTGCTACTCCTAACTCCGCTTCCTCCCTTCTCATCAACTTCTTCACTCACTTCCTCCTCTTGACTTCCTCCTTCTCTACTCTTCTCCTTGTGCTTCCTCCCTTTGTGTGTCTTATGTCCGTGTGAGTGACTTTCTTGGGAAGCAGAAGGCTGCCTCTGGGATTGAGACTGGCTCCCCTCCAAAGAGGCAAGGGAAACCTGGGAAGTTTGTATTGGTTCCTTCGGACCGGCCTCCCCCTCAGAAGGTGCCATCCTTCCGGGATCTGATGTGCTAGATCCTGGAGTCGGAACAGTCTCCCTCTCGTCAACGGTCTCTCTCGTTTTACGTTTTTTGATTGGCAGCGCGGTTTCTTGTACGACAGGTTTGCTGGAAGACTCCTTAGTGGCTTTCCGTTTGGCCTCAGCGGCCATGATGGCGGCTGTTGTGTAGCCGCCTGCTGCCGATGTACCGGAGGTTGACGGTGTCAAGGAAGATGCCGTGGCAGCCGTCGTAGCTGCAGAAGCTGAGGCTGGCTTTCTGCCACGTTTTTTGGGTGTGGTCTGCAAGGGGGCTGGGAAATCCTGTTCTGATTTCCTCTTCCTACCTGGACGGGACTTGACTGAAGGCAGGGCAGGAGTTGACACCTGAAAGGGAGTCACCACACTCACAAGTAACATCATTCTTTTTAAATAACATTCCAACATGCTAATAATGTCCTTTATGATATGCATCATTTTTGAGAATGCCACACTGACGCACCTTTGACGTGGTGGCTGTGGTCTCAGTGGCTGACTCCACCTTGCCGTATGGCATCTTAACCAACAGTTTTCCAGGAGATTTCTCAATGACACGCTTCATGGCCACACCCTCTGTAGCCTTACGAATCTTCCCACTGCCTGAATACAAACCACATACATGCCTTCACAGAATTCTTGTTGGCTCCGTTTGTATCATTATACATTGCATACAGTAACCACTTTGTACCTTTGGGCCTTCCACGGCCTCTACCAGATGGTTTGACAACTTTTGGTGTCTTGGGAGGTTTCTTCTCACGACGGGAGGGGCTGCCGCGTCCAGTTACAGTGAAGTCAAAGTCGTTGGGGTCGGTTGTAGTGTCACCAACCTTCTGGAAATAAGCGATGAGCTCCACCTTGGACCGGAAGGCTTTTCCTTCAGAGCTTTGCCGCAAAAGAAAAGCTAATGGCTTTATATGTGCAACACCTGGATGGATGCACAGTGTTTACAGTGGATCTTACTTGATCAGGTAGACATCAAACTTCCCTGCGGATCGTCCGGACTTTCTCTGCTTGAGTTTCCGTGTCCAGCCGACTGGCAAAGAAGGGTCGTCGTACAGTGGTCCCCGATCTCGGATGATAGAGCGCCGTTGCTTGGGAGAACCAGCAGATTCAATACCAGCCACTCCTTGTGAGGGACCCGCCACTGGCTCTGATGGCTACCAGAGAGGCACAAACATTAAACATGATTCCCATCTATGCTTCATTATCAGAATTACTCTTTTGACTCCACCTTCACCCACCGAGGTAGGTGGCTCCACCACTGGCTGGGGCACTTGCTCTTGAGAAACAGCCACCTGTTCAACATGGCGCCTTTCCTTGCGAGCCTTTTTAGTCTTACTGTGATGCCGTTCTCTCTCCTCCTGGCCTTCTGGTGCCTCTTCTCTGTGGAAGACAGATTGCAGTATTGATGACATATTTGATGACATTACACGTTTCAAACGTTTGGAGAACCCTCAAGTAGTCGGAGATGAATTTGTGAATTCTACTTAAAAATATGAAGCCACCAAACTTCCTGAAGAAGAGACATTAAAAGTACATCTTTAAGGTATCCAAAACATGATAAATGTATGCAATAGATCTTCTATATCCTAAAGCCCCAAGGATTGTACAATTCAGCAGATATTTTGGGAAAAGACTGAAGTTGTATCAAAGTTAAGAATTCAAATCAATGACATACACGTAAAGCAACAGTAGAATATAGCTCTCTGGATCCCATTTTGACCAACTTTTTCCTTTGTGGTGACACCATTCCAAATGAAGCATTCTCAATAAGGCCATTAAGAAATGAGAATAAAAGAAACAGGAAGGTGGATGAGTGGGTAGCACATCCACCTCACAGTTCTGATATCAAGTGCTGGATCCTGGGCTCTGGCCTTCCTGTGTGTAGTTTGCATATTCTCGCACCTACGTGGGTTTGCTCCCACACCACACCCAGAACCATGCATGCTAGGCTGACTAAAAACTCCAAATTGCCCCTGGTTTTGGTTATTGCGTGGATGGTTGTTTGTCTAATTGTGTCCTGCGATTGGATGGCAACCAATTCAGGCTGTACCCTGCCTACTGCTCATTGTAGCTGGGATAGGTTCCAGCACCCCTCCGACCCTTGTGAGGAGAAGCAGCATGGAAAATAAATGAATGGATGAATGAATGAATAGAACATACAGCTACAACTCAGTGTAACGGACATGGAAATAATGGATTTTCGAATAACAGACAGCAACGCAGCAAATGCATCAAAAGTCCAACATCAACTCAGAAGCAAAGCAAAGTGAACAAAGGCCATTCTTTTAGGAATTAGCCACATACATGTTCAATAGATAGTCTCTGCTACTATTGCTCCGCTTCCAGGTGCACAGAGATTATGTAAATGCCTATGTAAACACTCGAGTGCATGCGGTAAAGTGCTCTTTAGCAGGAGTGTGAAATTCATTTCAGTTTGCTGGCCACATTCATGGCAATTAGACCTCAAGCAAAAATATACACCTTATATACCAAAATATTTGACGCAATTAACGCACATGTCCCGCTCAGACAGTATTCTGCCTTTTGGTAAGTTTTACAGCAAGGCTTTTTATGCTGTCTAACAGCGAATTCTTGTGGTCGCTTTGCGACATGGTTTATTGTTTTCTTGCCAGTTCAATATGGCTGCATGACGTCTCGGGCTGACGCCTACGTTGTAATGTTGTGCTTATATGATCCTTGGACAAGATTTGTCCGTAAGTATGGTTGTTGTAAAGAATGTACATATTATGTTAATAAGCAAAATGTTATATTTTTTGTATGAGACGCTTTTTGTTTATGTTTAGTGAACCTGTATAGCGTGCTAAGCTAACGTTGTTGCTAATGCAACGCTTGTGTACTTTTTTTTTTGTAGTTTTACGACGGTCTAAAGAGGACAATGGTTTGAGGCCATTTTATTAATAAATCAGATTAAAAAGGAAGAAGTCTGATTATTAAGGCGTCGTTCACTAGCTGTCTAGCTTTGGAAAAAGTAGACGCTTCGGAGTGAGGACAGCATAGACAGATTTAAATGACAGTAGAGTGAAATGCCCACTACAGTCCTTATGTACCGTATGTTGAATGTACAGGGTGACCCAAAAAAAAGTTTACACTGCCATAATACAACTTAAATGCCATGTTTATTCATCTTAGAATTAGAATTTAATCACAAATTATACATTATTGTAAAGAACATGTACAGTACACTCTGTTTTTCAATGTGTCCTCCCTTAAGTGTCACAACAGCCTCCAGGCGCCTGCGGAACGCTTGACAGGTCTTCTTTATGTAGGATGCTGTCATCTTTTCCAAAGATCTAACAATGGACCTCTCCAAGGCTGCCACAGAAGTTTGTGGCTTCTTACAGGCACTGTCCTCCACAGTTGCCCATATGCTATAATCCAGGGGATTGAGATCTGGACTCTGGGGTGGCCACATATCACCTTGTCAATCAACTTTTTGGTCCGCATAGATCGGCACTTCCAGACCCAGGTTTTCGTGAGGCTGTTCCAGTATCTTTCAGCTTCTTTTTAACTTTGTAGACTGCACATCTGGATATTGTCAGATTTGCTGCAATCTCAGTAGGTGTCAGACCGGCACGCAGCAATTCAGGTACAGCTAAAGTTTTCTTCATTTTCAGCAGAAGCACAGGAATTGTAGAGACGAGAGATTACCAGCTGCATTGAGTGACCTTAATGAATCACTTAAGCATGACAACCTATTTAGATATGTTTCAATGGCTTTTAAACAAGCAGTCAACTGAGTGTAAACTTTTTTTTGGGTCACCCTGTATATATCCATCTTGTGTCTTATCTTTCCATTCCAACATTTTATTTTACAGAATATATATATAATTCACAGAAAAATATGGCATATTTTATGGATGGATTCAATTGCGATTAATTGCGATTAATTACGATTAATTAATTTTTAAGCTGTAATTAACTCTATTAAAAATTTTAATCGTTTGACAGCCCTAGTTATAATTAACTTCAATTTCCGTACACATTGTGCAAATAAATAAATACACAAAACACATGTTTCAATATTCATGTAAATGGATATTCACATTGGAAATTCTAAATATTCACTTTGCAATTTTAACAATAGCATAAATAAGTGTTTACATTTACATAGCTATTATGTGTGTCTTAGAGATCTCAGGGATCACTGCTATAACATTCCCTATCCATTTATTATCACGTCATCTTATGTAGGAAAGATTTTAGGTAAACATGTATTTCCACATCCATCTTTAAATCTTGATAACTTCTACTTGACTGATCACACCCTGCAAATTAAAGTGGGAGTGGGCCCGCCAGGCTGAAAAAAAAACTGTGGGCCGTTCAGCCTGGCAGGCCCACAGGACCCCTTGGCTGTCCGCTTCTGGCCCGCCGGCTGTCCGTTTGACAAGACATTTGACACTGCTCTAGAGACCAGCTTGCCCTCCGATTCACGTGGCCTTGCTCCCCGGTCGGCGTATGTCCTACCATCCCTGTGGCCTCACCCCCCAGATTTTCACACATGAAATAAAAGGTGTATATGGAGACAAGGGGAGTGTGTTGCCGAATACTTTAATTATATTTCCAGGGCCATGGGACTTTAAGTTTCCAAGCTTTCCAGTGTTAATAACACGTCTCTGGAGCAAGGAGCTTGTCCCGGGTACTTTTAGGCATGCAGCCCTGTCCCTTGCTGGGGCTTGCTTGGGCTTCCAATGGCCGAGAACATTTTCTCCGACTGCACAGTCAAGCAACACTTTATGTACATTCTCTCTGAAAGACACATGACGGAACAACCTAAAAATCCATCGTAATGATCACGCTTAAGTCAATGGAGGAATTATGTCATTAACTAACATAACAGTTACTTCCCAAGTCCTTCACTTTGGCATCCAAAAAGGTCAGAGGTAAGAAAAGCAAGCACACTAATTTCAGTAATGGTGGCAAACTGAAACTTGAGTCCCGGTCTCAATTCTGTGACGTCGCAACATAGCATGGCACTTTTATTGCGGTATTCGACATTCACAGCAATACTTAAACGTAAGGTATTTATTTACAATAATTATGCACTGTATTAGATGTTTTGGGCCATCATTTACATATTCAGTAAAACTATTTCCAATTAGAAGATGATTATTATGGTTTCAATTTCTACTGCTTCAATGTTATGATCAGTACAGTGGCATGAAAATGTATCTGAACCTTTTGGAATTTCTCACATTTCTGCATAAAATCACCATCAAATGTGATCTGATCTTGTCAAAATCACACAGATAAAAAAACTGTCTGCTTTAACTAAAACCACCCAAATATTTATAGGTTTTCATATTTTAATGAGGATAGTATCCAAACAATGACAGAAGGGGGAAAAATAAGTAAGTGAACCATCATATTTAATATTTTGTGCCCCCCCCCCCTTGACAGCAATAATTTCAACCAGACACTTCCTGTAGCTGCAGATCAGTCTGGCACATCGATCAGGAATAATCTTGGCCCATTCTTCTTTACAAAACTGCTGTAGTTCAGCCAGATTCCTGGGATGTCTTGCATGAATTGCTGTCTTCAGGTCATGCCACAGCATCACAATGGGATTCAAGTCTGGAATTTGATTTGGCCACTCCAGAACGTGTATTTTGTTCTTCTGAAACCATTCTGAATTTGATTTGCTTCTGTGTTTTGGATCATTGTCTTGTTGCAGCATCCATCCTCTTTTTTGCTTCAACTGTCTGATAGACGGCCTAAGGTTTTCCTGCAAAACATCCTGATAAACTTTTGAATTCATTCTTCCATTAATGATTGCAAGTTGTCCAGGCCCTGAGGCAGCAAAACAGCCCCAAATCATTATGCTCCCTCCACCATGCTTCACAGTGGGGGTGAGGGGTTGATGTTGTTGATCTGTTCCATTTTTCCTCCACAGATGACATTGTGTGTTACTCCCAAACAATTCAATTTTGATTTCATAAATCCACAAAATATTGTGCCACAACTTCTGTGGAGAGTTCAAGTGCCTTTTTGCGAACACTAAACGAGGAACAATGTTTTTTTTTTTAGACACAGTGGCACAATTCTTGGCCATAATTTAACATATAGTTGATGTGTGCGCATAGATATTGGACTGTGCCAGTGATTTCTGTAAGTGTGTTCTTTTTTTTACCTCTCTGAGCATTCCGCGCTGAACTCTTGGCGTCATCTTTGGTGGACGGCCACTCCTCGGGAGAGAAGCGACAGTGCCAAACTCTCTCCATTTGTAGACAACTTCTCTGACTGTCGATTGATGAACATCCAGACTTTTAGAGATGGTTTTGTATCCTTTACCAGCTTTATACAAATCAACAATCCTTGATCAACTGGTGATTAGACAGCTCTTTTGACCGAGCCATGATGCACATCAGACAATGCTTCTCATCAAGACAATTCTTACCAGGTGTGTGTATTATAGTGGGCAGGGCAGCTTTAAACCACTCATCAGTGATTGGGCAGTGCACACACCTAACTTAAATTGTTTCGTAAAAATTGGTTTAAATTGCTCTTAAAGTCTCCTTAGGCAGAGGGTTTACTTACTTATTTCCTCCCCATTCTGTCATTGTTTGCATGCTATCCTCATTAAAATATGAAAAAATATAAATGTTTGGGTGGATTTAGTTAAAGCAGACACTGTTTTTTCATCTATGTGATTTTGACAAAGATCAGATCACATTTGATGGTGATTTTATGCAGAAATATGAGAAATTCCATAAGGTTCAGATACTTTTTCATACCACTGTAACTGACAAACCTTTCCTTGTCCTGATTAGTCCTTACGTTTAAATGTACAAAGAAAATGTCTTCCCTTTGAAAACATTAAGGCTACAGCTTCACCATACTAATCATTTAAGGGACACTGCAGTGGAAGTCAACAAATTATTTGAAAATTATTATTTAAATATAATATAAATTTTTTTAAAAAAAAATATATATATATATATATTACGCATGTGCCGGTATGAGATTTTGATGGTACGATAACCGTGAGCAAAAATACCGCGTTTTCATGGTATCACGGTATTGCAATTATAGCTACAAAATGTGTTATTTTGAGATGTATGGGTTAAAAAAAAAAACTTTTTTCCATTGAACAGGATTTTTTTTGTCAGAACATAGTTGCAAATCGGAACATGAATATATTGTTAAAATAAATAATCAATAAAAAAAACAAATATTTTAAATAAAATTAAAATATAACTTATACCCACAGCCACAGCTGAAGTTGTTCAAGATTAGAGCAAGAACAAAATAATTTCTATAAAAAAGTAAAAACACTTCTGAATAAATTTTTTAAAAATTTACACTGCATCACTTTTTTTTTTTTTTGACGGTGGAAAAGCTCAAGTGAAATTTTGCCATTTTCAGCCACTGTGTCAAATGTAGTCTACATGATGTCATGCCTTTGTGTTTAAAGAACATAAAGAATTCATAAGTTAATAAGTTCGTTAAAAATGTACAAGTTAGTATATATTAGTTAAAAATGTAAAAGTTAGTTAAAATGTAAATATTGTTGTGGAAAGGTTTTATCTAAAAAAATTTAAAAAAAAAAAAAAAAAAACATTGGGAGTGATACCTCTCCTTGAGCTAACGAACATGGATTTGTGCTTAGGGCGAGATCATCTATCACAATTAACGATCTTTGATGCTATCCTTTTTTTCCCTTCATTCAAGCGAATCAAGCTTGTTTTTTTCTCACTCTACGGCTGTAACACTCGACGAAGTTGCTCTCCCAGCTAAGCCTAGGCTAGCATTCATCTTTGTAAGCTTTTAGTTAGTGTGTATATCTAATTTGAAAGGAAAATGTGTTTTGTTTTTGGTGAACTTTCCCATGGTGCTAATCTGTTGAAGCTACTCACACATGGAAAAATACAATTGAACAACGTTTTAAATGTATTCATTTTGTATATTACACTTACCACGATTTGAGAGCTCAATAAATTGAAAAAAATAACACCTTATGTTTGGAGTATTTGTTTTTGGGTTCGCTGGCTGTCTAGCCGATAGCGTCACTTTCACACACAGAAACAAACGGGAGGGGGTGAGCGCTGCTGCGCCACGCCCCCTCTGGCCGCATTTTTGACACATGAAAAATGGCGAATACCGTACTACGGTTTGACGGAAAATTTTAGTGGTTTTGAAACCGCGACGTTTTCACACCACGGTAAACCGTGAAACCGGTAACCGGCACATGCCTAATATATACAGTATATATATATATATATATATATACATATACAGTGCCTTGCAAAAGTATTCGGCCCCCTTGAATCTTGCAACCTTTCGCCACATTTCAGGCTTCAAACATAAAGATATGAAATTTAATTTTTTTGTCAAGAATCAACAACAAGTGGGACACAATCGTGAAGTGGAACAACATTTATTGGATAATTTAAACTTTTTTAACAAATAAAAAACTGAAAAGTGGGGCGTGCAATATTATTCGGCCCCTTTACTTTCAGTGCAGCAAACTCACTCCAGAAGTTCAGTGAGGATCTCTGAATGATCCAATGTTGTCCTAAATGACCGATGATGATAAATAGAATCCACCTGTGTGTAATCAAGTCTCCGTATAAATGCACCTGCTCTGTGATAGTCTCAGGGTTCTGTTTAAAGTGCAGAGAGCATTATGAAAACCAAGGAACGCACCAGGCAGGTCCGAGATACTGTTGTGGAGAAGTTTAAAGCCGGATTTGGATACAAAAAGATTTCCCAAGCTCTAAACATCTCAAGGAGCACTGTGCAAGCCATCATATTGAAATGGAAGGAGCATCAGACCACTGCAAATCTACCAAGACCCGGCCGTCCTTCCAAACTTTCTTCTCAAACAAGGAGAAAACTGATCAGAGATGCAGCCAAGAGGCCCATGATCACTCTGGATGAACTGCAGAGATCTACAGCTGAGGTGGGAGAGTCTGTCCATAGGACAACAATCAGTCGTACACTGCACAAAGCTGGCCTTTATGGAAGAGTGGCAAGAAGAAAGCCATTTCTCAAAGATATCCATAAAAAGTCTTGTTTAAAGTTTGCCACAAGCCACCTGGGAGACACACCAAACATGTGGAAGAAGGTGCTCTGGTCAGATGAAACCAAAATTGAACTTTTTGGCCACAATGCAAAACGATATGTTTGGCGTAAAAGCAACACAGCTCATCACCCTGAACACACCATCCCCACTGTCAAACATGGTGGTGGCAGCATCATGGTTTGGGCCTGCTTTTCTTTAGCAGGGACAGGGAAGATGGTTAAAATTGACGGGAAGATGGATGCAGCCAAATACAGGAACATTCTGGAAGAAAACCTGTTGGTATCTGCACAAGACCTGAGACTGGGACGGAGATTTATCTTCCAACAGGACATTGATCCAAAACATAAAGCCAAAACTACAATGGAATGGTTCAAAAATAAACGTATCCAGGTTTTAGAATGGCCAAGTCAAAGTCCAGACCTGAATCCAATCGAGAATCTGTGGAAAGAGCTGAAGACTGCTGTTCACAAACACTCTCCATCCA
The DNA here is from genome assembly GCF_030265065.1 of Corythoichthys intestinalis. NCBI lineage: Eukaryota > Metazoa > Chordata > Actinopteri > Syngnathiformes > Syngnathidae > Corythoichthys > Corythoichthys intestinalis. Next base: position 37,006,852 of record NC_080396.1, read on the forward strand.
ACCTCACTGAGCTCGAGCTGTTTTGCAAGGAAGAATGGGCAAGAATGTCGGTCTCTCGATGTGAAAAACTGATAGAAACATACCCCAAGCGACTTGCAGCTGTAATTGGAGCAAAAGGTGGCCCTACAAAGTATTAACGCAAGGGGGCCGAATAATATTGCACGCCCCACTTTTCAGTGTTTTATTTGTTAAAAAAGTTTAAATTATCCATTAAATTTTTTTCCACTTCACAAATGTGTCCCACTTGTTGTTGATTCTTGACAAAAAATTAAAATTTTATATCTTTACGTTTGAAGCCTGAAATGTGGCGAAAGGTTGCAAGGTTCAAGGGGGCCGAATACTTTTGCAAGGCACTGTAAATATACATATATATTAGTATAAAATCAAAATAATATATATATAAATTATCTGATTAGGTCAAAGAAAATAATGTTGTTAACTAATAAAAATATTGCTCAATACAGTACTGTATTTTTAATAAGGGTTCATAAAGGGGAAAAATGAGGCCGGGCCATCAGGTCTGGAATACTGTAGGCGTGTCCGCTGACTGTGCTCAAACCACAAGCCCGCTACTGCAGCTTTGTGAATGCATGGAGAAGCATCTCTCTCATCAGCGGAGCTTTACAAAAGCGAAACAGCCGACCGGTGGCGAGCAGCTCCCCGGAAAGGCTGCAGGCAAGTGGCAGCTTATACAGCAGTTGCAGTCAGTCAATGTGTTCTGTCGGCTACAATTTGCTTGAAATTTAGCGGACACCTGACAGAACATTAACTGCTGTAAACATCCACAGCTGGCCGGTGCTGAAGAAAGGATCTCCTGGCCGTACTGATCATGGATCACTGATGATTACACAAAACCCATGTTACATAAAGACATAGAAACCTGGCGGAAGATAAATTATATTTGGTAACTGGGTTCGTATTTTTTTCCGCTGCAGCCACCGGGAAAAACGCGAAAGATTCAGCGGACACCTAGTTGGCAGTATCGCAGCTGACTACGCATCCACTGCTGCCCGGAATCAAAGTATGGACCTCCTGGGCGCGGGGACACTGTGGTGCTGCTCCCAGCCAGTCGTCTGCTACGCCGTCTAATGTATGCTGCAAAATATTTTTTACACAAAGATAGGGATGTCCCCTGTCTGATCGCGTGATCAGAAATTGGGTGAAAAGTATATGGTTTTTAATTTAAATAAAAATAACAAAATAATCCAGAAATACAATGGCATTACCGAAAGAAACAAAAATATATACGTCTTATCCTCCGCAACACTTCCAGAAAAAGCGGAAGAGGAATATAAACAGTACAGTACTGTAACATTTTTGGAACTTGTTTTTTCGGTATCGGATCAGGACCCTGTATCAGCAGATTCTCATAATCAGGTGACTTGGACCTGAGTGCAAAAATATGAGATCGGAACATCCCTACACAAAGCTCATGGTACATAAAAAACATATGAACCTGACGGAAGTTGTATTTTGATGACGCCATTTTTCTGCTGCTGCCCCCGGAAGTAATGCTAGAAATTCGGGGGCTCATAGGCCAAACTCAAATCGACCACAATTCATCCAGCAGGCCGCTGCTGCATGAGACGCTGCTACCTGCCAGTGGCCGACCAATAGTTTCACCTAGACAAAGCCCGAAACATCATAAAACACATATACATGCGACAGATGATGTATTTGTTGGCTCGGGAACGAAAGGAAAGAAGCTGCAATTGTACCGGGTGGAGAGCCACCGATGGCAAGCTCCTATGTCCGGGGTCCTCAATTGGCGGACTGCGGTCCACGACCGGACCACGGCACGCCTCTCTGCAAACCCACGGACGAACGAAAAAACGAAAAGAAAAAAAAAATTTTTTTAACATACATAATTTGTATGGATTGGCGATCTATCGCTATGCGCTACAATTCTATCGCTAAATTCGGTTTCATTTTTAGTCATATCTTCCATGTTCTCACTTCTGTTTTCACCTCTATGACAACGATGCACTGATTGGCTGAGAGTGCCTGTGTGGATGCGCTGATTGGCTAAGAGAGCGGGCATGGATGCGCTGATTGGCTGAGAGCCCGCATGCTACTAGCTAGCGTGGACATACCGCAGCAGTGTCAGCAACCTCAAACATGACTTGCACCCAGCACTTTGCAATCTGTTAGTACATGCTGTCGTGTACTTTATTTTTCATTCAAGAACGTGAGTCATACTTTGAGCAAACGTGATTTATTTATTTATTTCCCCGTGTTACCCCAGCACTCTCGCTGCATGCGGGCAACGTTCAAGATGACAACGTTAAGAAACGTTCACTAACACCACACATGCCACCAGTAGAAGACCGAATCTAACAAAATGGCATGCTCAAAGTTGACCAAGAGAAGAAAAGTGGACAACGAAAATCACCATTTCAATGAGGAATGGAATGACAAATATGCGTCCATTCTACCAACTGCAAGTACAAAACCAATGTGCTTAATATGCTTCAAGACAGTTGCTCTGATAAAAAGTCAAAATGTGAAACGCCATTGTGTTAAAGAGTACAGCTCTTTTGAAGATAGGTTTCTTCCTAAATCAGAATTGAGAAGGCAAGAAATGAACAGGTTGAAGCACTGGCCAAACATAAGAAGCAGTTCTCTGATGGAGAAATAATAAAAGTGCATGACTGAAGTGATGGCAGCAATGTTTGAAGGAAAAGAAAAGGACGAAATGACAACAAAAATCAATCAAATCTCACTCCCAGATTCATCAACCACAAGACGCCCTGAAGTACTGGCTGATGATGTGAGTAAACAGCTTTGTGACCCCCACATGCCATTTCTCTCATTGAGCAGTGTTTTACAGTTAAAGTTACTGTCAATAATTGTTATGTTTGCACCTTAATGACAGAGCTTGTCATTTATGTTCTGAACAAGTGAACATGTACTGAACTACTTGCACGTTTTCTTTTTTGTCCAGCAGTGCTTTACAGTTACAAAATGTACTGTCAATAATAATTGTTTGCACCTTAATGACAGATATAGTCAATTATTTAGTGTACACATGTAAACATTGTACTTGTTTTTGTTGTTGTTGTTGTATTTTTATTTTCAGTCAAAAAATGTTTTGTTAATTTATTTTTATTTAATCAGAATGTACATTGTATTTTTGTTTGGTCAAAAGAAAACAACCTTTACCACCTTCGACCTGCCTTGTACTTGACCGACATTAATAAATGGACCCATGCTTGTATGAAAAAAATAATGGCGGACCTTCAAAATTTGTATTTGAGGACCCCTGTCCTATGTATATAAAGGCAGGGACAGGCCAGAACGCAAGAGTTTTAGGAGATAACTTAAACGACCCTAACCACATTTTAGCCCCACACCCTATAAAAATGTTTCTTGCTATAAGTCAGAGATTCAGCACTCGTTGTTCGTAGCTTGTGCAAAATATTTTCAGCACTTATCTTAAAAGACAATTCATGTATTTAGAAATCATCAAAATGGCTGGAGTGTCCCTTTAACCTCAAAGCAGCTGAGCTATATTCTTTTACTGTTTTACATTTGACTACTTTTATATATTTAAAATACATGAATTTTGTGGAATGTGACATGAATGAAAATCTACAGTATATTAGATATTTGTACGACAAATTTACACTTGAACGACTTTCTTCCAACCTCACATTAAATCCATCATTAAAAACATTTTCTTTTCAAGGCTCATATTCAGGGCCTTGCCTCACAGTCAGTTCAAGTTCTGGCACCACATGATACAAATAGATTTCCTTGGTAACAGATCAAACCATCTAAAGAGTCGACCCTGAATTCACAAACAGAATGTTTTAAAGTTGACCAAGATGCCTAAATGTTGATTGTCAGTATTGGCTCCTCCTGATTCAGTGACAGTGAATCAGTGACTAGACAGGAAGTGACGCAATTACATCACATGCACTTGCTGTTTACCATGCAACTTAACACATGAGCAGCCACGCTCACTCATTCTTCCGCTATTTAAGGAGAGTAGTGCCTGCATGTTACAGGAAGTCATGGTGAACACACAGATACCTGTGAAGACTTTTTAACATATTTTTCAAATTTTTACCTTATAGGTTTTCATTTTTTCCCCTACTGACTATCTAGAGATGAAGTAAAGAAAGAATTGTTAATGTATTTGATGGACTCTTTGTTTACATTGTTTAATATGGGCTTGTGACAATCTGTTAGTTGTGATTTATTCACAGTGATACATCTAATAACAAAGTTGCTATCTGATCATGATAATTGATGTTGCTCATCAATGATTGATTTGACATATAATGTTTTGCGACCTATATTGCCAAGCTATCATAAATGAATTTCCTGCGCCATTCACAGAAATCACTTTTTTACAACCTGAAAAAAATCCTATGTAAGTCAGTATAGACACAGGTTGCTGCAGAAAGCGAACGTGGGCAGAAGAAAGAAGAAAATGACAATAATACTCAAAGGGGGATTCACTCCATTCACATGAACGCATTATTTGCAGTGCCTAGCTCGTGTAGACAAATTTAATTATAAATATAGTTAAGTATTTTTTAAAAACGTAATATGTGTGCACTGCACCTATTGAATTGCACTTTTATACGCTTGCCCAATTTTTAAAGTTGTAAATTTGCTTGAATTGCAAGGGTTCTTGCAGGAATCAACAAGAGAAATTCAAGACTTTTATTAGACTAGACTAGAACAGAATTTAATCCCAATTCTGGCACAAATTTCACGGCAAATTTCAATGAGATGAGCACTATCCAGTATGTACTTGTTTTTGTTTGCTTAACAACACCCGTCCATATATACAGTGGGGAGAACCAAGTATTTGATACACTATCAAATACTTGGTTCTCCCCACTGTACCTCTGACTGGCAACCAATTAAAATTCAATCCACTTCAGCGAATCATCAGTTGTGCAATTAGCTCATACCTCTTCATTAGCAAGTAAAAACAATTAAAAACTTTAGTTAAAATTAGGGCTGTCAAAATTATCGCGTTAACGCGCGGTAATTAATTTTTAAAATTAATCACGTTAAAATATTTGACGCAATTAACGCACATGTCCCGCTCAGACAGTATTCTGCCTTTTGGTAAGTTTTACAGCAAGGTTTTTTGTGCTGTCTAACAGCGAACTCTTGTGGTCACTTTGCGACATGGTTTATTGCTCTCTTGCCAGTTCAATATGGCTGCACGACGTCTCGCGCTGACGCCTACGTTGTAATGTTGTGCTTATATGATCCTTGGACAAGATTTGTCCGTAAGTATGGTTGTTGTAAAGAATGTACATATTATGTTAGTAAGCGAAATGTTATATTTTTTGTATGAGACGCTTTTTGTTTATGTTTAGTGAACCTGTATAGCGTGCTAAGCTAACGTTGTTGCTAATGCAATGCTTGTGTACTTTTTTTTGTAGTTTCACAACGGTCTAAAGAGGACAGTGGTTTGAGGCCATTTTATTAATAAATCAGATGAAAAAGAAAGAAGTCTGATTATTAAGGCGTCGTTCACTAGCTGTCTAGCTTTGGAAAAAGTAGACGCTTCGGAGTGAGGACAGCATAGACAGATTTAAATGACAGTATAGTGAAATGCCCACTACAGTCCTTATGTACCGTATGTTGAATGTATATATCCATCTTGTGTCTTGTCTTTCCATTCCAACAAACTATTTTACAGAATATATATATAATTTCCAGAAAAATATGGCATATTTTATAGATGGTTTGAATTGTGATTAATTGCGATTAATTACGATTAATTAATTTTTAAGCTGTAATTAACTCGATTAAAAATTTTAATCGTTTGACAGCCCTAGTTAAAATATGTAGTTGGTCTAATGAAATTAGCATTTTCATAGTTTGGTCAGTGTGATACTTATACTCGTGACAAACAAAAATGACGTCTGTTCTATATTTTTTAATGTTAACTCATCTATCCATCTATATATAATTTTTTTATTAACTTTAGATGAAACTATTGAAAACTTTATTTAAGCAATGTTATGCACGTTACCATTGTTGTTTAGGCCGCAATGTGTTCGGTAGTGACGTAAAATAGGCCTGTACGATACTGGAATAAACTGCGATTTTTGGTGTGTTTGCGATATAATATGGTGATATTAAAAGTAGAAGAATTTTCACCAGATAACTTGAATAGCTCTGTTTGGGATAGGCTTAAACAATATTAGAAAATAAGAACATCGCGATTTATATTGCCAAGGCACCACACTTACTTTTTTGAATAGGTTGTACTGGTTGCACCTAACTTTTCCTTTAACGTGCACCAGCACAAAATGTAGGCGCAACCACTTTTTTCATTGTATCATCTTTAATGCCATACTTTTAGTCACTCTCCTTAACATTCATATAATTCATTGAAGTGATTCCACTTATGCTGTGATGCTCACGCTGCTAAGAACAGCCTCTCACTTACACAATAAAGGAGTTGGCACAGCACACTTAGACTGGGCTGCAAGTTTAACGATGATTAACACATTGGTGGCTTCGATCCTACAGCTACCCGAGCTTCTCAGGCCAGATGAAAGCCACAAACCTGTGAATCATCGTTAACGTGAAGTACTACAGGCCAGCTGCGCTGGTGACCAAGAAAAACAGTTAGGTAACACTGCCTAACAGGAGGGAGGGTGGCGCTGCTATGGCGCTGTACGAGCATGAAGCAGAAAACCATGAATATGTTTTTTAAATTAAAAACTCGATACTTTTCACCCGATTCAAATCCTCTAAAAAAATGGTGCGATCGGCCCAATTTCTGATCACGTGATTGGATCGGGGAATTTTATTTAACTAATTTATATAATGCCGTTTAATCCAGGCTCGCTGTGTATAACAGGGTTCCAGGATCTGCACACTTGCTGCTTTTATGAAGTAAAACAACAGTTTACATGTTTTAAAAAAAAAAATTAAAAAAAAAAAAATTGCACATCCTGCGATGTGTCTATTGACAAACGATATATTGTGCTGGCCTAACGTAAAATGTGCCGCCGGCTTTAACAGTTGGCAGACACACGAGGCTGAAAAACAGTTTGTGACCTTGTACCATTTTAAACTAGTACTGGTCCTTCTCAAAAAATTAGCATATTGTGATAAAGTTCATTATTTTCTTTAATGCACTGATAAACATAGACTTTCATATATTTTAGATTCATTACACACAACTTAAGTAGTTCAAGTCATCCATTGTTTTAATATTGATGATTTTGGCAAAAACGCCGCGAAAAAACAAAAATCCCTATCTCAAAAAATTTGCATATCACGGAAAGGTACTCTACAGAAGCTACTAACCTAACAGTGTTTCCCACTAATGGACGCCCCCCCCCCCCCCCCCCCCGAAAAAAAAAAAAAAAAAGATACTAATCAGATGCGTCAGTCAGCCGATTACACAGCTGTAGCCCACTCCACTCTACTACCCGCGCGAGCGAGAGCAGCATTTTAGAGTAGTATTTTATTTATTTATTTATTTATTTAAGAGACGCAAGGGGAACGAGTAGGAAGAATGGGAGAACGAGCGAGATAGCGAGAGATAGCGGTCGCATGTCGTAGCAGCCCGCTGTTATTTTGTTATTGTTTCTCTTTATTATTGTTACCACAATCGAGTGGTTAAGCAAATACAGACTTCTCTCCTTCTTCCCCATATCCGGGGCATTACAATAGTTTCGATCGGACTTTTCGGCGAAAGTGAGCGGTGGACGGAAAGAAAACTTTGATTGAACTTGCGCGGAGAGGCGGGGCCCAAAATAAAGCCTTGCTCTATTTTCAGAGCGTTGGTCACAGTAAAGTATTTATTAGTTCAAGCAGAGTAAAATGATACATATTCACGGTACAAGAACGTCGTTTCCGTGTCCATCGATTGGTAAGAAAAGGCTGTTTGTACGAGTGACGTGTGGGCGCTCCCGTCGGGGGGACATTTCGCGTGGAGTGGCTATTTTTCGGCACAACACCGACGCGCCAACTTCAGACAATTATGGCTGACGAAAGTTGGATAAATGCGCCCCCCCCCCACACACAATTTCGCGAGCTCTGGGACACTCGAAAAATGACTCTCTTACCTCTCCTTGCTAAGTTAATGGTACCTCGATGTTCGTTTGTGTGGAAATTTAGTTCACGAACAACGGGGAAAAAACTATTCACCTTCTCACCGAATCAAGAAAAACTCTTTACACGGCCATTAGAATTCCCCCTGTCCTGTAAATGGGTCAGTTGACAGAAGGACTGTTATTGTTGTGGTAATGTAGTACTTATGAGGGTCAAATAAAAAGAAAAAAGGAGGGCTACGACGGCGGTCTGAAACCCGCGGCTCTTGGGCCGCATGCGGCTCTTTAGTGCTGCTTCGGAGCTTCTTTTTTTTTTTTTTTAAATGGAAAAAGATGGGGGAGGGAAATATATTTTTTGTTTTAATAGGATTTCTAGGAGGACAAACATGATACAAACATTCTTTCAATTCATTAATATTGTAATGAAGTTAAACTTGTGGTGTCATCGTACAACAGAGTAGTCACGTGGTGCGCTATAGGATCCACTGCAGGGAAAATAAACATTTAATCATGAAGGCTAATTATGTATTTCTAGCCAACTTAGTCATTTTTATAGTAGGCTAATATAGCTAGTATTGATAATTATAAGGCTTGTACAAGGCTTTTAATTTTTTGCTGCTCCAGACATACTGTATCAGTTTTTTTTTTTTTTGGGGGGGGGGGGGGGGGCAAATATGGCTCTTTTCAACAGTTTGCCAACCCTGAGTCACTACGAGATGTAAGTCGTACTATTGCTACGAGAAAAAAAGTCGCATTATTACATAGGGTAACGTAGCTGTACTCAGCAACGCATTTTACATACATGTACCGTAGCTGAGAGCTATAACATTAGCCTAGCTAATGAAATATTTCAAATATATCGTTGTTATGGTTCTTCTTGGGGGGAAAAAATAATGAAAAAAAAAAAAAATTCGCCGTGGCATGACATGGTGTGGCTGTCCGACTCCGATGCAGCCCACCACCACAGTTTCAAAAAATCCTATGGTCAGAGACCCTCCCACCACAGTCTCCTAAAATCCTGTGGGAAACACTGCCTAATCATCTGAATCAAAGAATTAACTCAAAACCCCTGCGAAAGATTCCTGAGGTTTTTAAAAACTCTCAGCCTGGTTCATTACGCAAAACCGCAATCATGGGCAAGACTGCCGACCTGACTGCTGTCCAGAAGGCTATCATTGACACTCTCAAGCAAGAGGCTAAGACACAGAAAGAAATTTCTAACAAATAGGCTGTTCCCAGAGTGCTGTATCAAGAAACAGAAACAGTGGACTCAGTCTGGAGTAGAAACATCCAGAGCCACCGTGCACAGGCGTGTGCTGGAAATGGGCTACAGGTGCCGCATTCCCCAGGTCAAGCCACTTTTGAACCTGAAACAGCGGCAGAAGCGCCTGACCTGGGCTACAGAGAAGTACCACTGGACTGTTGGTCAGTGGTCCAAAATACCTTTTTCAGAAGAAAACTAATTTTGCATGTCATTCGGAAATCAAGGTGCCAGAGTTTGGAGGAAGACTGGGGAGATGGAAATGCCAAAATGCCTGAAGTCCAGTGTCAAGTACCCACAGTCAGTGATGGTCTGGGGTGCTATGTCAGCTGCTGGTGTTGGTCTACTGTGTTTTATCAAGGGCAGGGTTAATGCAGCTATAGCTATCAGGAGATTTTGGAGCACTTAATGCTTCCATCTGCTGAAAAGCTTTATAGAGATGAAGATTTCATTTTTCAGCACCACCTGGCACCTGCTCACAGTGCCAAAACCACTGGTAAATGGTTTACTTGACCATGGCATTACTGTGCTCAATTGGCCTGCCAACTCTCCTGACCTGAACCCCATAGAGAATCTGTGGGATATTGTGAAGAGGAAGTTGAGAGACACCACACCCAACACTGTGGATGAGCTTAAGACCGCTATCGAAGCATCCTGGGCCTCCATAACACCTCAGCAGTGCCACAAGCTGATTGCCTCCATGCCACGCCACATTGAAGCAGTCATTTCTGCAAAAGGATTCCCGACCAAGTATTGAGTGCATAGCTGATATAATTAATTGAAGGGAAACTTGTTTTGTATTTAAAAAAACATTTTTTTGTATTGGTCTGATGAAATATGCAAATTTTTTGAGATAGGGATTTTTGGTTTTTCTTGACTTTTTTGCCAAAATCATCAATATTAAAACAATAAAAGGCTTGAACTACTTCAGTTGTGTGTAATGAATCTAAAATATATGAAAGTCTAATGATTGTCAGTACATTACAGAAAATAATGAACTTTATCACAATATGCTAATTTTTTTAGAAGGACTAGTATATTGTATGCCAGAAAACCTACACTAAATTCTCAATAAATATTGATGTTACTATTGCAAATATCAATTACAAAGGGTAAAACAAATACATTATGAATAAAAATCAAAATAATAATATAATAATAGCAATAATAATAATAATAATACCTGTAATAATGTAACAAACCGAGTTCTAATGTTGCAAATGTGTTTGCGTGGTGTACCTGAACGCATCGCGTGGCTGACTTGATAAGACTGTGCCGTTTTAGTTTTGCTTCGTTTACTTGCTGTGGGGGACACTAGGCACAAGTTGATGGAATAAATGATTAGAAACCTGACGAAGCAGACGATTTCTTTGGCAATGTTACCATAATAATAATTGCCACCTTAACTTATAAACACTGGCTCATATTTTTGTAATATATCTATCTTCATGTCAATGGTAACGGTAAGCATCACCTTTTTTCCTTTTTTAACATTGTTGGAACCCATGATGATTTCTCTCACAAGAAAATCTGCCATGCGTCAGTTTTGCGGGAAAACAAAGAAACTGCGGTGCTGTCATGGATCGTTGTATTTAGAGCATGTCGTCAGATGTAGAAACAAATGGCGAGTCAAATCTTACGTTGGATGTCGAAAAGATCGTGTGTCGAAGCGATCGTATGTCGAGGTTCCACTGTATACAGTGGAGAGAACAAGTATTTGATACACTGCCGATTTTGCTGGTTTTCCCACTTGCAAAGCATGTACAGGTCTGTAATTTGTATCATAGGTTCTCTTCAACTGTGAGGGACGGAATCTAATACAAAAAAACAGAAAATCACGTTGTATGATTTTTTAAATAATAAATTTGCATTTAATTGCATGAAATAAGTATTTGATACTTCACAAAAATCGAACTTAATATTTGGTACAGAAACCTTTGTTTGTTATTACAGATACCAAACGTTTCCTGTAGTCCTTGACAAGGTTTGCACACACTGCAACAGGGATTTTGGCCCACTCCTCCATGCAGATCTTCTCCAGAGCCTTCAGGTTTCGGGGCTGTTGCCGGGCAACACGGACTTTCAGCTCCCTCCATAGATTTTCTATCTGGTTCAGATCTGGTGACTGGCTAGACCACTCCAGGACCTTATGATGCTTCTTACGGAGCCACTCTTTAGTTGCCTTGGCAGTGTGCTTTGGGTCGTTGTCATGCTGGAAGACCCAGCCACGACCCATCTTCAGGGCTCTTACTGAAGGAAGGAGGTTGTCAGCCAAGATCTGGCGATACATAGCCCCAACCATCCTTCCCTCAATATGGTGTGGTCGTCCTGTATCCTTGGCAGAGAAGCAGCCCCAAAAAATGTTTCCTACTCCATGTTTCACGGTTGGGATGGTGTTCTTGGGGTTGTACTCATCCTTCTTTTTCCTCCAAACACGACGAGCCGAGTTTACACCAAAAAGTTCAATTTTGGTCTCATCCGACCACATGACCTTCTCCCATTGCTCCTCTAGATCATCCAGATGGTCAGTGGCAAACTTCAGACGTGTCTGGACATGCACTGGCTTCAGCAGCGGGACCTTGCATGCGCTGTAGGATTTTAATCAGTGATGGCGTAATGTATTTCCGATGGTTTTCTTCAAGACTGTGGTTCTAGCTCTCTTCAGGTCATTGACCAGGTCCTGCCGTGTAGTTCTGGGCTGATCCCTCACCTTCCTCTTGATCAGTGATGCCCCACGAGGTGAGATCTTGCATGAAGCCCCAGAACGAGGCAGATTGACCATCAACTTGAACTTCTTCCATTTTCTAATAATCGCTCCAACAGTTGTTACCTTCTCACCAAGCTGCTTGCTTATTTTCCTGTAGCCCATCCCAGCCTTGTGCAGGTCTATTATTTTATCCCTGATGTCCTTACACAGCTCTTTGGTCTTGGCCATTGTGGAGAGGTTGGAGTTTGTTTGTTTGAGCATGTGAACAGGTGTCTTTTATACAGGTAACAAGTTCAAACAGGTGCAGTTACTTCCGGTAATGAGTGGAGAACAGGAGGGGTTCTTAAAAAAGAACTAAGAGCTGAAATATTTACTAGTTGGTAATGTATCAAATACTTATTTCATGCAGTTAAATACAAATTTATTATTTAAAAATTATACAATGTGATTTTCTGGATTTTTGTATTAGATTCCGTCCCTCACAGTTGAGAACTTACGATACAAATTACAGATCCGTCCCTCACAGTTGAGAACTTACGATACAAATTACAGACCTCTACATGGCTTGCAAGTGGGAAAACCAGCAAAATCGGCAGTGTATCAAATACTTGTTCTCCCCACTGTATACTAGTCCTTCTAAAAAATAGCATATTGTGATAAAGTTCATTATTTTCTATGATGTACTGATTAACATTAGACTTTCATATATTTTAGATTCATTACACAGAACTGAAGTAGTTCAAGCCTTTTATTTTAATATTGATTATTTTGGAAAATCACTCAAGAAAGGTTTTAAGTTAATTTCATAGATTCAGATGATTAGGTTAGTAGTTTCTTTAGAGTACATTTTCATGATATGCTAGTTTTTTGAGATAGGGATTTTTGGTTTTTCTTTTTTACCAAAATCATCAATATTAAAACAGTAACTTGAACGACATCAGTTGTGTGTAATGAATCTAAAATATACGAAAACGATTCAGAGGCTCCAATTCGTTTATAAAACAATTATTGATGCACCCCCCTCCTTTTTTGATTTTTTTTTTTTTTATAATGTTTTGTACATTAGTTCCAAAATTGTTCAAAAATCCTCTCAGGCTAAACCAAACTACTATTTCAGTATCAAGTTAACATATACAGTAAACAAATATACAAAAATAACAGTAAATAAAAAAACTCCAGTCCCCATTTTGTATCAGCAGCTTTAAACTACATTCAATTAATTTAATGTTGTGAATCAACTGTTACAGTTGTTAAAATTGCTCCTGTTATTCCGCAATTTCCCTTCTGTCTACTTTTGTCAAAGTTTTAAAACTATTTCATCATTTAAAGATAGACTCAAGACAAGATTCTGCCGATTTATGAGTATTTTAGATAAAAAGTTAATTAGGTTCGCTACAACAGAGCCTCCTAGAGAGGTCTACTGCTTTAAGATGGCGGCTGTTTACTTACGCCGGAAAGTCTGTCATTTCGCATCTCTGTTCAATAATACATGTTCTAACATTGACGTCGTCTGTCATTTGCATCTAGTTCTACATATATATTATATCTACTGTAGCCGTATGTTTGTAGCAACTAGCAGCTGGGCGTTGTTTGTAGCGGCTGTTAGCCGCAGTCAGGTATGATTGTTTTTTATCTAGCGGCATGAGTTGAACATATTTAATCTCGGTCCGTTCGTCATTGTGTCCTCATTGTGTCCCAAAGACCGCGCTGACTGTGTTTTACTTCCGCTTTACCTGGTATAAATCAATAATCGGAATTTGGATATTTGTGAATCGTTCTCGAATCTTCCACGGCCGAATCGCGAATAATCTAAGAATCGGAAATTTCGCACGCCTTTAATATATATGTGTATATGTAACCCCTGTGTCAGCGCCGCCCCGCGTTCCGCGCCCACCTCTGACTAGGCCGGGACGCGAACCCGCGCGCCAACGACGCTTCCACTCGGCAGGCAAGATCGGTAACCACTCCACCAATAAGCTCGAGCCAACGGCGCAGCCGCTAGCGTCCTTACATGAAGGAATCGGCAGGGAGGTTTCCACGCTCCACATGGACTCGCGTGCACCCGTTACACTCACCCCCCGAAACCTTCGCTGCCGATCCGGGTTACGGCACCATTGTTACCCCTGTGTCAGCGCCGCCCCGCGTTCCGCGCCCACCTCTGACTAGGCCGGGACGCGAACCCGCGCGCCAACGACGCTTCCACACGGCAGGCAAGATCGGTAACCACTGCACCAATAAGCTCGAGCCAACGGCGCAGCCGCTAGCGTCCTTACATGAAGGAATCGGCAGGGAGGTTTCCACGCTCCACATGGACTCGCGTGTACCCGTTACATATATATATATATATATATATATATATATATATATATATATATATATATATATATATATATATACAGTACTGTATATTTTTATTATATTATGTATATACAGGATATACTGTATGTATATATTTTCCCCAAGTGGAAGCTTCCATGTTATATTATGTATATACAGGATATACTGTATGTATATATTTTCCCCAAGTGGAAGCTTCCATGTTATATTATGTAAATACAGGATATACTGTATGTATATATTTTCCCCAAGTGGAAGCTTCCATGATCCTAATAAATTTAATAATTAAAAATATATATATACAGTACTGTGCAAAAGTTTTAGGCAGGTGTCCTGCCTAAGACTTTTGCACAGTACTGTATATATGTATATATATATATATATATATATATATATATATATATATATATATATATATATATATATATTTTTTTTTTTTTTTTTTAATTATTAAAAACACGATCCTTTTCACCCAATTCAGATATTCAGAAAAATGGGGCGATTGGCCTGATTTCTGATCAAGTGATCGAATCAGGGACATCCCTACTTTTGTTCATGGATACTTAATAGGTCATTATTTCCTAATGCATGTGTTGCATTCACTGATGCATACAATTTTCAAATATGTAAATATTTCAGCACTTATAAAATCTTGTTTTATAAATGGTTCCTTACACCTGCTCACTATAAAATTACAAACGGGGGGACTTCCTCTTTAAGATCTAGTTCTTTTTATTTTGTTCCCCTGAATTTGTTATTTTCAAGATTTTTGTTATGTACCAGTATTGGTGTCCAAAACTTAAAGAAAATTCAAAGGTTTCAGAAACGTCTTTTTTTAAGCTCACGTAATTTGACCTACATTGAAGGTGTCAAAGAATGCCCGCCTGCCCCCCCACCCCTCCCACAATACTAGAGATTTTAAGCTTTTAGCATGGCATATGGGACAAATTTTAAATACTGCCCAAATTGGGGGTCCTTCAAGCCACTTGACTGTTTCCAACCGACTGTCTGTCAAGATGAAACGTCTGTTTGAATTTTACCACATAAATGTCATAAAAATGTGACGTATTCTCCAGTGCAAATTATATGTTTTCCACTTCTTTATGCATTTTTGGCTGGTGCGATTTATACTCTGGAGCAACTTATAGTCAGAAAAATACACTAAGTAACTGCAATGATTGGGAAAAAAAAAATACATTGCAAAGTCAAGCACTGTTCACATTAAAAGGTGAAAACAACACAGGATATGCGAAAATACTTTTACATATAACAGGTGCAATGTCATTATACTTCATATTGGACAAACTGGTAGTCCACATCCGCCACATGAACCCCAAGCCTACTTCCTGCTTTTCCAATCTCCAACAATCAACAGCAGCCACTCTCTCTCCCATCAAGCATGTGGGGCTTTTTATCGACCTTTGGATTTTAAGTACTGTACAAACATCATTGTAGCAAATGGCCAAGTATACAATGACCCTAGGAATTACAGCACCAATTTAACAACTATCTTACAATATTTTTTATTTCGAGTTGTATTGCTATTAGGTAAATGCTAATAATTATCATGGTTCACCAGCAATCTGATCTTAACCCACAAAAAGTCCCAACTGCATGGCGCCTGTTTCCTGCCAATTCTGAGCTGTACTCACGTAATTTCCTTATGTGAACAGATTTTCTCAACATCTCCCTGTATTAATAGCAGTGTTGGGCACGTTACTTTAAAAAAGTAATTAGTTACATTACTCACTACTTCTTCCAAAAAGTAACTGAGTTAGTAACTGAATTACTCTATAGTAAAAGTAACTAGTTACCAGGGAAAGTAACTATTTCCGTTACTTTAAAAAGAACTTGTTGTATGTCAATGAATTTGAAATTTTCTGAGCAGTATTCGAGTCAGTGGAATAGAGAAGAACAGACAGGTAGTTAACTTGTTTAGGTGCTTCAGCAGATTTGAATTGCTTACCACAGATGTCGACAAAAGCTTTGCCCCGGGACATAAATTACACATTACATGCAGGTTCTTTCCTTTAATTTCGACAAACTCTAAATAGTGTCTATATCTCCACCTCTTAAAGGACACTTTTTCTTCTGAATGCTCTGCCATCTCGGCCCTGTGCATCTGTTTTGCGTGTGTTTGCCGCACGCGCTGCTTCGGTTTGCTTGTGAAATCACCGGCTCTGATTGGCTTACCACGACACATGACTCTAACCCTCAGCCAATCACAATCACTTCCATCACATCTCTCAAGGGGCTGCATTCAAGTAGGCTCGTTTCCCAACAATTCACGTCACCTTCAAAGCGTCTGCCGTCCTCAAGATGGAAACAGAATTATTGCTGGCTGACAGTAGGAGATGGGAACGAGGCTAGCATCAGGTGTAGCAAACACAGAAACGTTACCAAACTTTGGAAAGCATTGTCTAATTGAATGAGCATGGACAAACAGCTTGCAGTCAGACATACGTGCGCTATTCTCGAACCTGAACGCACCCAAAGTCTTGGATGACAAATCAACAGAGCAGAGAGTCGACTCGACACGGCTGGTAGTTTCTTCAATTTATTCAGAGTAAGTAACGCACCGCTTTTGACCGTCAGTAACGGTAACGGCGTTGTAACGGCGGAAAAAGTAATTAGTTAGATTACCCCGTTACTGAAAAACTAACGCCATTACATAACGGCGTTATTTATAACGGCGTTACTCCCAACACCGATGGGCTGATCCTTTTGAGTCATAAATCTCAGATGAATCCTTCGCCATTTGCTGAGCTGAGTATCCCACTGCACGAATGTTAGAATCAGTATGCATTCTGGAGTTGTCTATCTGATTTTAAATGTGTCTATTGTTGAAATCCTAATTGCGTTCCAAGGGAGCGATTCAACTGTATAGTGTTGCAATTTTGGTGGAACCCGTTTTACTGACTCTAGCTCATCTGGCTGGCCCCAGTCCTCTATTTGGGTGTGCGAATGACATTAATTAAACTGAACTGATTAAGCAGCAGCCACATTATATGAAACGAGCAGGTATGGAAAGTAGGCCGCAACACATACACAAACAAGGGGAGAAATCGTTAACTTTAAGAAGCTTGACGTGTTCCCCCAAACTGCGATCATGCTTCAGCGGAGTTCAAGTGGTGACAACATAAGGGAACGTGATGCCCAGCTCAGCAGCACCTGGGGAGGAGGATGCTGACTGTAGGGATTAGGGGCATGTAATGGGAAGTGCACTGAATAAGTGCATTTTTACACACCCATTACCACGAAAACACTCTAAAAGCGGGACCATAGACTGGCTAGCAGCCCGTTAGACACCTGCGTGCTAATAACACTGAGTGCCCGAGGGTGGAACACAGCAGGCGGGCATGGCAGCGCAGCTTCGTCCCGCGGGCCGTCCTCCAGGCGTGAGGGAACGATTCCTTAACTCAGGGTTACAGTGTCGGGCAGCAGGCAGAGTATATGAACGAGTGGCTTCACAAGCAGCTAAAGTACAGACGGAGCTGAAGTTGGTGACGTATTCCAGATAAGACCGAGACAGGCCGGTGTAAAATGCACGCACTTCGAAGTCAAATAAAAAAGACGACAGAAAGATGGCGGAGGTGCCCAAAACAGCGACGCTTTACCAGAAGATGAAATGTTTTTTTTTAAAAAAAAAAAGAGCTTACGTACATTCTCTCCTCCTCGCTTTCCACGGCAGCCATTTTTATTTAAATAAATAATTTTATATTTAAAAAAAAAAAGCGTTCAAACATCTCTGATGCACCCCGCCCCCTTCAGCTCCTTTTCCAACCACCGTCACTTAGCCAACATCGCGAGATGTGAGCGTGAACGCTGAGATGTCGATTGGCAAGATGAGTTCTCACGAGATGTTGAGCCAGAGTCTGTTTGGGACGGCGAGTGCTGCTTTGCGTTCACGAGACAACGGCGTCATTGAAATAGATCAATAAATATGTGGATAAATACAACTGAATTAATTTTTTTTAAAAGTTATTTTTATGAAATATTTTAATCAAACGTTACAAAATGTAAGAAATCCCTGGAAAACGTAAGAAATAAGCAACAAAATGCTGAAATCCTGATATAGTGCTTATATACAACAACAACAACAAAATCAGTCAAGACGTCTCTACCTTTTCAATTTACGCTTACTGTAAAGCTCCAAGGCTCTTGCATGTTTGAAATAAGCACATAAATCATTGGTTCGTATGAGGATAGTTGTTGAAAACATCACTGAATATGGTCCACAAAAGAATTTTAAACTAAGCGTACATTCTGTTGCACTTCTCAGGTTTAAAGGCCAAATGTGAAGTAAGGTTGGCCAACCATGTTTTTGAATAATATCAATGGCTAGACAATTATAAGCATATTTTCGTTTTTGTTTTTTTTTAACGCAACCCTTGCAGATTCTTTGTTTAACCCATAGCAACGCCCTTGACAACGAAAATGCTTTTCTTCGACAATCTTCGGAAATCGTCGGAATTGACGTCACACCGAGAACTGCGAGGAAAGTCCGCCATACACACAGTATTGTTGCATTGCTTCTCGGTAAGATGCCACGGCAGTGTGTGGCGATGTATTGTTCTCAATGTAAAGAAAAGTTGTATGAGTGGCTGAAGGATAACAAGGCACGTTTTTTGTTCGCACTAAGCGAATGAATTTCACGCCATCATCGAGTCGTGTTCTCTGCTACAAGGACTTCGAAGATGCCTGCTTCCTCAACCGGTCTGCTTATGATCAAGGATTTGCAAAAAAGTAAGTGTGATTTTTGGATAGATGACTGATGACTTTGTCAAAGCAGAGCTGCCAACTGTTGTGGAACAGTGCTTAATTTGTAAATCATAAGGTGCCGGAACGCAAAGTACATATAACAGCGCAGGGATGTAGGCATGTGGACAGGTCCCGGAACATATTGTAGTAGCCCGAATAGGGAAATAGAAAGGAGAGGAGTGAATGATAGCTTCCTTCACTTTATTGTTGCAACAGTTAGATAACAAATAACAAAAATAACAGCGGACTGCTGCAGCATGCGACCGCCAACTTCGCTCTCACGCCGCACTCTTCTCCTCACTTCCCGCTACGTCACCACTCTGCTGTCCGATGGCCCCCTCACGGGCCCGCAAACAGTTACGGACATTACACTATGCAGAAAATGGTGCTGAAAACAAAACGCAAATGCCCGCTTGCCATGCTGTGGGACTTTCCTTTTTTTTTCTTTCTTTTCTATGTGCTTTTCTGACTCGTTTTGAACCATCTTCCTTCTTTTTGAACAAGACAGTAAATGCAACAGTCTTTTTGGCATGTTGAAATACCGTTTGATCCTGGCTGCTTGCTCCCAAGATGCCGCAAATTTCAAGTTTTTTTTTTTAATGTCAGGAGTGTGATTTGTTGGTCCAGCTTCTCAGTGCACCATTATTATTTTATTTTATACTGTAATGTAGACTTGTAACTGCGTGTAATATTCTGATATGTTTTTCGAAGTAGCCTGAAGTGCACACAACGTTATTGTTTTGGTCACGTGACGCGGGAGTGTGATAGAGAAGCACAGGCGCTATCTATCGCTCCACACAGCCTGCCGAGAAGCCCAAGCTGTGTTCGTACTGTTAGCTCCATGTGTTAATAAAGAAACAAAGTTGTCAGCACGTCGTGTGTTCGATACCTTTGTCAACAAAAAGCTCATAACAAGACACTATGCACGATCCGTTTAAGAGATGCTGGGACTGGAGAGCTGTGAGTAGTAGGATGCGAGGGGGAGATGATGAGAAGCAAAACTTTGCGGCCGAATGTGGCGGCAGTCCGATATTATTTTGTTTTCTTATTGTTGCCATAATAAAGTAGAGAAAGCCAGCCACGTCTCATCTCCTTCTTTCCCCTCAACATTTTTATATTATTATTTTATATGCACGAGAGCTGCCGGATCTGCCAAAATGAACATGAAGTCTGATTATTATTTTTTTAAACAATGTCATCAGATAAACAGAAACATAAAATTATGTGCAAATGCCTGCTTCTTCAAATCATAAAAATAATAACAGCCTATATCTTACCAATCTTGTAATCTCGATGGGTCTTGTCTCCATTCCATGTCAGGTAGTCCAGGCACATTGTTTGCATCCTAATTAGCGTCTGGCTAATACATGTTAGGTCCGACATAAAATTCCAACCTCCTCTTCTTCCTCCAACTCTTCAAAAACTTGGATCTTCTCCCTTGCGCTCGATCTATCGCTTATATTGCTGTTTGAATCATTGTTTGAAGGGCTTTGTATGGCGGCCGTATGGCATCGCTGTTCTCGGTGTGATGTGTCACTTCCGGGTTCGTCCCCTTTCAGGCTCGAACTTCGGAAACGCGATTATTTTGTCAAATATACAACATATATTTTTTCATGCTTTATTTTCTGGACAATGTTTAATTACTTTAATTGTGACCCTAGTTGGCATGTTATGAAATTACTTCACATTTGGTCTTTAACACTACGTTGAGCCGTCTCTCCAGTATTTCCAATCAATGTAGGAAAATGTGTAGAATTCCATTACTGTACTGTTACGTAAATAAACCTATTTAGAAAATAATCCGATGTGATAAATTGAAATTCATCTATTTTGATCTTCTGATTACCAAATGAAAGTGGAAAGATTTTAGGTTGGCTCAAGGGCATAGGTTTGGTCTCAACATTGGTAGGGTCGCTATAACAGCATAACCTGCAAATACACTTTTTGCTGGGGACGGGACATTAATAAGACCAAACTGATTGGGTGAACAGGGGGTCAGGCCTACATTTCTCATAAATATGCTGATGTGTTGCCAACGTAAAAATGAAAAAAGTTGAAATTGTTATTTTCAAGGGAGAAAATGGGGAAATCCCCCTTTCTTCATACAGTGGGGAGAACAAGTATTTAGGACATTTACAGTGGTTGTGCTTTTGTGTGTGTGTGTGTGTGTGTTTTTTTTGGGGGGGTAAAGAAATGTCTGCATAGGCTGCAAATAAAATTATTTTTAAATGAATGATGGAGAAAATAAATAAATATATTTCAAATAATGAATAAATGCACAGTCCAATTAACGTTAACGGTGGAAAACACATACAGTACAAGGGGGTACTTATCTCCAAGCTGCTTCCTACTCGAGTTTTGCAGGTTAGCAAGTTCACACAGTTTAATATTATGCTAACTGTGATGCAGGTCGGACTTTCAGTAGCAAAATTAGTGACGTATTACCCACCTCCACAATATTAACGTCTACTTACAGTGACTGCCTCTGTGGCTGCCCCCCCCCCCCAAAAAAAAATTCTAACATCCCTCGTCTTTGAAGGGGATGGAGGAGGCGGCATGTTGACATGTATTTCTGTCAGGGTTGTGTGAGTGTGCGTGTTTGTTTGTTCTAGTCATCACAAATGACTTTTCTGCAAATGTTTACCTTGATCTTTTAACTGAATATGTGGCACCACAACTGAATGACCTTCAACCAATCATCATTTTTCAGCAAGATGCTGCACCACCACATTGGGGGCTGCATATTCGTGGGTTCCTCAATCATTTCCAGACCGATGGATTGGAAGGGATGGGCCAATTCCTTGGCCGCCACTTTCACCAGATATCACTCCCCTGGACTTCTTTCTATTGGGCTATGTTAAAGATATCGTGTATTGAACAAAGATAAGGGACATTACTGACCTTAAGCGAAGGCTTAAGCGAAGTTGGTAACTGGTGCCATTGCCACAATTGATGAGGCTATGCTACAGCGAACATGGCAAGAAATCGAGTACAGTCTTGATGTGATTCATGCAACTAATGGTGCCCATGTAGAAGAGTATTAAAATAGGTTAAAAAAAACTTCAATAAACGCTGAATACAATAGAACAAATCTGAATAAAATACCGAATCAATTGCATTTTTAATAAATTTTTGAAATGGTAAAGAGACTTTATGGACACCCTGTATAATTCAAATAAAGTTGCTTGAAAAATGGTGAGAGAATTTGAGCATCCTGAAAAGTCGGTAGTGTTATGTTCCTACCGTCTCTATGCAAACCTACGCCCTTGGGTTGGGCCTTCCATCCTTTGATATTTTTGGTAACATAGGACGGTGTCGGTAGGAGATACACATAATGAATGACTGCATTCGAGCAGCTGGTACCAGTCTTGCTGGTTCAGAATCAGCAAATGCTGGATTTCTTAGCAGGGGAAAGGATTGCCGTGTTACTGACCCTCATTTTATCTTTGTACATATTGCATATTCTCAAAGCGAGAAAACTGAAACTCAAACGCCATTGTATTAAACAAATTTGTTTTAATTTCCTTTGAATTTGAACACCACAATGTTACAAGGATTTGCCATATACTGACACATGAACATGAATTGGTGCATGAAATTATAATAAAAGTTGTTCAATTTTGTGGGGATCTTCATGTTCTTTTATTTTGGAAGACCAAATACCGGAAGCGGCACTTACTGAGGCGCGTTCAATGTCCGGAAGTGTACTAGCAGAACTTTTGACGCTCCTCTAATCTGACGGGTTGGTCCAATACATCGCCAATGGATCCGGGTGATATAAATGTAGGATGTTCTGGTCGTGCGGCTCGCTGCCGTGTGTTAGGCTGTTAGCTCTTTAGCATATTAGCTCTCTCTGTCAGTCAGTAAAGGATTCATTCGGAGTTGGAAATTTTCTTCTGAACATGTCCATAATAGACGTCAATGACTACTTCTTGTACAACCTCCCAGCCCAGGTCAACTTCGAGTTCTGCCGGGTCATGGATGGATTGTCAGACCAGGACTGGACACGATTTGGTGAGACACAACCCGATATTAAACTAGACGGGAAAATGTTTTCTTGTGTGCGCAAGACAAAGTTTTAGGCTGCAATGGCACCATGGAAAAAGGCTTAGAAAGTGAATTTCGCTCCACTACGCTGGTTATACGTATTTGACGCATTTTTCCATAGACAATACCCTTCTAGACTCTGGCTTAAAAGTTCTACTCAGAATATTTGTCTGAATTCGTCACCAGCCAGTAAATCTACCCAAAAAACAAAAATGAGGTGCTGCTCTTTTTGCTTGTTTTAAGTGCTATGTTAATTTTGGCCTCACACAATCATTATTAAATATTATAAACACATCTACCAAACATTTGAAACCAACATTGGTGCCTTAGTTTACACATAGGTGAATTCAGAGTGGAAAATGTAGCTAATTTCTTGAAGGAAACTCTTCAACTTAAAGCAGTGCTTCTCAATTATTTTCTGTTACGCCCCCCCCCCCAAGGAAGACCTAAATGTTTCGCGCCCCCCCAAACTCTGCCGCCACTGTAAATAGTATCATTTGTCTATAATATTACTATTATAAGTATGTCTCTGCCACACATTGTATCCTTTTTTTCCTATTAGAGAAAATAACAGAGATCAACTTATAAAGTATAACTTTATTAACATAGTTTTGTTAGTAACAGAAAAGACTTAACGCCCATCAATTTGCCTGAATTAAAAAAAAAAAAAAAGTCACATCCAAACTGTAAAAATACGCTCAAGGTACATTTTTGACCATTTGATACTGAAAAATAAAATCAGTAAATAATAACAAATTCAAATTGATTAGAAACATTAACTCATGAGGACAATATGCCAAAAAAAATTGACCGAAAAAACAAAACTGAATAGAAGAAGAAGGGGAAAAAAGTGTCTTTGGACAGAAGGACAGTTTTTATTTTCGCTGCTCCCAGTATTACCTCCAGTTTGCAATGATGTGGGGTTATATTGCACTGAGCATGCTAACAGTGCTCACTGGTTTACTGATATAACACTGACAAAGCGGGACGATTGTTGGCAATAACCGGAACGTTTTCGCTGAAAAACAACCAAGCGGCTTATCAATGAGATTGGGGTCTAATGTCTTTAAGTGGCGTCTTAATTGATTTGGCTTCCGGCTGTCCGCTATAATCATTTTTAGACACAGTAAACAGTGGTCTTTCCTCATCTACCACTGTATTAAATGTCAAAGGCAAACGGCCCGAAAAAAAGCGCATTCTCGGCGGCCGAGGGAGAACCGTAGGTGAGGGCGGTCGTCGTGACGATCCCAAGCCGAAAATGGCACTTCTCGGGCGGACACGTGAGAACCGGAGAAGACAGTGGGTCGCTGCGTGAGTCCGGCCGGAAAACGGCTTTCGAAAATGGCGCACAGCTCTCCAGCTCTTTATGAGTCTCTTCCGTGTGCTCTTGCTTACTTCAAAAATACTGCGCGCACTTTGAAAATGAGAGCGCCACTGCCACCCACTGAGTGGATGTGCCAGTACACTTTATTCTAGTACGGCCAAAAAAAAAAAAAGCATGTTTCCCGAGGTCACACGCGCCACACCTGGCATCGCTCTGCGCCCCCCTGGGGGGGCGCGCCCCACTATTTGAGAAGTACTGACTTAAAGGAACACTAGATAACTTTTCAGTTTTGGTCGATTTTAGCGACGCCAGTGGACAAAAGCGGTAGTGTTTTGCCTTAAGGAAGACCGTGTTTCCCATGAGGACCAGCGCACACCCGCACAATGTCGTAAAATCATGATCTCCCAGTCGCCTGCAGATCGATTAAATGACATTTCTGTTTCCAGCGGCTGTGTGCAGAATAGTAATAAGTTAATGAATCCAGTTGTGGTTAAACAATAGCATATGACTGTTATCCAGCGAGTGAAAGTCGGGCCAATGTTTATTCTGTATATCCTGGTAACCTCTCTTTTTTTTTTTTCTCCTCAGACAAAACTTTTTGTCTCTTTTGTTGTTCTGCCATCCTTGCAGAATTCGCGCGAAAGCGTTCACATCGACTTCCGTCTTTATAATGAAAGGAGGAAGTGACGTATGCTGTAAAGCAGTCAGCACATTTGTTTTTTTTTTTTGTGTGTGTGTGTGTGTGTGGCATGGTTTCTCTCACCCTCCCCAACATTAATTAGTGCCGGTGAAAGCGATGCAGACCCCCTCAAGATATAAAAGAGGTGTCATTCAACTAGTTGTCAGTCGACACATCATCACAAATGTTATGAAAATATTTTCTAAAGGTTGAGAAGTTACCTAGTGTTGCTTTACGTGATTTACACCCAGCACAACGATATATAGGAAATTTAGCTAAATGCTTATGTGTCATGTAATAAAAACATCACAACCTAGAATGTACTGAAAGACATAAAATAAAAAATGCACACCATGGCCATAAATTGCTGAAAATTGATCAAACCGCTAACATGCCCTCCTAAATCGGAATAATGGCAAAAATGGAGTAAGAAAAAACAAAAATAAATGCATAAAAGGTCTGAATCATTTACAACAGGGGTCTCAGACTCGCGGCCCGGGGGCCAAGTGCGGCCCGCAGTACAATATTTTGTGGCCCGCACCTTAATATGAAAGTATAATATTAGTGTGGCCCGCGGAGAAAGTGGACCTCCGAGGGGCCAATCAGCCAGCTCCCGCGCGCCGTACCTTGTCGGGGCTAGGATAAGCTACACCAGCTTCGTGCACTTCACGCTTGCAACAACAGCACGGCGTGTGATGAACAGCCAGACAGCAGTCGCCTTTGCGCTTGCCATCTATCGTACTTTCTACCACAAATGTCATGATCGAGCGCAAAAAGAACGGCGACTGTTAGCGGGCTGTTTATCGTCTATGCTGCTGTTACAGATAGAAGCGTGTGATGGAGCACCTGTAGCTGCCATGACATTCAGCTACCGGAGCTCAGTGAGCTCCCGACCGGCGCCTCTTGCTCTGGCTCGAGAGCGCGGCAGAGCGCGCTCCCAGTGAAGGCGCGCTCCGTCACAAAGCGGAAATTACGTTTTTGCGTTAAGACGTTCTCTGTGCGCAATTAGCTAGCTAAATACTTGTTTGAAACGTGAAACAAGAGCGCCACTGAGCGGAATCAATTAGATTTTGTCATACCCCAGTCATGTCTTTGTCAAAGCCTGCAGTGAAGAGAAAGGTTGGTGACGAGCACAGACAATTTCAAGAAAAGTGGGAGATGCAGTATTTCTTTGTTGAGCACAGGGGCATCCCCACATGTCTTATTTGCACAGAGAAAGTTGCAGTGCACAAAGAATACAACGTTAAACGCCATTATTCAACTAAACATGCTGAGGAATGTGCAAAATACCAGGGGGATGAGAGAGCCAAGCGGGTTGCCAGTCTTAAAGCATGTCTACTGAGGCAACAAGATTTCTTCAAGAAAGCAACCAAAGAGAATATTGCAGCAGTCGAAGCTAGCTACATGGTTAGTGAGATGATTGCTAAGGCAGGGAAACCATTCACAGAAGGCGAGTTTATTAAAAAGTGCATATTACAGGCTGCAAGTATTGTCTGTCCGGAAAAGAAAAGTCAGTTTAGCAACATGAGCCTTTCTGCCAACACTGTGGCAGAGCGCATTTCTGACCTGTCAAGTGACATTTATCATCAACTGTGTGAGAAAGCAAAATGTTTTGATGCATACTCAGTCGCTCTTGACGAGAGCACAGACATAACAGACACTGCTCAGCTCACAATTTATGTCCGTGGTGTTGATAGCAATTTTGAAGTGACAGAGGAGCTGCTCACAGTAATTCCAATGCATGGCCAGACCACCGCTATCGAGATATTTCGTCAGCTGTGTGATGCCATTGAGAATGCCGGTTTGTCATGGAAGAAGTTTGTTGGAATAACAACTGACGGCGCGCCATCAATGACAGGGAGGAAAAATGGACTGGTGGCACTTGTTCAAAGAAAACTGGAAGAGGAGGGTGTAGAGGAGGCCATTGCTCTGCACTGCATTATCCATCAGCAGGCCCTTTGCAGCAAATGCCTGAGGTGTGACAATGTGATGTCTGTTGTTGTGAATTGCGTCAACCAAATCAGATCCAGGGGCTTAAAGCACAGGAGGTTCCGTGCTTTTTTTAGAGGAAATGGAGTCAGAATATGAAGATGTGCACTATTTCACCGAGGTACGTTGGCTCAGTAGGGGAAATGTCTTGAAAAGATTTTTTGAGTTGAGAGAAGAAGTAAAAGCCTTCATGGAGAAGGATGGGAAGGCTGTTCCTGAGTTGAGTGATCACAAATGGCTCATGGACTTAGCTTTTCTTGTTGACATCACACATGAGCTGAATGTACTGAACAAGAAGTTACAAGGCCAGGGGCAGCTCGTCAGCGCTGCCTATGACAACGTGAGAGCATTCTCCACAAAACTTGTGTTATGGAAAGCCCAGCTCTCTCATACAAACCTTTGCCATTTCCCAGCATGCAAGGCACTTGTGGATGCAGGCACACCATTCAGTGGTGAGAAATATGTTGATGCTATTTTGAAGCTACAGAAGGAATTTGATCACAGATTTGCAGACTTCAAGACGCACAGAGCCACTTTTCTAATTTTTGCGGACCCCTTTATCTTTGATGTGCAAGATGCCCCACCTATGCTTCAAATGGAGCTCATTGACCTGCAATGCAACTCTGACCTCAAAGCCAAGTTCAGGGAGATGAGTGGAAAAGCAGACAAGCATGGGCAATTTTTGAGGGAATTGCCCCCCAACTTCCCTGAGCTTTCCCGAATGTTCAAGCGGACCATGTGCCTTTTTGGCAGCACATATTTGTGTGAAAAGTTCTTCTCCACCTTGAACTTCAATAAGTCCAAGTACAGGTCCAGACTTAGTGATGATCATCTTCAAGCCATACTGAGGGTCTCAACTGCTTCCTCTCTCAAGCCAAATGTGGTTCAGATTTGTGAGAAGAAGCGCTGTCAAGTCTCTGGCAGCAAGGAGTAGGCAACAGAAGCCATGTTCAGAAGAACCGTTCATGATTTTCACTCAATGTTCCATTCACGTTCAGGACACTTCATGTTCAGAAGAAATCATTAAAACTGTTAATGACATTTGAGGACTTTTTTTAACTTGTTTTTTGTGGAATCCCTTATGCGGCCCACCCTCACCCAGACTCTGCCTCCAGCGGCCCCCAGGTAAATTGAGTTTGAGACCCCTGATTTACAAGTATTATACAGAGAAAAATCAAATACCACAGTGTCTCTGAATAGGAAAATATAGAATAATACACATACAAATATAGGAAAAAAAGAAGAAAAAAAACATACATGGTGACATGGTGTATATACAGTATTATTCATCAATATTTTATCCAAGTCATCATCCCATACAGCTCTTTCCTGTATTTTTTTTATTTTATTTTTAACATTCTTACGTGCATGGCACCAACATAAATCTGGAAAACACAGTGTTACAGACATACAAGAGCATTTGGTTGTCTTGAAACTACAGTGGACTACCTGCAAAACACTATCAGGGGCAGGATTTGTAGTAGGGGTGGGAACCTCTGGGTAGCTCACGATAAGATGATTTGCGATATAAGACTCACGATAACGATGATCTCACGATATGGTGATACAACCATTATCCATACATGGGTCAGGAAATCATTCTACAATATTCCACAATAGAACTAATAAACAGAAAAACATACTATTTTCATTCTTCTACTGTCAATAGGAATTAGTTTATCATTGATTGACATCAAATCAGTTTGAAGTGGGAGGGATGACAACGAGTGAATATTCGCTGCCACCCTCCCACTTCAAATGGATTCGATGCTTATGGCCATCAGTGGCAGCCAATGCCAGGCAATGAGTGAATTTTGGGGTATTTCACGTCATTTCCTGTTGATTTTATGGGGGGGGATTTTCATGTCACTTCCTGTTCATTTTAGGACATTCACAGGTCAGGAAGTGACCTGTGAATCCCCCGTAATATTTTGGTTACTGAAAAGGAAGTAACACATGAAGGTCCCCATTTAAATAGGAATTGACTCAAAATCAACTGGAAGTAACCTGTAAATGCTCTAAAATGAACAGGAAGTGAATTGTAAATTTCCACAAAAGATTGGCTGTAAATGCTCTGATTTCAGTACCATTAATAGCACAAGACGTCCAATCCAGTCAAAATTAATTGGCTGTCTAGCAGCGTCATAGGCAGCCAGTGAGCTAACGTAGACACTATTTCAATGGAAGATTTTGGTAGCAACCTGCTGGTTCCTTTTATTTATTTATTTATTTGCTTTTTATTAACAAGTGGCACCTCTTTTAAAACAATATACCAATTCTTAGTGAGAGCATACGAATAACCTTTTGGGCTACAGAGTATCGCAATATATTACCTTTTCTATATATTGTCAGACCCCTAATTTGTAGTCATCCATGTCACCTTCAACTCCCCATCCTCAATGTTCCAATGGGTGAAGGAGCACACATTTTGCCAGTCAATATTTCATAATAGCTGCTTGCTAGTGTGCTTTAGTGCAGTGTTGGTACAGGGCATCACTTGTTGGAGGATTGGAGAGTTCTGACAAGGCCATACAGAAAGATTTGTATCTTGCATTTTGACAGACGACTGGGCAAAGGTGGCACACATGTTTACACAGTGTGTTAAATGTAGGTTGGTCAAGTTTAAAACTTGACAAAAAGAACTTTTAGCCCACCATTGTCGGGAATATCGACATAACCCATTCCTGCTGGCTCTTCTGATGCCCCTATAATCCATGTAATTGGATTATATACTTCTGGCACAACAGATTGAATGTCAGACACGTTCAAATTGTCAGTGGTGAGGCCACGGGCATGTGATGCCAGGAGAGTCACTGAGAAGTTGAGAACCCTCTTTCAGATCAAACCTGCACTGTACAGTGTCCTTGTGACCTCAGTAGTATTATGTCCAGATGTTGTGCTAGCCATGTGTTCACTGTCACTTTCAATTTGGCTTAAATCTTGGTTTACCTCAATGGACTCAGTAGAAGTACTTGACTGTGAAATTATCTTTTGTAATGGTGGTCTATCAGTTGACAGTGTCTCAACAAAAACAAGTTTACTGATGATTGTCAAAATCAACATCACCACAATGTTTATAGTTTTCAGCAAGGTCCTAAAACGCACCCTGGAGAGAAAGCCACTGTCTAATGCAGGTTCTGTAAGTTTTCCCACTGTGTCCATGTAAAGTCCTGCACGTCTACGTCCTGGACAGATGCCACACACTGTTCATGCCTCCGAAGTCTGTTCGGCACATTTTCTGCCTAACTGTTCCATTGTGGATGTGGACGAGGTAAACACTGCAGTAAGGCCAGCTGAATAACAGGCGCAAAGAAAGCAAAAGTATGGGATAAAGACGCCCTGTGGATGACTGTTACAATTGGCCCAAGCCAAAATGCGAACTACCGTCCTCTGCATCCCAGATGAAAAATATTGAAAGCAATTGACACAATAATACATATAATAACTTTAAAAAGTATGTGCCTAGTTTATTTTTGTTAGAGTATCAGTGTTTATGTGCTGTGTACCAACAGAGCCTGCTAACATTGTAGCCTATCGCACAGTACACAAGCTTCAGAATATTTGTCATTGATATGTAGCAGTAGGCAATAGAGCTGCGAATCTTTGGGCACCTAACGATTTGATTACGATTACGATTCAGAGGCTCCGATTCGATTATAAAACGATTATTGATGCACCCCCTTCCTTTTTTTAATTTTTATTTATTTATTTTTTTTTTTTTTAAGTTTTGTACTAGTTCCAAAATTGTTCAAAAAATACTCTCAGGCTAAACCAAACTACTATTTCAGTATTAAGTTCGCATATAGCAGTAAACAAATATACAAAAATAACATTAAATAAAAAAAACCCAGTCCCCATTCTGTATCAGCAGCTTTAAACTACATTCAATTAATTTAATGTTGTGAATCAACTAGGGATGCAGCTATCGAATATTTTAGTAATCGAGTAATCGACTGAAAATTCTATCGATTAATCGAGTAATCGGATAAAACATATTTTTGGGTGAAGAGCAATTATAAATATACATGAGAAAACAAGACATTTCATCTAATCTTGAACCATTTTCAGTCAATCAATGTCTTTATTTTCGATGTATATTGTTGAAAACAGCCAACAATTGCATCTCAGATGTAACTAAAATAAAAAATTTAAAAAAAGACTAATTCACTGCTTTCACTCAAAAAACCTTTAGATCTTATTAAAAAAAAAAAATATATATATATATATATATATATATATATATATATATATATATTTACAGTGGGCAGAACAAGTATTTGATACACAGTCAATGGGAAAACCCATTGGCAGTGTATCAAATACTTGTTCTCCCCACTATATATATTAGGGCTGTCCCAAACGACTAATTTTCTCCCGATTAGTCAGCCGACTATTTTTACGATTAGTCGACTAATCTTATAATTTTTTTTTTTTTTTTTTTACTAATTTAGCAATGAATTTTTTTTTTTTTTTTACGCTTGTCAATTTACAAAAACATTTTGGAACACTTAAATTCTTGATTAAAGTACAAATAAACAGATAAATAACAATTATAAATCACAAATAAACAATGAGTTCAAATGCTGATGGAATTAACTTGTGCAAAAGAATGGAATGTAAACAGATTCAGAACACTGACTTCACCTTTCCAAAATGATTCAAAACAATTCTTTAAAAAATACCTAGCATTAATATTATAGTATACTGTAGTACTATATGTAATAGTATTATAATAATTATTCATTGCCAATCAGAATTTTCATAAAGGGTGTCATTTTAAAGGTATTCTTAGTGTAGAATCTGAAGTATGTGGGATTAACGCCAGAAATCGTTATTTACGTATATGACGAACATTACATGCTTTTATTTTGAAATGTTCACCGGAAGTACGTTCGCTAAACCGCTAATTTAAGCTTTACACTCCGCAAAAAAGCACTTTTTGTCATTGCATTTGTTGTCAGTAATAGATTTTTTTTCGTTTTGCAAATGCTGTTAACCAGCGATATTTCATGTTTGAAGTGTCACCTTTTAACTGCAAGTTTTGGAGAAGGCTGCCTGTTTTATAGACCCTACCCACCAACGTCACAAAACCACGTGCTCGCTTTATGGTTCCGCCCACTTGTCCGTCATTTTGACTCTGTATTAGCATTGGTTTCAATTGATCGAGGAATTTAAAATGCATTTCATGGAAGACCCGGTGCTTTCGGATGCCGTAAACTCACTGGATGTGTTGCATAAAAGGCGTTATGTGGAAAAGCTTCGTTCTATACAGTCGCCAGATCCATATTTGATGCCTAAATCGATGATTTTTGACCGGCTGCCTTCGCCGTCTCTGCCTGACCCTGATATTTACAACTATCTTGTCCACACAAAATCAGACTATTCTCACGAAAGTTTGAAAAACTTTAAGAGCTTGGAGGCTTATAAATGCTACGTTGCTGGTTGGGTGAAACAGGTCCTCGTACACGAAAATTCGGCAGGAATCTTGTGCTCGGAAGGTGAGTTACGAAATTTTCCATTCAAAATCTTTTGTTCTTGCTAACATCCACTGTCAAGTCTAATGTATTTCATGTCATTTGTCAATGGAGCTAGGGCTTTTAATGTTTATATGGATTAGCGATAGCACTCTCACTACATACATACGTGTATGTTGTCGGCGATTAGCCTAGCAATGATCTTAATTGTGGTTGTCAGCCCAAAACCCTCTAAATATATATTAAA
The DNA here is from genome assembly GCF_030265065.1 of Corythoichthys intestinalis. NCBI lineage: Eukaryota > Metazoa > Chordata > Actinopteri > Syngnathiformes > Syngnathidae > Corythoichthys > Corythoichthys intestinalis. The sequence goes on from NC_080396.1 coordinate 37,039,723, forward strand.
TGCATCTTACCAGATATAAAATGACTACTACATAATCTGTGGTAATCGTTTGGAGCCCAGTTTTCTCGTCGAATTGCAGCAGCCCATCTCGCTCTCTCCTCTCCGTGTCTCTCGGAATCCGGTAGAACTTCAAGTCTCTCCGTCTGTCTTCTCTGTTATTGCAACCGACCGCCACACACGCCTTCACCATTTTGATTATTAATGTTAACGAGCAGAAAAACACGCCGTAAATAGGAGGAATGTACGTAGCCGTAACAGGTCAACACGATGTGTTGACGGACAAGTGGGCGGCACCAGTCAGGAGAGCGGAGTTGTGACGTCACGTGGGTAGGGTCTATAGCCGGCTAAAGTAGGTCGTCTTTTTTCCCCATTCACCTCAATGTAGCAATGCTAACGTACAGTGGGGAGAACAAGTATTTGATACACTGCCAATGGGAAAACCCATTGGCAGTGTATCAAATACTTGTTCTCCCCACTGTATATAGTGTTTAATATAGATGTGTTTTCTTATTTTGTATGTCTGAACTTTAATACTACAGCGTGTTGATGAGAGAAAACCATCAGCATGCACGCACGCACAAATGTATGCACGCACGCGCGCGCAGCGATAAAACGCAACCGTGGAAATGACCGCCCTCATTTTTATTTACCATGCGATAAATGGACTTACTGCATATCGCGACAGGCTTAGCAACTTCAATAAAACATGTCATTAGTTAGTTAGACGGACTTACAATGTCCTGTCATTATCATTCACGGCCGACGTGCAGCCAAGCTTGGCATTGAAGAGACAGGACACAACAGTGTACTTACCCTCCTTTGTTTCTTTAAAAATAAGTCAATGTTTTGGACTCTGGTGCGCTTTTTTGGCTTTGTGCCGCTTTCCCCGCTTGCATACCAAGCGTGCGACATTCTGAGCTTTCCACGCATATATTTTTTTAACCCTTCATTAGCCGTCGACGGGATGTTGTGCTCGTCGACGGATTTACGTCATCGATGACGTCGACCATGTCGACTAGTCGGGACAGCTCTAATATATATATAAATATATATATAAATGCCGTTACGCTTGATAACACACATCACTTAAAAGTTAGGATTTTTTTCCCATGTGTTTCCATTGAATTTCTATTTGTGACAAGCCATTTTTAAGTTCTAGTTAAGTTTTAATTTAGTCTAAACTGTAAGTCCTGATAGGATTTTGAGTTTTTGCAGTGTTCAAAATAAATGTATGATACAGGCTGTATTGGAGCACATTAGGGACCAGTGCTACTTGGTGTTTTATCCAGCAATGACTACTGAGCTAAAATTGATAGTTAGCATTATTGTGTTTTTATTTTACACCCTCATCACTCCACATTGCTATGTTATGTTAAAGCCTGTATGTAAGACACGTTAGCCAAGCATCGACATTGGTCATAATTAATAGAAACCTAGCCTTCCGCAGGGCTAACGTTACGTTAATCTTATTTATTAGCGCTTAGCGCTCTTTATTAGCGCTTAGCGCTCTACTGCTTTAAGATGGCGGCTGTTTACTAACGCTGCCCAGACGCGGCCGAGTCTGTCATTTCGCATCTAATTCAACATACATGTGATCTCTATGAGACTCATCAGACACCATCGTGCGGGCTAGTATTTAGCAACGTCGGCGTCGTTTGTAGCGGTTGTCGGCTGCAGTAAGTTTTTTTTCTCTTCTTCTTCCACTACGTACGTGACATCAGCGCGTTGTCCCGCATTAAAAGTAGTCAGAGCAAAACGTGATGCTTAGAGCTGTCAAAATAAACGATTACTCGAGGTGAATAAAACTACTTGGATCAGTTTTTAAACTCGAGTTACTCGAGTTGCTCGAGTATTGGTTTCAGCTCTAGAATCAACCGTTAAAGTTGTTAAAATTGCTCCCGTTATTCCATAATTTCCCTTTTGTCTACTTTCGACATGTGAAAGTTTTAAAACTATTTTAAAGATAGATTCAAGTCAATATTTTACTGATTTAGGAGTATTTTAGATAAAAAGTTAATTAGGTTTGCCTGCAAGGTTCGCTACAACAGCCTTGCAGGGAAGTGTACTGCTTTAAGATGGCGGCCGTTTACTAACGCCCGTATCTAGCTTCTTGTAGATATGCTGCTTACGCTACCGAATCTATAATGCATCTAGTCCTATATAAATGATATCTACCGTAACATTATGTGGCTGTACTTTGTAGCAGCTTTTCGGCAGCAGTCAGGTATGTTGTTGTGTTTTTTTAATCTCGTGGCATGAGTTGAGCTAGAGCGTGAAGTGAGCTTTGGCATTACCTGAGGGGCCGGGTAATGAGAAGCATGATGTTTAGCTACTCTCGCTCTGTTCCGTCCTGAAGACCGCGCGGCGCGCTAAGTGTGTTGTACTTCCGCTTTACTTGGCATATTTCAATAATCGGAATTTGGATGTTTGTGAATCGTTCTCGAATCTTCCACGGCCGAATCGCGAATAATCTAAGAATCGGAAATTTTGCACAATATAAATATGTAAGTATGATACACGATTCATCTCCACACTGAGTTCTGTGCCGCTTTGTTCTGTTTGAAACACTTTTCCATTCTTCTCCCAATGAGGACGCTAAATCTAATGGGCAGCTTGGCTGGACTCAGCCTGCAGCCACCAAGACTGATATCCTAGCCAGTATGTGTCGTTCTGACACATCCATGCTAGGTGTCTATAAGTTACCTCTATGACATTGGACCATGGCTATAACCAATGTCACATTTGTCATAAAATGGCAGAAATGACGAGCTGTGTCACTTGTTGTGTTTAAATATTGAGTGCAATGACCCTCTACCACACTACTTTTTTTTAATTTTGAAATAAACTTTCTGCCCCAGCGTCAGAAGTCCTTGGAGATCAAGTCAATGTGCGGTTGGCTGAGAGGAAGGAGAGGCGGACCGACTATGTGATGAACCAATGGGCAAATAGGAATGGTCGTGTTGGTGAACTGCTAGACCTGCTGAAGCGTCACCAGCTACTTCGCCAAAGAGACATGATCCTGGACTGTATGTCTTCTGCCCTTTGACCTTTGCACCAGCCGTTTAATCATTGCTATATATCATTTTATCAACTTAGGGGCGTTGTCTTTGAAGGCTCCTCCCTTTGCTCCTCCTCCTGTTATCCCCGCTCACTTTAATCCTGCTGCCAAATCAGGGATTGTTCCACCCACAACTACAGCTCACAATATCAGCACTACAGGTAGTATGATGCGCAATCATTATTATGTACTTGAAGTTGACCACCTTAGTCCTGTAATCGAGACAAAAATTGGACCATAGTAGGCTAGTAGCAAACAAATAAAAAAATCACGAAATAATTAAGATACTTATCTAAATCATTTATTCATTTCATAATCACTTGAGAATGAGCTGACAGTGTCTGTGGTAACTACTTGAATATTAAATACTGTATAAAATAATTAGCTTAGGGTACCACTTGAACATTTATGGAATTTGTTTGACACCCCGATGGAAGGTACAATATATATATGTGTGTGTGTGTGTGTGTGTGTGTGTGTGTGTGTGTCTATCTATATTAGGGCTGTCAAACGATTAACATTTTTTATCGAGTTAATCACAGCTTAAAAATTAATCGTAATTAATCGCAATTCAAACCATCTATAAAATATGCCATATTTTTCTGTAAATTATTGTTGGAATGGAAAGATAAGACACAAGACGGATATATACATTCAACATACTGTACATAAGTACTTTATTTGTTTTTGTAACAATAAATCAACAAAATGGCATTAACATTATTAACATTCTGTTAAAGCGATCCATGGATAGAAAGACTTGTAGTTCTTAAAAGATAAATATTAGTACAAGTTATAGAAATTTTATATTAAAACCCCTCCTCATGTTTTCATTTTAATAAAATTTTCAATCAAAAAATAAACTAGTAGCCCGTTATTGTTGATGTCAATAATTACTTACACAATGCTCATGGGTGCTGAAGCCTATAAAATCAGTCGCACCCAAGCGCCAGCAGAGGGCGGCGTACACCTTTCACTGTCTGGTCATTTTAATCTATTTGAACAGGGCATTTGTGCGTTAATTGCGTCAAATATTTTAACGTGATTAATAAAAAAAAAATTGATTACCGCCCGTTAACGCGATAATTTTGACAGCCCTAATATATACGTACAGTATATGTGTGTATATATAATGTATGTATGTGTTAGGTAAGATTTCATGCAGACGTGGATGTGAAGAGCAGCTAAATAGTCAGCGGCATTCTATTTACGAAAATAATATATATATAAGGCGTCCATCCATCCATCCATCCATTATCTTCCGCTTAGTCCGGGGTCGGGTCGAGGGGGCAGCAGCTTTAGCAGGGAAGCCCAGACTTCCTTCTCCCCAGCCACTTCAGCCAGCTCCTCCGGCGGGATTCCAAGGCGTTCCCAGGCAAGCCAAGCGACATAGTCTCTCCAGCGTGTCCTGGGTCGACCCCGGGGCCTCCCGCCGGTGGGACATGCCCTGAACACCTCTCCAGGGAGGCGTCCAGGAGGCATCCGAACCAGATGCCTGAGCCACCTCAACTGGCTCCTCTCAACGCGGAGGAGTAGCGGCTCGACACCGAGCCCCTCCCGGATGACCGGGCTTCTCACCCTATCTCTAAGGGAGAACCCGGACACCCTGCGGAGGAAACTCATTTCTTGTTCTTGTTCTTTCGGTCACAACCCACAGCTCGTGACCATAGGTGAGGGTAGGAACGTATATCGACCGGTAAATCGAGAGCTTCGCCTTTTGGCTCAGCTCCTTCTTCACCACAACAGACCGGTGCAGAGTCCGCATCACTGCAGACGCTGCACCGATCCGCCTGTCAATCTCACGCTCCCTCCTACCGTCACTCGTGAACAAGACCCCAAGATACTTGAACTCCTCCACTTGGGGCAGGATCTCATCCCCGACCTGGAGAGGGCATGCCACCCTTTTCCGGCTGAGGACTATGGTCTCGGATTTGAAGGTGCTGATCTTCATCCCAACCACTTCACACTCGGCTGCGAACCGCCCCAGTGAGTGTTGGAGGTCGCGGCTTGATGAAGCCAACAGCACCGCATCATCTGCAAAAAGCAGAGATTCAATGCTAAGGCCATCAAACCGGACACCCTCAACGCTTCGGCTGCGTCTACAAATTCTGTCCATAAAAATTATGAACAGAATTGGTGACAAAGGACATCCTTGGCGTAGTCCAATCCTCACTGGGAACGAAATCGACTTACTGCCGGCAGTGCGGACCAGACTGACACCGGTCGTACAGGGACCGAACAGCCCTTACCAAGGGGCTCGGTACCCCGTACTCCCGGAGCACCCTCCACAGGACTCCCCTAGGCACACGGTCGAACGCCTTCTCCAAATCCACAAAACACATGTAGACTGGTTGGGCGAACTCCCATGCACCCTCGAGGACCCTGCTGAGGGTGTAGAGGTGGACCACTGTTCCACGGCCGGGACGAAAACCACACTGCTCCTCCTGAATCCGAGATTCGACTAAGGCGTCCATTGTTTTTGTTGTTTTTATCAGTTTTCTAAAATTGCTTTGAGGCATGTGAGAACCACTTGGCCGTAGTGCCAGTGGTATAACTGATGAATCACATCACTTGTTCATTGCTAAGTCAAAAAGACCTGTGTTTGACTGAAGGACCTTTGATGTGAAAAGCGATGTGTTGTTTTCTAAAGGAGAAGTAGGAGGACTACCCCGGCCGGCCCCACCCCCCTCAAGTTTGCACTCTGCTCAACCTAGAACCCTCCAGGTAAATTAACACTTATCATTAACTGATGATTGCATGTGGCCCATCTCAAGAATCACTCAATCCTCCAGACCCCCCCGGTGGTGACGTGTGGCAATGTCGGCGATGGAGTGATGTGCTGGTCTTATAAAGAGGTGTATGATGCGACTCAGGGGTTCTTGGCAGCACTGCAGGTTGGTGAAGGAGGCTTTGGAGTCGTCTACAGAGCATTCCTAAGAAACACGGACTGCGCGGTCAAGAGACTCAAACAGGTCAGCAAATCGCACACATTACACTTGAGACAGTGTTTGGGAATCAAGGTTCTAAGTGGCTCTGAACGGTCAGCTTATATGAGGTTAAAAATTTCACTGGAATACTTGCATTTCCAGTGCACAGTCGAGGAGTCAGTAAATGGAAATGGAATGTGCGTCCCAATTTTTCCCCCTTGATTATGACACCCCACACATGACGAAGAATACATTTTTGTTTGGTCTTACTGTGTGTGGTGTACTCAAGATTTCAAACACACCAAAGCACACCAGCCAATACACCATCGCATCCATACAGTGTCACAAGTCCCACTTCTGTGTTCACAGCCAGCCTGAAATCGCAAAAGTTGACTGCAACAGCCAGGTTGCTGCAATAACTGCGTAGAAAAATAAAAATCAATTTTACCTTGATTCCTTGGCTTGTAGTGGCCGAAGCCGTCTTCATCAATTATTTCCCCATATTCCATGGTGAAGAGGCTAAGAAAAAAATGAATGTGAAAATGAAATGAAAAGGAAATTGCCTGTTCTGTTAATGTATAAAATAGAGGTGTGCATCGGCACTGCCCTCACGATTCGATTCGATTACGATTCGGAGGGCCACGATTCGATTCGATTCGATTTAGAGGGCCACGATTCGATTCGGTTCGATTCGGCAATGCATCCCGATGCATTAAAGCCTGGGATGCATTAAAATGCTAAAGCAAAGCATATTTTTCGTGAATCATGAGGCAACACAAGCGGTCAGACATTAAACAACTTTTTATAGGCTCTTGTGTCATTCCTGGTTGTAGTCAAATGAAAATAGTAATATATATAAAAATTTAAAAAAAAACATCACAGCAGGCGGCACGGTGGCTGAGTGGTTAGCACGTCTGCCTCACAGTTCTGAGATCAAGGGTTCAATCCCGGGCTTCGGCCTTCCTGTGTGGAGTTTGCATGTTCTCCCCGTGCCTGCGTGGGTTTCCTCCGGGAACTCCGGTTTCCTCCCACATCCCAAAAACATGCATGGTAGGCTGATTGAACACTCTAAATTGTCCATAGGTGTGAGTGTGTGCGTGAATGGTTGTGTGTCTCCTTGTGCCCTGCGATTGGCTGGCAACCAATTCAGGGTGTCCCCTGCCTACTGCCCGAAGTTAGCTGGGATAGGCTCCAGCACCTCTGCGACCCTCGTGAGGAATAAGCGGCATGGAAAATGAATGAATGAACATCACAGCATTTAATTAGTGCTTTGAATGAGACCAGGGCTTTCTTTTTTTTTTTTTTTTTTTTTTACACACAGTAGCAGCCTTTGATTTTTTACACACAGCATAAGTTTGGTCAAGTTTCCCACCAACCTCATAGAAGCCAAAATGTCTCCATATGCTTGCTTTCAATGTCTTTGGTGCGTCAATAATCTTTCGCGCTCCCTCTTTCTCCGCTTCAGCCATTGTTGTTATGTCTTATCTCTCTGCTTTCTCGATTGCCACTGCGCAATTGCACATGTCTGTGACGTTACTCCCGTGAGGAAGCAGATTTGGGTTCCTCGTCCCCCCTGCATTGCTTGTACAGTAGCTCCCTCTACAGGTAAACATGAGAATAATAATACAAATGGGGAAACCAAATCCATTGCATCACCAGAAGATTTTTGAACGGACTTATATCTTTTAATATGTGCTGAATCTATTCGGCTTGTTGCCCGCATCGAATCGCATTGTCCATGGCCCGCATCGGGATGCATCGCCGCATCGATTATTGTTGACACCAGTAGTATAAAATAGGGATGTCCCGATCCAGGTTTTTGCACTTCCGATCCGATACCGATATTGTTTTGCACTTCCGATCCGATACCGATACTGGCCGATACTGATACCGACCTATCTGAGCATGTGTTAAAGTTTAAAGTTATTTAGCCTCCGTTCTTAGTTGTCAGACTAAGTATGTTGAAAAAGGTTTTAGTACTCTTGATAACAACTAGCCAGCTAAATTAGGTGAGTTTGAATAACACACAACGGTTGGTAACAAGAAACTGACCTGTTTATTCAGTGACAAACACAAAACATTATAAATAACAAACAAAAATGGCATAGTCAGTCAGTAAAACGTGCAAATAATATTGTAAACTGTTTTAAAAAAGCAAAACACACAAACAACCTCAGTGGAAAATCCCACAAACCCCCCAAGCTATTAGATGCTTTTAATGTTTCTTGCATTAGTTACAAAAATTGTATAAAAAGCCTCTCAGGTTTAAATAAATGACTATTTCAGTATCAAGTTAACATTTTAAAACAGTAAATAAAATACTCAAGTCCCCATTCTGTATCAGCAGCTTTTAAACTACATTCAATTCATTTAATTTTGCGAATCAACTGTTAAAGTTGTTAAAATTGCTCCCGTTATTCCATAATTTCCCTTCTGTCTACTTTCGACATGTGAAAGTTTTAAAACTGTTTTGAAGATAGATTAAAGTCATGATTTTGCCGATTTAGGAGTATTTTAGATAAAAAGTCAATTAGGTTTGCTTGGAAGTTTCACAACAGCCTACTAGGGAAGTCTCCTGCTTTAAGATGGCGGCTGTTTACTAACGCATGTAGTTTTCCATACTTCAATGTTGCTAATGCCGTCGAGTCTGTCTTTTGCATCTAGTTCTATATACATATGATATCTATTATCTACAGTAAAACGATGTTGACGTAGTTTGTAGCGGCTGTCAGCAGCAGTCAGGTATTCTTGTTTTTAATCCAGCGGCATGAGTTGAGCTAAAGCCGTGAGTTGAGCATTGGCATTACCCGGGTCTATGACAAGCATGATGTTTACTCTCGGGATGCAATGCGGTCCGTTTCTCATTGCGTCCCGAAGACCGCACTGTGTATTAATTCCGCTTTACTTGACATATTTCAATAATCGGAATTTGGATGTTTGTGAATCATTTTCGAATCTTCCATGGCCGAATCACTCAAGGATGTAATGACGGCTGGGCATGTTGTACTGTGGTTCTAAGTGTTGGATGGTGCGTCTTTACTCACGAGAGATAATGGCTCGTCATCCAGAATGAAATCTTCGGGAATGACTCTGGTTATTCCCTGGGCTTTGGGACTGTCGAGTGCCAGTTAATCACGCATAGCAAAAGTTTCTGCCAGTGTTAGTTGCGTAAGACCTTTATTTTTGTCTTTGGTTTTCTTAACATACTTCTTATATTGTTTGTGGTGGTATTTCGCTAAATGCTTGATTAGGTTGGTTGTATTAAAACGTCTTACAGCTTTACCACCACGCTTGACTTTATTGTGGCATATGTTGCACTTTGCCTCTTCGTCTTTGTCGTCCTTTAAGGTGAAATGATCCCACACAGCTGACATTTTTACCGATAAAGTCTCTCGATAAATTGGGAGACGGTAACGTAAATGTAGTGTGTTGAAGGTGTGCCGTAAAATGCGGACCGGATTTTAGGGAAACCGAAAACTGGAATGGATTATGTAAATCGGTGCGCTGGAAAACCCGGACTAGACTTTAAAATTTAAAAAACTGGATCGGAAGTCTGGATCGGAATTTTTCCGTGTTGGCCGATCCGATACCGATGCGCATTTTTTTGCCCATATCGGCGTCCGATCCGATCCAAATATCTGATCAGGACATCTCTAGTATAAAAGCTGTTGTTTTAAAGTCAACATTTTAAGGCAATACTTTATCATCCTATTTCATGTTTTCATCATCCTATTTCATGTTTTTGTCTATTTGATGTCCATGTGCTAGTTAAAAAAAAGTCAGTTCTAAAAAAATAATCATTACTTATTACTGTTGCTCAACAGGTTATTTGTCAGTCTGCTTTTTACTTCCGTATCCCCAAGTACGGAAGTAAAATAAAGTAAAACGAATCTCTGACTACAAGTTTTGGCTTTGCTACTCACCTCATTTTATAGTATATTCCAACAACTGTATGATGCAAACAAACAGTGTTGTTGACAGGACTGCGTTCTGGACTCGACCATTCTAAAGAAAAGCTTCAACACTGAAGTGGAAAAACTCTCAAAGTGAGTGTTCTCATGTATGCATACTGTCCACAAACTGTTGTACAATCCACAGTCGTGTGAAATAAACATGTGCTGTGTTACGTGTAACTATGCAATAATTGTCATTCTTCTGTGTGGCTTTATTAGGTTTAGACATCCAAACATTGTGGACCTACTTGGATTCTGTCAAGGACCAAGTGTTTGTCTCATATACAGCTACATGGAGAGCTCCCTCGAAGATCAGCTACACAATGTAACATTTACAAATGCACACACACCCATACACAAACACACACACACACATACGTATAAAGATGTGTGTGTGTGTGTGTGTGTGTGTGTGTGTGTGTGTGTGTGTGTGTGTGTGTGTGTGTGTGTGTGTGTGTGTGTGTGTGTGTGTGTGTGTTTAGGTGTCCCCTTCCCTCGCCTGGTGTCTGAGGGTCCGTATAGTTCATGAAATATCAACAGCTTTGCAGTTCCTCCATTTTCCCCCAGATGGACATGACTCTGTTATTCATGGCGATGTGAAGAGGTGACACAAAATGCAACACACCACATAGGACTCCTCTCATTTCTCTAATTGTAAACTCTTAGGTCCTCCCTCCTCTGTTTACATGCTAGTCCCTCCCAGCAGAAATGGTATCACATAGATGAGGATATTGACAGAAGAATGAGGTGGTGGGGGGGTCAAATGTTTGTTGAAATAAGACTATTCTTTCTTAAGTCATTTTAAAGATGACGTCACATCATTGAAGGCGGTCAAAAGTAAATTGTCTGTATCGTTGAATTAGTACAAATCTACAAATGTCCACATCATGGTTTATATTTAAAGCATAATTAGATTTAAATCAAATATAATCTGTCAACGATGTAGCTCTGAAATACAGTCGACTATCATGATTGTTTGACATCACCATCAATGAGCATCAAAGATCCCTCAATTTCCATCAATTATCTACCGCTTAATCCGGAGTCAGGTCACTAGGGCAGCAGCTTTAGCAGGGAAGCCCAGACTTACCTCTCCCCAGTCACTTCAACCAGCTCTTCCATCAGGATCCCAAGGCGTTCCCAAGCCAGCCATAGTCTCTGTAGTCTGTCCTGGGTTGGACCTGGGGCCTCCCACCGGTGGGACATGCCTGGAACACCTCTCCAGGGAGGCATCTGAACCAGATGCCCGAGCCACCTCAGCTGGCGCCTCTCAATGCAGAGGAGTAGCGACTCAACCCTGAGTCCCTCCTGGATGACTGAGGTTCTCACCCGATCTCTAAGGGAGAGCAGGATACCTGCGGAGGAAATGCATTTCAGCCGCTTGTATCCAGGATATTGTTCTTTCGTCACGACCCACAGCTCGTGACTATAGCTGAGGGTAGGAACGTAGATCGACTGGTAAATTGAGAGCTTCGCTTTTTGGCTCAGCTCTGTCTTAACTACAATGAACCGGTTCAGAATCCCCATAATTGCAGACGCTGCATTGATCTGCCTGTCGATCTCCCGCTCCCTCCTACCTCGTGAACAAGACTCCAAGATACTTGAACTCCTCCACTTGGGGCAGGATCTCATCCCCGACTCAGAGACTGTACGTCACCCTTTTCCGACTGAGGACCATGGTCTCGGATTTGGAGGTGTTGAACTTCATCTTAACCGCTTCACACTCTGCTGCTCCAGTGAGACTTGGAGGTCACGTTTTGATGAAGCCAACGGCACCATATCATCTGCAAAAAGCAGGGATGCAATGCTGAGGCCACCAAACCGGAACTCCTCAAAGTTTGGGCTGCGCCTAGAAATTCTGTCCAAAAAAGTTATGAACAGAATCGGTGACAAAGAGCAACCTTGGCGGAGTCCAACCTTAACTGGGACTGCCAGGTCTGCCCAGCATCTTCCCTCATCATCGGCTCCAACACACCACCAGGTGGTGATCAGTTGACAGCTCCGCCCCTGTCTTCACACGAGAGTCCAAAACATGCGGCCACAAATCCGATGACAAGACTACAAAGTCGATCATGGAACTGCGGCCTAGGGTGTCCTGGTGACAAGTGCACATATGGACACCCCTACATAACACGGTGTTCGTTATGGACAAACCATGACGAGCACAGAAATTCAATAACACAACATCACTCGGGTTCTGCGTGGGGGTGCCGTTAATCCCAGTAACGCCCCTCCAGGTCTCACTGTCATTGCCCACGTGAGCGTTAAAGTCCCATAGCAGAACAAGGGAGTCCCCAGAGGGAGCGCTCTCCAGCACACCCTCCAAGGACTCCAAAAGGGGTGATACTCTGAGTTGCTGTTCAGTGCACAAGCACAAACAACATTCAGGACCCGTCCCCCACCCGAAGGCGGAGGGAGGCTACTCTCTTGTCTTACAGGGTAAACCCTAGTGCAGGGGTCCCCAACCTATTCCACTAAGGCACACTGTGGGTGCAGGATTTCATTCTTACCAAACAAGATGACAACACTTTTTCCCCAATCTGGTGTTTTACAAGTGCAATCAGTTGATTGCAGTCAGGTGTGGCTTGTTTTAGCAGAAGCCTCATTGGTTCAACTGTCTCTGCTGGATCGGCTGGAACAAAAACCAGGACCCACAGTGTGCCTTGAGGACTGGGTTGAAAACCCCTGCCCTAGTGTACAGAAGCCGGGGGGAAATAAGTATGCCCACATCTGCTCTGCACCTCCCACCGTGGGCAACTCCAGTGGGGAAGAGAGTCCAAGGAGGATTTGTACCAGAACCCAAACTGTGTGTGGAGGAGAGTCCAACTATATCTAGTCGGAACGTCTCTGCATCACACACCAGCTCAGGCTCCTTCCCTGCCAGAGAGGAGTGATTGTATGTGCCAAAGATAGTTTCCGTTGCTGGGGATCGGAAATCTAAGGCCCTCCCCTTTGGCTGCCACCCAACTCCCTACGTACCTGACCCCTTTGGCCCCTCCCACTGGTGGTGAGCCCATGGAAAGGGGGACCCATGTTGCCCTTTCGGCTGTGATTTGCTGGGCCCCATGGATACAGGCCCTGCCACCAGACACTTGCCTTTGAGCCCCACCTCCAGGCACCTCCACCTCTAGCAGGGGGGGCCCTGGTAACCCACATCCGGGCAAGGGAAAACTAAGTATTTTTTTTTCCCATCATAAGGGGTCTTTGAGCCATGCTTTGTCTGGTCCCTCACCTAGGACTTGTTTGTCATGGGTTACCCTGCCAGGATATATAAAGCCCCAGACAACATAGTTCCTAGGATCATTGGGACACACAAACCGCTCCACAAAGATTAGGTGATGACTCACTGAGTTTAATCATTACTGCTACTGGGTATTTAAGACATTTAAGATGCTCCATAATACTTGATGTGAGAACAACTTCCAGATCACGGTCATTGTTTTGAGGAGCTAGGAATGAAGAGACTTAAAATGAGCCGATGTACTACATTCCACACTATTATGAAGAAAATCGTACTTAGAAATGACATTCAAATTGTTCAAATCAAACATAAATTAGAAATTAGATTTGATTCTGCTCAATGGCACTGGTCCACTTTTTTTTATTTTTTTTATTTTTTTATTTTTTTAATATTTTGGGTTGACTTATAAAATACAAAGTAGATTACGGAAAAGTTGGGTCGCTATACAAATAATGAACAAAAACTGGATACAATGATGTGAAAGTGTCAAATTTCAACATTCTATTTGAAATAGAACATAGATGACTGGCCAACAGTTTAAACATGAGCAAATGTATGATTTAAGAGAAAAATATGTTGGGTTTTTTCATGCTAAAAAGTCTCCAAAAATGCTGGGACAGGTAGAAGCTTAAAAAGTCAGTTGCACATACTGTATAACGAATAGCTGAAAGACTATTATCACTGATCAGGTCAATTGGAACATGAATGAGTATAAAAAAACTTTTCAGAGTGGCAGTGTGAAGCCAGGAATCCGGAACAATCACTGCATGTAAGCGGCAAGTTCGAAAAAACATAATGGATGCCCGTGATATTCTGTTCCTTAAACGCCACTGCACCACAAACAAGAATGGTACTGTAAAAGAAATCACAGAAAGGGCTCGGCAATACTTTCAGGAATCATTGACTTTGAACACAAACTTCCGCCGTTGCCAGCTGAAATTCTACAGTGCAACGAAGAAGCCATTTCTAAACAGGACCCAGAGGCGCAGGCATTTTCTCTAGGCCAGGAGTCTTTTTAAATAAAAGTGGAAAACTTCTGTGGTAAGACGAATCACAATTCCAAATTCTTTATGGAAAACAGAGGCAACATGTCATCTGGACTAAAAAGGACAAATATAACCCAATTTGTTATCAGTGCTCAGTTCAGAGGACTACATCTGTGATGGGTGTGACTGGTATGGGCAGCTTGCACATCTGGAAAGACACCATCAATGCAGAAAGGCATATTCAGGTCCTAACATATGCTACAATCCAAATTTAATCTTTTTCAGACCTGGTTGTTTTCAACATGATAATGCCTGACCGGACGTAACATTAAACACAATATCATGGCTGAATTGGATCTGGGTATTCAAATGGCCAGTCTCCAGTCGAGATCTTTCACCTATAGAGAGAATTTGGCACATCACAAACAGGAAGGTGCAAGACAGAAGGCCCAACACAGATAAACAGTTAAGAGACCAATATTAGACAAGAATGGGACAGTATTCCTATTTCTAAACTTGAAAATCCTGTCTCCTTGGTCCCCAGATGTTTGCAGACTGTTGTAAGAAGAAGAGGTGGCTGCCTCATAGTGGTGAAAATGGCCTCGTCCCAACTTTATGATGTGTTGATACCAAGGAATCTAAAATATATTTTTCATTTAAAATGTTACATTTTCTCAGTATAAACTTTTGACATGTCATCTATGTTCTAAAAGATTATTATTTGACACTTCTATATCTTTACATTAGGTACTGTACGTATTCACAGTTTGTATAGGTCATATTTTTACCATTCATTGTCCGTACCGTTTATCCTCACAGTGTGGTCTGGAACCTATCCCAGTTAACTATGAGGAGGATGCGATACACTCTGAACTGGTTGCCAGCCACTTACAGTCACCACTTTTTAGGAATCCAATTGTACAAGTTCAAATTGAGATCATTTTTATTAGAAATAATATATTTTATTATTGTGTGTCTATTACCGTCTATTACTGTGTGTTTTACCGTAGTTGATTTTCACGCTTGGAGTAATTCAGGATACATACAGTCAGTTATATTGGGATTGTATGGTAATTTGCAGAAAATGTCAGCTGTCAATCAATGATTCTATGAAGTAATTAGACTATTTCCTTTGAATAATCGGATACAAATGTATTTTTTATTAATATGAATTTAAATATTTTTAATAGTTTTCAGAAACTGACACTATCAATTTCTGAGAAATATTGACACATACAGTTTGACAAAAGGATGTATGTATCAAAGCAATACTTGTGGCTTCAGGAATTTTCAGTTTTTCATAAACGATCACATTAATACGTTTCCACATCCTGTTACAGTTCAAACATCCTTTTGGACAGCCATCTGGTGGCAAAGCTGGCTGATTTTGGCTTGGCACGCTTTGTGTCTCCCAAATCATCGTGTAGTCTGGCATCCAAGAGAACCACATTAGGTCAGACGTCCACTGTGAAAGGAACGCTGGCATACCTACCACAGGAGTACATAAGGAACAGGCAGCTGGGGACGGTGGTGGACGTTTACAGCTTTGGTGTGGTGAGTCCATATAATATTGACTTCTGCAGATCAGGGGTGCTCACAATTTTTTGCTCAAAGATCAGGTTTTCAACAAAACAACCTCCTGCGATCTTACCTTTTTTTTGGAGGGGCGGGGGCAGAAACCTCAGCGGCAGTGTATGTTGGAAGCTACTAATGAAATGACCAAGTCAATATGATCTACCTGTATATTTATTGAAAAAAATAATATATATGGCACTCCTGAGATTCCATAATAATCAAGTGATGATAGGCTTATTTCTTTTTATTTTTTATAAGATTTATTTGTATAACGTCGTGTAGTGCCCTCAAAGGTCAGCAGCAATATTGCACAACAAAACATGATTAACCCCCCCCCTTTTTTTTTTTTTTTTTGGCGTAAAAAAAATAATAAAAACCACACTAGCGTTGTGACCGACTGGTAGATCGCGATCGACATAATGAGCACCTGTGCTGTAGATCATTGATTCTTAAAGTGTGGTCCGAGTTCCGATAGTCTTATGCAGATTCTCTCCTGTGGTATGTGAAACAGACCCTTAATTTCATACAAATATAATTAACAGCAATTGCAATACCATCAAACATAATAGAATGTACCTATGCATAACATACCGTTTAGACTTACAGTATGTGCAGTATAGTGAGTAGATTTCCAATGTATTTTCTTTTAGGCAGACACACACATGACCATTGGCAAGACTCTTAAAAGGGTTGTCACCTCCACTAATCGCACAGAGCTATTAAAACAAAATGTTTTCTCCCAACAACAGCATAATTGCAATTTCATATGCATTTCATAATGCCACACCTTTGCCTAATAATGCCTAAATTGTTCAACTTCTAATAAACTCTGTAGACATAATTTCAAGCAACGCAGTCGTTAAGCACTTGCAACAGTTCAAGAGTACCGCTGGTAAACATTTTGTCCTGGGTTCGAATCCCACTGTTGACGCTTAGTGTTTTATTTGTAAAACAATGTTCACAATTTATTGCAGCTAATCAGAAATGGCAAACCTGCCACAGAGGTTATTGTTACCATGATGATTATGCGCTGCTTCAGTTTAGTATAGTGCAGGCTTACTCAAAATATAGGGACATTGTAATAATTATTGTGTGCCCCCCACAATGCATTTTGTTTGTCCTAGATTGTCTGGTGAAGGTTTGCTTTTAGGTACAATACAATGTTCTTAACCATTTATTTGACTACATCTGTTAGGTAAAGACCCGGTACAGTGATTTCAGCAGTTTGCGTCTAAATATATTAAACATGGATCGTGATAGGCACTAAAAGCATGTGCAGATGTGTCCAATTCAGTGGACAATGAATTTATATGTAATTATTAACCCATTTACAAGATTACTACATTTTAAAATTACACTTGTTGCACACGCTCTTCTTCCAAAAGCTGCCGGACCTTTTGTTAGCCACACACAAGTACCGTATTTGACAGGCGAAAGTTGAATGAGTCAGGGTCTTTAACCTTTATGTATTATATTTTTTTTGGTTCATTATTCATTTAAGTCTTTATAAATTTAAGGGCCATGATGAGACAGACAGACTCACCGACAGACAAACTCAACAATGCAACACAGCAATAGATTAAAAACAAAACACAAAAGTAAAGAAATAATAAAACATTCACAAGTGGACTTCGGTACACAACACTGGGTCTCCTAGCGACCCACTTAAAGGAGGCACATATACCAGTGCTTCCAAAATTTTGACAAGTAGCGTTTAAAGCTGTACAAAATGTTGGTCAGGCCCAACACAATCACATTTTTTGAACAATTCAGACGACTAATAAAATTAAACATGGTTACCCTTAAAACAGACTGGAGGGTATTCACCCGAGCTGCTACAAACATATCTCAGATCATACAGTATAAGTTCAAATTGCTAATGATTTTACCTTGGGTTACTAATGGGTTGGCAGCGCCTTGCATGGCAGCAGCACCATTGGTGTGTGAATGTGTGCGTGAAAGGGTAAATGTGTACTAATGTAAAGCGCTTTGGGCATGGTAACCATATACATAAAGGCGCTATATAAGTATTCTTCATTTACCATTTTACCATAGTTCTAAGTGAAAAGTAAAGCCTCCTGTGAGAAAAATTAACATTTTGAAAAGCCTTTATTACAGAATGGTGAAATCCAATCAAAATTCTAGATGCCATTAATATATTTTTTAGTAATAAAACCCTTGACACCCAGCCTTACAAAAGATTACAAGTTTGTGTCTATCTTGCAGGTGTTATTAGAAGCACTGACTGGTCGGCGAGCTCTGGAAAAAGACAGCAATTCGAAAGACATTTACCTGGTTTGAACTCTTACTTGCGCACACACACTCTCACGTATGAGCGTACACACCTTCACAAACATTACGATGGTTCTGCAGAAAGATGTAGTCCAGGAAGTTCATGAAGACCCAACTGCTTGCTACAAAGCGGCATGGAGTAAACAGGTGGACCGTCGCCTGATAACAGGTCAGTGATTTCCCATTAGGCTGCTCTGCTGCCTCGCCAATTCTTCAATATCTTGTGGGATCTGCAGGGGGTGCCACAGAGCTGGTCGGGAGCATGGAGATAGCAGCACTGGCCTGCAGGTGCCTTGACAGGAAATGGAAGAACAGACCTGCCATGACTGAGGTTTCAATAATTGTTGGTTTTATTGTGAATAATAATAATGAGGAAAAGAAGAAGAGGACTTATCTTCCCAATTTTGTTGGACAGAGTATGTAGCTACTCACCACTGTTGTAGATGCAGTAAAATGTGCCTGTGGACTCCAGACCTTCTAGGACAGTTTCCCAAAATAATGAAGCTTTATTTTCAGGAACCATGTGAATTAGATACAGCACTAAATAAGTACACTCAATTTGCCATTCTGATGGAATGGAATTTTTCATTTCTTGGACTATGACGTGCTTTTTTTTTCTTTAAATATATCCAGACACGTAAGCAACAGTGAAAATCCTTTTTAAAAAAAAAAAAAAAAAAAGAAAAGTATTTTGGGGTCATATAACAACCCTGACAAGAAATCAGCCATTTAATTTCAACTAATTTTCATTCAACTTTTACCTTTTTTTTTTTTTTTTTTTTTTTTTTTTTTTTTTTTTAAACCAACTATTACAGATGATCAACTTCAAACTATATGCCATGTAAAGATGTTGAATGCCTTTACTGTTGCGTCGCACTGTCCGACAAAAAAACAAATCCATATGCAAGGATGAGTCATAGCTGTCTTGTTTTGGTATGGTGAGACCAAGTCAAGTAAAGGTAAATCATGCAATGTGATGGTTTGTTTTAGCGATTATCCTCAATGTGCGACTACCCCAATGTGGCAAGGGCTATGAGGGCCCTTTATATCTGCTCACAGCTCTAGTTATCATTTAAATACACTGCTCAAATAAATAAAGAGAACACTAAAGTAACATGTTGAAGAGCCGAATGAATGAAATATTTTTATTAAATACTTTGTTCTTTCCATAGTTGAATGTGCTGACAATAAAGTGATGGGTCAGTGGTTGTCGGGGGAGGCATATCCCTGAAAGGTCACACAGACCTCTACAGGCTAGATAACCTGCCTAGAGCACCCTGACTGCTATTAGGTATCGGGATGAAATCCTTGGATCCATGGTCATAAGCTACACTTGTGCAGAGGGACCTGGGTTCCTCCTGGGCCACCACAATGCCCAACCTCATGTGGCTGGAGTATGCAAGCAGTTCCTGAAGGAAAAAGGAATTGATAACATTGACTGCCCCCCCCAACCCCCTGCCTATGTTCGCCTGACCTAAATCCAATAGAACACCTCTGGGAAATTATGTCTATCTGGCGCCACCAGGTTACTCCTCAGACTGTCCAAAAGCTCAGTTATGCTCTGGTCCAGATTAGGGACATCTCATTAGGAGCATGCCCAGGCGTTGTAGGGAGGTCATACAGGCATGCGGAGGCCACACACACTACTAAGCCTCATTTGGACTTGTTTAAAGCAGTGGTCTCCAACCCGGTCCTCAGAGGCCCTCTGTGGGTGCAGGATTTCATTCCAACCAGACAAATGACACACTTTTTCTCCAATCTGGTGTTTTACAAGTGCAATCAGTTGATTGCAGTCAGGTGTTGCTTGTTTTAGCAGAAACCTCATTGGTTCAACTATCTGTGCTGGATCGGCAGGAACATAAACCACGACCCACACTGGGACCAGGTAGGAGACCACTGGATCAGCCTGTAGTATGTTTTTCCACTTTAATTTTGAGTATAACTCCAAATCCACACCTCCATGGGTTGCTACATTTGATTTTCATGGATAATTTTTGTGTGATTATGTTGTCAGCACATTCAACTGTGGAACATTCATTCATATCTGCAATGTGTTACTTTAGTGTTCCCTTTATCTTTTGAGCAGTGTAATTGATGCAGGATTTTTTTCATTCAAGAACATATGTCACATATGTACAGGGTGACCCAAAGAAAAAAACGGCCCCAAATATGGATAAGGTCATTTATTGATTTTTTTGGGGGGGGGAGGGGTCGTAATGAAAAGAGACTGTAACTAAAACTATATTATTTTTCCATAACATTATGCTTCATACTAAAAAATAATCTAGTTTTAGCTCCAATCTGTTTTTATTCCAAAAAATATAAAGAAAAGACACCTATCCAAATTTAGGGCCTATTTTTTGGAGGGCGTCACCCTGTGTTAGTTAATGATGCCCACTGATTTTTGATCTTCTCTCAGGTGTTTAACAAACTCCAGGACATCAGAGATCTCCATTCCTCTCGCTGTGTCCCACCTGAATCCCATCACACTTCAGACTCCAGTGTGGAGGTTTTGAGCCAGCATTTGTCCAAACTGGGACCACTCGAGGACACCTACCATCCTCCCAGACGCACCCTACCCCCTTCTTCTTCCTTCTCTAACATCTCCTTACATTCTTGCATAGGTCCTCCCCCCATACATGCTCACTACTCTTCTCTACCACTTCACCCAGCGACCCATAGTCACCTCCACGCTCCCTCCTCCCTTCCTCCCCTCAGATCTTCTCTACCTGCTCCTTCCTCCTCATTTGAGGGTCCTTGTGAAACAGATGAGAGTCGAGGTTTCTCCCAGTATGACCTTTCCACTGGGGGGCAGTTCCACTCCAAACAGTTATCTACACCCATCAGAGACCAGTACCATAATCTATCTGGGCCTATAAAGTCCCATTCCACAGAGCCTTCTGAGGACCAATACAATTTCAATGACAGAATAGGACTTGGTCTCTCACCCATGCCCCCCAGTGGCCCACAGATTGGAGCTGGACCAAGATCAGATGTCCCAGAATTCTTATCTCCTCCAGGTCCTCTCCAGTCACTGTGTCCCCAGGCCTCAGGTAAGATGAGAAAGATTCTTAGAGATAACATTCATTGGTAGATGTCTCACATTATATCTTGTCATGTTTTTGTCTGCTTTTGTGGTCGGCTAGATGGCGTCCAGCCTCGGGAAAATTACAGGGGTCCAGAAGAGAGTGATGAGTTGGAATATCTTCCTGCTACAGACACCTGACACGTGAAGATGATGTAAACACCTGTAAATTAGTTTTACTCCACTAAAATATTATTGGACCAAGATAAAAATCAAGAATCTGACCTAGCCACATGCTGAACCTGGATTGAAAGCTGCACTGATGACAGAATGTGCTCACTTCATATGAAAATGCCCCCATGAATGTCACGTAAAGTTGACAACTGATTCATTCCTCTTTACTGATATTCAGGCATCACAGTTCTCGTTGATGTGCTGGAATACCAAATGGATACAGTTCATATTGTGAGAAGTTGTTACAATGTCAGTGCAGTGTTCAAACTGTGCATTACTTTAAAAAATAAGCCTCATTCACTAATAGATGGTTTTTACTCTGCACAAATCAAGCGTAACCCAAAATCGTCGTTCATGACGTGTATCCTTAGGAATAAATCGGTTTGTAAAATTTGCCGATTGACTGTGATACTGTACATTGGGTTTTCATAATTACATGAATAAAAGACCCAACTGATAATTCAAAACCAAAATTGCCAACACACTCCGTGTAGAGCAGCCGAATACTATGCAGTTGGGTTCTGCAGCTTATTTCCATGAGTTTAGCATCAATTTGAAATTTGGGTACATGATGCAACTTTTTTTTTCCCCTTCAAAAATTCCATTTCATAACACACAAGCTTTTCGCACAACAAAAAATATTTGCGAGTAGGAAGTGAGGTACCGCCAGTTGCCTCAGAGCTGTAGACTTTTTAAAGTATATATCAAAGAGAAAAAAGGGATAATGTTTTAAAATATTACAAACTGTTTATTGGTAATATTGTACATGAATCCAAACAGCAACAGGTGGGGAGTCTTGCCATAATCACAATATTTCACGATTCAAAATGTAATTTTCACTATCAAGCCATAAAAATACAGTATACTGTAATTGCTTTTGTATTCTACAAAGGTGTTCTTGGCAATCATTGTCCACTTTTTTTTTTTTTAATCTACAACTCTATTTTATCCACAGAAGCCTTACATGCTTTGATAACCACATGCTCATTTGAAATTCGAGATATAAGTACTTGAGTAATAATGTGAATTGTGAAAAAAAAAAATTCATCCACAATGGAAATTAACTGTCTCAATTTCTACAATGAAAATACTGCAAAGCAAGTATGTTGAACTACTGGTAATTAATGTTAAATATAGAAAAAAATACTTTATATAAATAATACACATGGATTTGTATCCATGTGTATATCTAATATCTGAATGTTGTTAATATATACAGAAAAATATCAATCGCAGTGAAGTAAAATCTGCAATCATAGTGATCGGTTTGCAAAATGTTGAGAGCACAGGGTTAAAATATTGAAATATAATAACTACAGGATAAGTACTAGTACGTAACTTACTTAAGATATTTTTTTTATCTTAGTTTCAAATTAAAGTGCAATGGCATTTGAGTGTGGTTGTTCCTGTCTAGCAGAATACATGCCATTTATGGGTAACTTTTATGCGTGTCTGTTTCGATCCAAACTTGGAACGAGCGAAGTTCCTATTTATTTAGCCATAGCCAGCAACACCCTGATGTCGTTTCCGCTCGTCTCGCGCTGTTTTGTTTGGTTACCGTTAGCAGCAAAATGGCGCCTTCCATACCAGCGCATATACAGGCAACTGTGTGCTTTTAAGTTCCGAGTTCTGTTTCCTCGGAGCTCTGCCGCACGCGTGCATATAACCAAGGTGCTCGCCTGTATCAGGACATGCTTGTCTGTTTTTGGGGATTACTGTGAGCTTGCAGCGCCTGTGCTTGCTTCACGTCCACTCTGCTTTCCACCGGCAGAAAATGGCGGACTGGTCGCAATAGTCACTGCTAGTAAGTGGCACAGTGAAACTAGTAAAAGGGCTTGAGCCGGCTAAAGTTTTTATACACAGTGGTATCAAAAGGACTATATCTGGAGGAAACAGCAAAACCTCGCCTTACAATTTTCAGCAAAAGCGAATGGTTATCTGCCGAGGCACAAGTTGGCGAGGTAACACTAAACAGCGGTGCGAGACGCGTACGGACTACAACTTTTCGTTGGTTTCCACTTCCCACCCAATAAGGACCATTAGTGGTGGACTCGGAACAGGAGCGACATGGAAGTCGAGCCTGTGGTGCTTCATCCCCGCTGGAAGCGCGTCCTGGGTTGGAGCGGTCCTGTGCCCCGGCCCCGTCATGGACACCGTGCTGTGGCAATCAAGGAACTAATGGTCGTGTTCGGTGGCGGCAATGAGGGTATTGTGGACGAGCTGCACGTCTACAACACAGGTATCGGTACCGATCCAGGTTGAGCCTTTACACGGTGACAAATAGACACTTGCTGTGCACATCACTTAACAGCTGCAAGCGGTACAATCAACAAAGTTGGGACCGTGGTTCTGAGTGACGAAAGTGTATCTTTGTCGTACGTAGTTGTGAGAAGTCGTGGTATTATAAACTCACACGTGTTAATGGTTCGATCGTTAACGTGCCAAGATCAGGCAAACTTCTGCTAACTCAAGAAAAATGGCGCCTTTTTACTGAAAACAATGTCACGTCACAGCGACACGCCCCTCTGTTTCTGTGGATGTCTGGACGAAGATGAACTACATTGCCAAAAGTATTCGTTCTCTGGCGAATATGAATTTAAGGCCATGTCTACACCTAGGGTTTTTTTTAAACGAGGATTCTGCCCCAATACGCTAGGAAAAAATAATTGCGTCCACACCTGCTTGTTTGTAAAAAAAAAAAAAAAAAAAAAAAAACTTCCACAGCCAACCGCTATCATTCATTTTTAAGGACATTCATAACAATAAAAATAATGGTCCATAATACCAATTCTTCAATACGAAGCACAGCAATAGTTTGTGAAAAAATGGAAGCAAAAAAGCGCGTGTCTAATGTACTTACTCCAATGTACTTACTCCAAATGTAAACATTGGTTTCATGTGTGACGTGAGGACAAAGTTTGTCGCAGTCAATGACGTTTCCACAGTTAAATCTGTGGTTATCAGTGTCCACATGATGACGCCACAAACGCAGAATTCGCAATTCTTCACTTTCCCCGGCGTTTTTAAGAACCCTGGTTTGAATGTGCGTGTGAATGATAGGCCAAATCGTAGAAAAATACAGTATCTTCTTTTTGCCAAATACCCTGCTATGTGTGGACATGGCCTAAGTTGCATCCCATCGTCTGCAGCTATAACAGCTTCCGCTCTTCTGGGAAGGGTTTTCACATGGATGTGGAGTGTGCTTTTAGAAACTTTTGACCATTCTTTCAGATCCGCATTTGCGAGGTCAAACATTAATTTGAATGACAAGGCCCAGATGTCCTTTTTTATTCTAATTTATCCCAAAGGTGTCCTGTTGGGTTTTGGTGCCGCCTTTTTGTAGACAAGGCAGGCTAATTTACACCATATTTTCTCATCCATGCCTCTAACTTACTTTGTGCATTGGTGCAAAGTCATTTTCGAATTCGAACAGGCCATCCCCAAACTATTCCCACAATGTTGGGAGCCTGAAACTGTTGGCCCAGTGAAAAGAACATTGACTGCTTCAGCATTTTTAAAAACATAGATTTCACTTTTTTTGTGGATCTTTACGGGCATGCAGAATCCTGAACTCGTACAGAACACCTCTTTATGAATTGGAGCAGAAGCTGGGAGGAGGAGGGCCTTCCCTTCCAACATCTGTGTGTAACTTCACAAATTGCTTCAGAAAGAATGGTCAATCAATTGACTTGAACACACTGAATAACATTTTTTTCTTAGGTTGATTTAAATAAAACTGCAGCAAAATGATGCAAAAACATTAATCTAGTGCAAATTATCCAATTCTATAATTATTCCATAATCACACAAGTATACATGAATAAACCCAAATCGACTCCACTGACCACTTACACATGTTTTAATGTTTTCGGGAAACAAACAAAAAAAAAAAAAAAACATTTTTTGGGGGGAGCTCCAGATGTAGGCGGGCCCACGGGAGAGCCCCATACCTGGGCAAAGCTTTCCTGTCTTCCCCTTAGCGCCCTCTGGAAATCTTCCCCAGCTCGGTTGTTGTGGGAACAATTTGGAAGTCAAAGACAATTAGGCAATTATGGCTAACGATTTTCAAGCTAGACTGCCGTTATGATGTTATTTTCTCTGTAGTCACGTCAGTCATTTTCACGCAATGGTCATACCATAGGTTTCATACTCATTAACTTTGCTCTAACTTGCATATTTGGGCATTGATCTGCACACCTCACAGTAAACCTGGTTTTTGTCTCATCGTATCCAAGCCAATCCCAGAGTTCTCGCCACTGGGGCTGAAACTTTCTCTCCCTTTTCTTTTCATATTGGATTTCGCTTTTCCTTAAAGTGCCTGTGACACGAAAAAGCATAATTTATATAATATTTATTTCATAATACACGCGGTATTTTATGCTCCTGAATGATATGGACCGCTTGGATGTGTGTGGAGGCGATCGCTATATTTATTTAGTTTTTTGAATCCCGCGCTAGGAAAATGAGTGACTTCCGGCTTCGGTCTTGCATTGAGGAGGAGGGCGCTGTGACGTGTACGGTAGAAGACGTCCTCTTCACTATACAGCGTACTGTTGTGTATGGGGACGAATGATTCAGCTGATTTTGCGGATTAATACGTTTATTTTTCGCATCACGCCAGCCAAACGGCTGCAGAAAAATCATTCTGTATGAGGGACAGGCGTATGCGCCTTTTTGGAGTTTCAAAAGGTTCCCATTCACCGTGGATATTTACTGTGGGACCATTGGACTTACGAGGAAGTGAGTAAACATCTTGTTTTGTATTATGTCAAATACGAATACAGCGATTACAAAGTAAACACTACAAACTTCCTTTAAATGAAGGACTACTTACATTTGATCATTGATAGGCATGTAAAAAGCTGTCCTAATGGTCATTAGCAGCAGCCCGTTAGCTGTACAACAACTCCAGCCACCCTCCTCCGGGGAACGAACTGTAAATTGCTCTCCGCCGGGCGGTTTGCCGATCCGCGACGACAATAGACAACCGAGTCGTCATGTCAAATAATCCAGGATAGTTATGTGTGATTTTCCGCTTTGAAGACTTTGAAACATCACTCGGTTCGGGTTAGCATGTCGGCTAGCTGTCAGGCCTTCTGGTTTGTTTACATTCTCCGAAGCCGGGGAAGGGAAATGACATATGTCCGATTTAGGTGTCATAAAATATAGTTCGGGAGGTGCGACAGTAAAGGTGAAGTCGACAGTTTTGACCATTATGGAGTAATTTTGCCATGTCGTCCTGAATAAATGCATTTTTATTATTTCATATTCCATTCAGCACAAGACTGTTATTTGTCATGACCATGCCATTTATTTAGCAATTGGGGAAAATACTTGGATAAAAAGAATATCCTGTAAAAATATTGAAGTAAAGAGACAGAAACAATGACATTTTGCCGCTCTCTTCGTCGCGTTTTCCTCATTGTGAATAGTTCCCCCTCGACGGGCTGACTGGTCCTTCTCAAGCCATTTATATAGCTATTGGGGAAAAATACTTGGATAAAAAGAATATCCTGTAAAAATATTGAAGTAAAGAGACAGAAACAATGACATTTTGCCGCTCTCTTCGTCGCGTTTTCCTCATTGTGAATAGTTCCCCCTCGACGGGCTGACTGGTCCTTCTCAAGCCATTTATATAGCTATTGGGGAAAAATACTTGGATAAAAAGAATGTCCTGTAAAAATATTGAAGTAAAGAGACAGAAACAATGACATTTTGCTGCTCTCTTCGTCGCGTTTTCCTCATTGTGAATAGTTCCCCCTCGACGGGCTGACTGGTCCTTCTCAAGCCATTTGTATAGCTATTGGGGAAAAATACTTGGATAAAAAGAATATCCTGTAAAAATATTGGAGTAGAGAGACTGAAACAATGACATTTGGCGGCTTTCTTCGTCGCGTTTTCCTCGTTCTGAATAATTCCCCCTTAATGGGCTGAATAGTAAAATCGATGAGACCAGTCTACCGCTGACGTCATCCACCTGTTGGGGACGCTAAAGCCCTATAATGGTAGGCGTGGCTAACTGGCAGATTAAAAGGCTAATTTCTCGTCATCTGTGCTTTGCTAAATTGTTGTATGTAGTCGAATCGTCTCAAAATATGATTCTAATTCACATAATAATGCCATTTAAGACTTTTTTTTCTCGTGTCGTATGCTCTTTAACTCTTCCTTTGACTTTCTTTCTTGAGCCTTTTTTCCCTGGTGCTTGGCCAGGTTCAAGGGGTTTCAAAAACATGTCTTGTAGTATAACGTTAGGTGGATACTGATATACTGCCAATCAATCAGCAGCAGTTCACGCTGGAGTGAGCGAGGTGTGTTTACACCCCATGGAGAGCAACGGCTGCTGCATAGACTGTAAGGTTGTCTTTAAACGGGATAACGTAACGTCGTCAAAACACGGAACCACTTGCAATTAATGTGAAATAAGATTTTTTTTAATCGACACATTATTTTTACTGCCCCCACCGGGCCAGTGGTTGGAGCATTCTCGTGGCCCTGACGGTTTCAAAAGTATGTCCGGGCCACTGGGCCATTTATATCGTCGACCCCTGATTCTTTAGTGAGTCAAGGCAGGTAAGCACGTACTTTTGTCAATATAGTATAGTGTATTTCGGCTCTACACCTATAGTTATGTGAAAGCAAAACCCTTGTCAGTTCAGATTATTCATTCATATATCCAAATATCGCTGTAGGTCCATTGTAATGTCATTTGTTTTGGAGAAGAATCAAAAGAAACCACATGCAGTGTTGTTTATGAATTTGTAAGCATTATTTTCCATCAATATTGCATATATCCTCCTAGTGTAACTCCTTTAGACACCATGGGTTTCATCTGTCCCTACCCTTTTCTTCCTTTCTGACTTACCAACCCACAGCTACCAATCAATGGTTCATCCCTGCTGTGCGAGGGGACATCCCACCAGGCTGCGCTGCTTATGGGTTTGTGTGTGACGGCACTAGACTGCTAGTGTTTGGAGGAATGGTGGAATATGGAAAGTACAGCAATGATCTCTATGAGCTGCAGGTTAGTGTGTGTAAGTGAGATTAAGAACTGTCGTTTGGAAACAGTTGTGATATGAACAGTATACATCCCCCTCAGGCCAGTCGCTGGGAATGGAAACGTCTGAAAGCAAAGGCACCAAAGAACAACCTGCCCCCCTGTCCCCGCCTTGGTCACAGCTTCTCTCTAATTGGAAATCGCTGCTTTTTATTCGGAGGACTGGCCAATGACAGTGAAGACCCCAAGAACAACATTCCCAGGTAAAGGGTTTCGAATCGGTTGTCCTAAGAACACCTGGGTAACCTCAGTCTTCATCTCAGGTACCTAAATGACCTGTACTCGCTGGAACTGCGTCAAGGCTCCAGCGTGGTTAGCTGGGACGTTCCATTGACATCCGGGCAGCCGCCGCCTCCTAGAGAAAGTCACACGGCTGTGGTAGCAAGTGGGGTTCGAGGCAACCGCCTGATTATCTACGGGGGGATGAGCGGCTGCAGGCTGGGTGACCTATGGGTGCTCGACATTGGTAAGACCACTGCCATGATGATACCGCGCCATCATGAAATAAATCTATGATGAAAGTTTTCATGGCCTATTTCACAGACTCGCTCGTCTGGAGCAAACCAGAGTTTAGTGGGACTGCACCAATGCCTCGCAGCCTGCACTCAGCCACAACTGTCCATAACAAGTAACTCAAACATGTGTTCCGCTAGCATCGCTTAAATGAGCTTTGTAGTTGTCTCATTTCACACACCTGTCTCTCACCCTTTCCACCTGTCTGTTAGAATGTACGTGTTTGGAGGTTGGGTCCCACTGCTGATGGAGGATGTTAAAGTTGCAACACATGAGAAGGAGTGGAAGTGCACCAACACACTGGCTTGCCTTAATCTTGGTAAAAGCACACACCCACGCTTTAACATTTACATGGTTGCGAGACGAAGTGATGGAAGTGTATGAGTTTGTATAAGTGAGCCAATGCACACTCAGCTATTCCACTGTGTGGACAGACACGCTATGCTGGGAGATGGTGGAGATGGACAGCGAGGAGGAAAACATTCCACGAGCTCGCGCTGGCCACTGTAGCGTGGCCATCAACTCCAGACTTTACATCTGGAGCGGAAGAGACGGATACAGGAAGGCCTGGAACAACCAGGTCTGCTGCAAGGATCTCTGGTACTTGGAGACAGGTGGGCAACTGCTGTCCATACAGGGAAGGCCACCTTCCTTTCACTTCTTTGAGCAAGTCCTGCCTGTGTGTCCTCAGAGCGTCCCAGTGCGCCGTCGCGAGTCCAGCTGGTGCGAGCCAACACGTCATCTCTGGAAGTGAGCTGGGGACCATCACAGACCGCTGACACCTACCTGCTGCAGATACAGAAATACGACATTCCCGCCACGTCTGTGGCAACTGCAGCTGCCTCAACAGCCAACTCTTTGAAGAGTTCTACCCCTGTGGCAGCAACTCTGACAAACCAAATCCCCCGCATTACGTTAGTCCCCAAGTCCCCTACAGCAACCGTATCTGCAAACCCCTCGGCAGCTGCCAAAGTCCCAAGTAAGTTTGTTAAACTGTCTTTTTTTTGGGGGGGGGGGGGGGGTCTGAACTAATGCCTTCCTGTTTCCTGGGTGTGTTTATATTTTGTTTGTTTTGTAGTCATTTAACTGGTTTCCTGTTTTGGTGCTTTTTGGTGTTACCATTCCACAGGCATAATGTTTTAATTTTATGTCAATTTCCAATTATACTACATGTTTGACTTGATTTAGATCAGTTGTTCATAACAAACGCACTACAAATTTAAATTAACATGCTGATGAATACAGTTTGCCATAGTATATTCAAGCATACTGGGCGAGGGGTGGGCTAGACCCTGGGCTGATTACCAGTTACATGTTGTTCATCAATCATATCAGTATTATCATTTAGAATTTGTAGTCTTTCATTAAACTTACACTGCTGGCACAAAGTATTGGCACCCCTGCAATTCTGTCAGCTAATGTTCAATTTCTCCCAGAATGCAATTACAAATGCTTTGGTAGTAATATCTTCAATTATTTTGCTTGCACAATGTCACA
The DNA here is from genome assembly GCF_030265065.1 of Corythoichthys intestinalis. Lineage (NCBI taxonomy): Eukaryota > Metazoa > Chordata > Actinopteri > Syngnathiformes > Syngnathidae > Corythoichthys > Corythoichthys intestinalis. The sequence continues at coordinate 37,070,078 of NC_080396.1, forward strand.
GGACATAGGTTGAGTCAACTTTAATCCATTTTCACTGGCTGCAAGTATGAATTAGTTTTTGCCACCACATGTTTTGTGCCGCAGGTAAGTAACAGGTGCTGTTAATTACACAAATCAGAAAAGCATCACATGATTTTTCAAAGGGTGACAATACTTTTGTCTGGCCCATTTTGGGGTTTTGTGTAAAATGATAATGATTTGATTTTTTGTCATTCTCTTTTGTGTTTTTTCATTATAAGCAAAATAAATGAAGATATTACCGTACTATTATCCGACAGAATTGCAGGGTTGCCAATACTTTTGGCCAGCAGTGTATGTGCATGTTTTATGAATGTAGCGCTAAGTGGTACTGATTTTACTCACCTGGGCGTTTTTTTTTTTTTTCTACAGCTGTTGTGAAGGTGGCGACTCAAGGAGCCACAAGTGGTGCCTCCATTGTCACCGTGCGACAGACCACGCCTAAATACCCTGCCACCATGACCACGCTTCCTGCAAATGTCCGTATGATGGTGCCTGCCCAGGCTGCACAAGCTGCGGTAAGTGGGCCTCAGCTTCAAATATGTTGTTTTCACATGAGGAATCAACACCATACTGCCTTTTGCTCTCAGCCAATTGGTAGCAGTCCTCAGATGAGTGGAATGGCAGCGCTGGCAGCAGCTGCTGCTGCTACACGTAAGATTCCACCAGCCACAGCGACCGTGCTCAACGTCCCAACAGGAGCCACCATTGTAAAGACTGTAGCGGTCAGTCCTGGATCTGGCAGCCTTCCTGTTACAATGGTAGGCTTTATAGTTTAGTTTATGTATGTGACACACATATGTGGCACACAGTCCGGTTCTTGACGCTCCATCTTGGCAGGTCAGTAACTCTGCAACACGTATCCTGAAAACGGCTGCTGCTCAGGTGGGTGGGGCGACCGTCGTCTCAAGCCCTGTCACGAGCAGCCGCCCAATTATCACAGTGCACAAATCTGGAACAGTCACCACAGTGGTAGGGGGAGTTACCAAGACCTACACACTGGTTAATAGCCCACTGGGCGTGGGAACGAGTGGTGCTCTGGTGAGTGATGTCACCTGATGCTGATCTCAGACCTGTAAACCCATGCGCATGATCTCAAAGCTATCTGCTTGGATTTGTTATGCAAACCCACATTCAAATAGCATGTATATCTGCTTATTTCAATTGTTCAAATGTAACAGCTTTGCCGTGTGTGGGCCAATTAAAAAGAAGTATTGTTACCAGAAAGTTATCAAGGTTAACGAGGACGATCAAGAATACATGCTACAGCTATTCCTTAGTTTTGCACATCATAATTCAGTTGTACACCTGATTTTTTTTTTTGTTTGCATATCTACTTCTTGTGAACCTAGTCGTATTTCTAACTACCCTGATGCAATTAGATTTGTATTTATTGATAATTAAAGGGAAGAATAAGCCCTGTGGGTGCGCAAAGATTTTGACATGTCTGCGATCTTTCCTGTTCATCATTTCGCTCAGTCAAATAATGACATACTTTCCACGCTCGTTCAGATCAGCAATCTGGGAAAAGTGATGTCAGTGGTACAGTCTAAACCAGTCGCGGGTCAAACGGCCAGCGGCTCTGTCGCGCAAATCCTACAGGTACTATAGTTTTTAGTAAACTAACGTATGTATTGACAACCAAGTGCATGCTAACAATGTTTGCGTCCATTAGTCGAAAGGCACCCTTCCTACTGGAACAATCCTGAAGCTGGTGAGCTCTGCAGATGGGACACAGACTGTGCTCAGCAGTCCACAGGCTGGCCCAGTTGTAGCCAAACCTGGTGCCACCATCATAAAGACCATTCCTGTGTCTGCGCTTCAAGGGGGAACAGGTAAAGGTTGGAAAAGTCCAAATATGTCATATGTTGCGCATCCAATCATGCACATCTTTAAAGGATCAAGGAAATGGACAGAGCCATGTTGCAGCCATGCTAAGTGTGGGCCTACATCACGTGTGCCCGTTACATCCAGCCCATTACGTCGAGCTAGCCATAAAAAAAATATATATATGTATATATATATATATATATATATATATATATATATATATATATATTAACGTAAATAGTTAATTATGTTGCGTGAGCAACATAACCTCATATGTTGCTCACACAACACAACTATGTAAATATATATATGTATATATATTATTATTTTTTAATTTTGACACCCTACACCCCGCCGCTGTTAGGGTAGATCACGGGAGGTTGTCTCCATTTAAAAGTATATCTTGGGGCACACAATACAAACAATAGGCACCCCTGGCCTACAAAAATACCCACACCAAAAATTAATATATAGTGTGTGTGGTGTATTCTAACAACTATTGAGACAAGACAACGACGGTAGAGGCACCATAAATAATTCAGTATTGTAATTTTGTAATAATTGTGAGATCCTTAGAAACAACCGTTGAGATGGTGTGTGACCTCAAAGCAAAACATAATGCATAACCACACACAGTACAGTGTGAAAACCAGAAATGAACTGCACACATCTGCCAAGACCAAGGACCTACAAGATTAAAGATGAATTTGTTCGTTAATTGTGCGATATTATCAATAAAACAATATCAACGTGTGTTTTTGAGACCTGTTTACACTACATCCAGTAATTGGTTACCCTACGTGTACTCTTAATTACTTTAGTATTACCATTAGTAGCAACACTTCTTTGATTAAGTAATGAAATTACAAACTAGGATTATACCAACATATGAAGCGAGTGTGACATCAATGGACACGATTATGTAAAAGGCAAGAATAATCAGTCTTTGATACAGTGATCACAAATAACAACACATTTCAGTTCAACAGTGTACTCGTGACTAAAGCACCTCCCCAACAGGTGGGCCAATCACAATCCTCACCACCAAGGTGGTGACACCAGGGGCTGCTGGGAAAATCATTACAACGGTCCCCAAAATCTCAACCAGCCAGCAGGGCGTCACACAGGTAAGACCAGCTAAGCTGTTGTTGTAATGTATACAAGAGGGTGCCACACACAAACTCTGTGACTCCACATCTCTTGCTGTCTACAGGTGGTGTTGAAAGGGGCTACAGGGACACCGGGAACCATCCTCAGGACTATTGCAAAGGGAGGAGTCAGACTGGTGACACCAGGCACCACCGTCACCAAGCCTGCAGTCACTACGCTTGTTGTGAAAGCGACAACCGGTAAACAGCTGATGGATCCTCCTGTTAGCCCGTCCTTGAACGGACTCACAGCAGCATGTCTCACTGTCAAAGGTGTGTCGAGTCTGAGCACCATAACAGGAAGTGTGTCCGCCGCAGTTGCAGGACTGTCCACCAACACCAGTGCCACCCTCGCTACACCCATTACCACTCTTGCCACCATTGCTGCACTCACCAACCAGGTCACCACTGCAACAGCCACTGCTGCTACTGCTGGTGTTGGACCCAAGCAGGTTGCACACATGCGTCCTATCTGTGATTGTTATTCTGATTTTAGAAGGTTATATAGTCCAACGTGTGTTTTTACAGGTAACTTTAATCATGACCCCAAGCGGAGCAGAAACACAGTCGCTGGTCCAGGATCTGCCTGTTTCCATCATGGCCTCTCCCACCTCAGAAGAACCGGGAGGTACGACGAGCACGCTTACAAGTAGCGTTCTGGAAGACAAGAGTGGAGAAGCTGTAAGTGCAGGTAGGTCGATTTTACAGTTTTAACTATTAAGTTCTGATATGAATTGATTCTTTTTCTAAAATCCTGTCTCATCCTAAACTTCATAAGCGTTTGCGAATAAACTTCAGAGTATTTGTTGAATGTCAAATTTATTGGTGTCATAACTTCTTATCAATACTCTTACCTTCAGGCATGAAAATCACTCACCTTTTGGCGAAATTTGCCGTTTTGAAGTAAAAAAGGGTGACCTATGTGAATTGTGTAGATCCGAGGAGAACATTTTTAGGGGGGGGGCGGGGGCGTAAGTTCATCTAACTAACAACATGTTTTAATGAAGTTGCTAAGCCTGTCGTGATATGCAATGAGTCCATTTATCGCAAGGTAAATAAAAATGAGGGCGGTAATTTTCACGGCTGCGTTTATCACTGCGTGCGTGCATACATTTGTGCGTGCGTATAGATGACATATGAGACTCCAGTTGTTGTGTCCAGATGTTTATTGGTCAACAACACGCCGTATAATTACAGTTCACACATACAAAATAAGGAAACACATCTATATTAAAAACTGTAAACGTTAGCATTGCTACACTGAGACTAATGGGGGGGAAAAAAGACAACTTATATATTATATTATGTATAAACATTGGCAGTCTTTTCCAAAATGCAAACTTGCGGTTCAAAGGTGACACTTCAAACATGAAAAATCGCTGGTTAACAGCATTTGCAAACGAAAAAAATGAAAAAAAAAATCTATTAGTGACACCACAAGCAATGACAAAAAGTGCTTTTTGCGGAGTGTAAAGTTGTTAGCGGTTTAGCGAATGTACTTCCGGTGAACATTTCAAAATAAATGCACGTCACGTTTATCAAATAGATAACAATTTCTGGAGTTAATCCTACATACTTCAGAATTAATACACTAATATGTATATAATATAATACTACAGAATTCAGATTTTACACTAAGAATAACTTTAAAATGACACAATTTTTAAAAATGATTGGCAATATTATAATTTTTATAATACTATTATACAGTATATAGTAGTATACTATAATAATAATGCTAGACATTTTTTTATAAGAATTGTTTTGAATAATGTTGGAAAGGCAAAGTCATTGTTCTGAATCAGTTTACATTCTTTATTATTTGGCAAAAATGTTCTCGTTTTAATATCGCAATATAATATCGCAAACTCCCCAAAAATCGCAATGATAGTTTTTTTCAAATATCCTGCAGGCCTACTATCAGCATTTGACCTCAGTGTTCATGTGTGATTAATTATTGTTATTTACATGTTTATTTGTACTTTAATAAAGAATTTAAGTGTTCCAAAATATTTTTGTGAATTAGTAAGCATCAACAAAAATTTCATTGCTAAATTAGTAAAAATAAATAAATAAATAAATAAATTATTTGTCGACTAATTGTAAAAATAGTCGGCTGACTAATCGGGAGAAAATTAGTCGTTTGGGACAGCCCTACCAGAGCATATTTCCTCCACACTCTTCTCACCTTTTTAACCCCTGACTCATTTTCATGCCTGTTACTTACTTACATACTTTCACGGGCAAAGTATGGTGAAGTGAAACATACAGTGGTACCTCTACATACGATCTTTTCGACATCCGACGTAAAATTTGAGCCGCCATTTGTTTCTACATCCGACGAGTTGCTCGAAATACGACGACATGACAGCACTGCAAACGAACGCACGGTGGATTTTCTTGTGTGAGAAATCAACACAGTTTTCAAAAAAAGTTGATACAGTTGGAGAAACAAGGAAAAAAGTGATGCTTACCTTTGAAATGAAGATGCAAGTTATAGAAAAATATGAGCTTGGGGTGCGCGTCCCTGAACTGGCTCAACAATACAGCTCCATGGTCCTCTTCCGACCACCGTTCGCCACTATTTATAAGTTAAGGTGACAATTATTATTGTGGTAACATTGCCAAGGAAATCGCCAGCTTCGTCACGTTTTTATCATTTATTTAAGAACTTATCCAACACAAAACGCCCATTGTCTTAAGCAGTTGACTGCTCTCAAGAAAACGAAAGTATTATCTCTACCGCACCGACCTATCTCACTGTGACGTCAGCTTCGCGGTGCGTTCAGGGACAGTAAAAAGTGTCCGCCATATTAGAATCCAATTCGTTACATTATTTACAGGAATAATTATTAATTATTCTTCTTATTATTATATTATTCTGACTTATTTATTTATAACTTATTTGTTTTTCTATGTTTAATTGCCATTTGTAACAGTGCCAGCAGTATTTATTAAGAATTTAGTGTATGTTTTTAGGCTTTGGAACGAATTAATGGAATTATAATGTATTCCTATGGGAAAATCCTGCTCGACATACGACCATTTCGACTTACAAACAAGGTCCTGGAACGAATTAAATTCGTATGTAGAGGTACCACTGTACTTTGTTATACTGTAAATATATTTATGATGGCACAGTGACTGAGGTCTGCTCCAACCCACCCTGTGAGACGCATGACACAGGAACAACTAATACTGCGACTGTTGCCGTGGCAACAATAGTTGACAATGGCTGCACCAACCCACCGTGTGAGACACATGACACAGGAACCACCAACACTGCCACTGTGGCGACGGCGAGGACTAGTCAAGTGCTCCAGGTAAGCTGCCGAGGAAGTCGGCCAGTGCTTGACTTATGACTTGACAACTAAAACTTACATGGTATAAAAAATTTTTTTAATTTAATTTAATTTTTTTTAAATGACTGTGGTGATGGCTATTTTTTGGGGGGTTGGGAAAAGGACTGCAGCTTTGCTTGACTTCTGTGGTTTTGCATACAAAACATTCCAAAAGTTGATGGGCTGCATAAATGAAATGGCTCATTAAAGCCATGTTTTATTTTATTTAAAAAGTGTATAGCTCAAGTACAAAACTATGGTACATAAGAGCATATTGCACTGGGTTAATGTTTAGTTCGGCAGCTTCAGAATTATTAGCAAAGTTTGGGCTACCAGTGTAACAGCAGAATTTGCAGTTCAGTTTCTCCCTGAGATGGCTCAGCTGGGTTGACTTGGACAGCCAACCATCCTGAAAATAAAATTTCTTGTCACAACAGTTGATTCACTCCACAAATTTAACACATTGGCAAGAAATAATTGTTAATTGGGGAGAAAGCAAACTAATACATGTTCTTTGCAATTTTTCATTGTTTATTAATAAAGGTATATGAAATGTAGATTAATGCAATATAGCCCGTGATATGCCTTCTTTCCCATCGTCAATAGCCAATCACAATGGTCATTTGCCACACATTTTATGGCGATGGTGATCAAAAGTGGCTACTGCTAATGTTAGTTCAGCTGCACATAGCATTAACAGAGTGGAAGATGGGTGCAAATCTGGCTAGTACTACAAAATTAATAACGTCATGACTATTATTTTTAAGGTGTTATACATCTTCATTACTTCAGCTTCTTGCATTTCTCTATTAATGTAGACCAGTTAATGTAATATAGCAAAACTGCATCGATAAAATGATTTGAGACTTAAATAATCTGTGACTTGATTTGCTGAAGACAAAATGACTTGACTCTTGCTTGAAACATTATGGTTAGGAGACTTGAGACTTCCATATGTGTGACTTAATCAATCTCTGATTCTGTGCGTAGAGGCGTCCTCAGTTTGCCCACCAAAATTGTCTGGATTGACCACTTTCTTCCTAACAGGTGTGCTCCAATCCTCCGTGTGAGACCCACGAAACTGGAACAACCAACACTGCCACCACAGTGGGAGCGAGAGGACTGAATCAGGTAAGCCAGCTACAGTTGAAACAAAATGTTTACATAGAAACTACACAAAGAGTCAAATGCAACTTTTTTTTATTTATATAACATTAAATTTGGTGTACATTACCAGAAGGTGAGCAAAAATTATGAGGTACAAAGTGCAAATAACGTGATTTGCTTCATGACGTTCTCTGTGCACCGAGACATCCCTGTGTCGCATCACTGTGGCTCGCCATATCCCAGTTAATTATAATTACTCTGGTTTTTTTAGGGAGATAAATTTAAAGTGGGGTATCGCCTATTTTGGTATCATTCGACAGCACATTAAAGTAACAACTTTACACCAAGTTGATTTGTTAGATTTCATAAAAGGCTTACTATATATAAACTTGTGTTTCATAATGGCTCTCTCAGGGTGCTTTCAAACTAGCATGGTTTGGTTCTTTGAAACGGACCAGAGTTCTTTTTCTCACATTTTCCGTTTCAATTTGTAAATGTGAACGTGTTTCCGAACTCTAGTTGGGACCAAAAAAATAAACTTTGGTCCGCTCAAAATCGTGGGTCTCTGTCCACTTTAAGCAGACACTGCTTTGCATGTGAATGCAAGCGGAGTAGGGTGCACCTATACTACATTATGTGCAGCTGCTGTGACACTCCACGCTCCCTCCCCTCCCATGAGGGACCCATTTCCTCTTCTAAATTTGTCCAATCAGTAAGTGCGCCTTTCGTCCATGGCATGTGATGCTACTAGGAAAGTTCAGGTGGCGCAGTGTGAATACTGAACCTTTTCAACAAGTCATTTGCAAGTGTTGTTGTGAGTTAGTTCTCCAACCGGACCAAGGTCCTTTTGGTCCAATGTGAAAGTGCCCTGAAACTGCAGGAAATGGGACTCTTGTCGCTTTAAGACCCCCCCCCCCCCCCCCCCCTTTAGCGCTCTCGCGCCCGATGCAAGGTTCCACTGTATATATACAACCACAAATGTGTCTAGAAATCCAGCCTACAGTCAAGTTGCAAAGGACCAACTTTCCTTCAAAATTTTACAACTTAATTACAGGTATGCTCCAATCCACCGTGTGAGACACACGAAACTGGAACCACCAACACTGCCACCACGGCCACAGGTAGTCTCCTGACTCAGCTGCAGCGCAACGCCATGCTTTTGTTTTAAAACATCCGGTTCTATGTCTACATGTATTTTTAAGATATTCTCGTTTCCTGTGTTGTAGCTCAGCAGGGCGACGAGACTCAAGGAGATTCCACGGAGCTCGCTTCCTCCCCCTCATCTGACTCTGGCCCCTCTGTTGCCATCAGCCAAGGCAGAGCCATTACCACAGTTACACAGGCCACACCCACACCTGGTCCGGCCATTCCTGTAAGTACAGCCTACTCTTCCTCCCATCATCATCATCATCATCACTGAAGTGCTGGTGTATATTGTTAGGAAATCTCTTCATTGGTCAGAGAAGATGCAGTCAAGGCTGATGAGATGACCGTCGCCACAGCAATGGAAGCAACAGAGGAACCTATGCAAATAGAGGGGCAATCACAGGATGTGATCTCATCATCTGCAACAATGTTGTTACAGGGTTGTCAGGCAGCTCAGGTACTGTACGCGCACACTTTCTGAAGACGTAAGGAAGTGTGCATTTTCTGACCAGTCTCTGCTAATCAGTCCGTGGACACGCCACCGAAGGAGCTGATGTCAACAGAAAGGGCAAGTGGTGAGATGGACCCTGGTAACACAGCCACACTGATGGTGACAGCTGATGGGTTGTCTACAGACGAGTCTCAAAATCTGACCATCCAGGCCTTCCTGCAAGCAGCAGGGCACATGGGTAAAACATTTCTTAAGCGTACAATATCCAGGAATTATGGAAATGGGAGTATTAGCATAGTGACAGAATCACAAATATTTTTGTTCAGATGGTGCCGAGTCGGAGCAGTCCATTCCTATTGTGTTGACGCAGGAGGAGCTCACTGCTCTGGTCCAACAACAACAACAGCTACAGGACTTGCAAGGAGGGGAGGAGGCGGAGCCTGGTGCTGTGCCCACAGGTAATACATCTGTATGTCATATTTTGACACGTTCTAATCCACTGTGCATTCTGACTTCCCATCACCATTTTCAGAGGGCCTCGCACCAGCAGACAGTCTAAATGACCCAGTGGCGGAGAGCAATGGCCTTGTGGTGACATCAGCTGTGAGCAGCGCAGTGGCTCGATTGGCGAGCACATTTAGCCCTGCCCCTACCCTGACAGCTAGACCTAAAGCCGGACCTGCTGCCCCAGTCATAGATGTGTCCAACGGCATCAGCGCCAATGAGGTTGTGAGATGGTGTATAGCTTGACTCGCCAAACAAAGCATTTTGAAAATGTGTGTGTTGTTTTTGTGTGTGTGTGTGTGTGCATAGTGGTTTGATGTAGGGATTGTCAGAGTGACCAACATGTCCGTCTCTCACTACTACATCCCTGATGATGATGTCACTATAGATGTAAGAAAACATGATTTTTCACATAATATAATCCAGTTGTGTTTTTGAAATATGAGCTCACTGGAAGCACTTTCTGCAGCACCACTCAGGCGTGATGCCAGACTACAGTCAGATGAAAAAGATGGAGCTTCAGCCAGGGACGGCTTATAAATTCCGTGTAGCAGGGATCAATATTTGTGGTCGCGGAGCTTTCTCTGAAGTGTCTGCGTTTAAAACATGTCTGCCTGGTTTCCCTGGAGCACCGTGCGCCATCAAGATCAGCAAGGTGAGGTATACTTGCTCTTGTCATAAGCTGCTGGATTGCCTACATTGCAACTGTACCTAAGTAACAACAACCATGTAATAGTTACTGTCTTAGGCCACATTTACTCGACAATTATCTTAAGCAATAACGCAAAAGTAACCTTTTGCCGTTATTTTAATTCCATATTTACACAACCGCTGTGTGTAGAAGAAAAATGCATGCACAAGGAAGCGCCAGTCCAAGAAACCTCCCATTTGCCGATGTAATATGCATTCCCAATGAGTAGGTGGCAGCACCACCAAAACCGGATTTCTGCTTGCAACTAGGGCTGTCCCAAACGACTAATTTTCTCACGATTAGTCAGCCGACTATTTTTACAATTAGTCGACTAATCTTGTAATTAAAAAAAAAAAAATGTATTTTTTTTCTTTTTTACTAATTTAGCAATGAAATTTTTTTTTACGCTTATCAATTAACAAAAACATTTTGAAACACTTAAATTCTTTATTAAAGTACAAATAAACAGATAAATAACAATAATAAATAAAAAATAAACAATGAGTTCAAATGCTGATAGAATTGTGCAAAAGAATGGAATGTAAACAGATTCAAAACACTGACTTCACCTTTCCAACATGATTCAAAACAATTCTTAAAAAAAATACCTAGCATTAATATTATAGTATACTGTACTACTATACTGTATATAATAGTATTATAATAATTATTCATTGCCAATCAGAATTTTCATAAAGGGTGTCATTTTAAAGGTATTCTTAGTGTAGAATCTGAAGTATGTGGGATTAACTCTAGAAATCGTTATTTTTATGACGAACATGACATGCTTTTATTTTGAAATGTTCACCGGAAGTACGTTCGCTAAACCGCTAATTTAAGCTTTACACGCCGCAAAAAAAAAGCACTTTATGTCATTGCATGTGGTGTCAGTAATAGATTTTTTTTCCTTTTGCAAATGCTGTTAACCAGCGATTTTTCATGTTGGAAGTGTCACCTTTTAACTGCAAGTTTTGGAGAAGGCTGCCTGTTTTATAGAGAACACCGGCTAAAGTAGGTCGTCTTTTCCCCCATTCACCTCAATGTAGCAATGCTAACGTATATAGTGTTTAATATAGATGTGTTTTCTTATTTTGTATGTCTGAAGATTAATTCTACAGCGTGTTGATGAGAGAAAAGAACTGGAGTCTTATATGCCATCAGCACGCGCGCACAAATGTATGCACGCACGCACGCGTAGCGATAAAACGCAGCCGTGAAAATGACCGCCCTCATTTATATTTACCATGCGATAAATGGACTCATTGCATATCGCGACAGGCTTAGCAGCTTCAATAAAACATGTCATTAGTTAGTTAGATGGACTTACAATCTCCTGTCGTTATCATTCAAGGCCGACGTGCAGCCAAGCTTGGCATTGAAGAGACAGGACACAACAGTGTAACCTCCTTTGTTTCTTTAAAAATAAATCAATGTTTTGGACTCTGGTGCGCTTTTTTTGGCTTTGTGTCGCTTTCCCCACTTGCATACCAAGCGTCCGACATTCTGAACTTTCCACGCATATATTTTTTTTAACCCTTCATTAACCGTCGACGGGATGTTGTGCTCGTCGACGGATTTACGTCATCGATGACGTCGACTATGTTGACTAGTCGGGACAGCTGTACTTGCAACCCTTCTGCTGTTTCCTCTTTTGTCCTGATCAAATAACAAATTGGGTGACATGTTTTCGCTGCTCTAAATGAGTTTCTGTAATTAGAAAAGTGAATAGTTGACTAGATTCTTGAATAATGTTGAACGCAGTTAGGCTGTGTACAAGGTTACCACTTGAAGACATGTTTTCACACACTGTCGGACTTCCCATGTGCATTGACGTCACCAGTATCTTCACCCCTTTCACAGACAAATAAATAGGAGCATTATCACCACCTACTCTTCCGGAGTGTGGAAGTCAGTTGTGACCCAAAACTCCCTTTTGCGTTGTCAAATATTTGACGGCAACTGCAACAGGGAGCTTTTTCAAGATTTCTACTCTGGAAGGCATTTTCAAATTTTTGTGTTTTCAGCCCTCCCAAACGCTGTCTCCGTGTAAACGATAGGGCTCTCAGGAAAAGTTTTTGGATTGTCACCACCGTTGCCGTTGTCGTGTAAACGGCCCCGCAGTTTTATATTGCAAAAAAATGCACTTTTAACTATGTAACTATAACTAAGTTACTAGGAACTGTAAGTGGAATGACAAGAAATAATTGCCACTTTTTGAAAATGCTAAAGCAGCTATTTTTTGGCACGTTGAAACATTTGACCTTGAAATAAAGTATTTTGCTGAAGTTGCTTTGAGTCACTTGGGTCATGTGGGCCTGAAGGATATGTCGTTTGAACATCGCCATAGCGTTGTGCAGATGCGTAATACAAGCATCGCGAGGGCGTGCGATAACACATGCAAACTCGCCCCCCCTCTCCATCACTCCCGTCAAGACTCGCAGTGCGTTTAGGGACAGTCCAGAAACCACAAAACTCAACGCATAAAGATTCCAACCTGAAGCATACATGCCACCCGATTCTTTACATAACTGTGATTATTTTTGCCAAGTAAACGGAAAGTTTTTGGGTTTCTTTTTTCTTGGTGACTGTCAGCGGCATTTATTATTTAAAGCTGGCTTTATTTTTCTCTCCAGCAATATAAAAGCAGGACATCATAAAATGCTGCTCATCCATCATTTTTATGAACAATTCCATCTCCTTATGTGATTATATATTCATGTGTAGGCAAACTGGTATTTTTGTCTCTCGCTCTACTTATGTAGTTTTCCATCTAATATGCTCATGGGATTCACATAACATTGTACTGACATGTAACAGTGCATGTAATGCACATGCAGATGGAACTGTTTTAAGATCGGGCGAATTTAAATTATGACTAACTGAATTATTTTATTGGGGTGTGTTTAGAGTGTTTTTGAGAGTTGAGAGCATTTTTTGGCAGCCCTTTAAATTTTAAATGTCTTTTGGATTAAATTCCTATAAGTCTTAATCATATATTAGTCATTTCAAATTGTGTTAAGCTTCGTTTAGTTTTCGTCAACGAATGGTAAACATGTTTTCGCACGGGGGAAAAAATGTTTCAAAAAAAAAAAAAGTTTTCCACAATTTGCAATTTCCATAATCTGGGTAATGATTGAAATGTTTTTCTGAAAAAAAAATTAAAACTCGTGGATTAATTATAAAACGGCTGTAAATAATTCACTCCGTGAGGGAAAAAAAATACACCTGCCTCACGGGATGGCACAGAGCACCTCTCATAACCGGACTATGAGCCTGTGAGTGTGAACTAATGTGCAGTCTTAAAAGAAAGAAGAAAAAAACGTCACTCACCGTTTTCAAGTGGTATACGCGAAAAAACTGACTGTGGATGTCCTTCGAGAAACCGCCTTTTCTGTTTTCAAGGAGTGGCAGTGTCTGGACACAAAATGGATATTGCTATGACTTTACTTTTGGCCTTTGACTTATGTTTTGGCAGAATTTGGGTGGAGCTCAACTGACCTGGGAACCTCCAGCTGTCACTTCGGGAAAGATCACAGAGTATTCCGTCTACCTGGCAATCCAGTCATCCCAGGCCACTGCCGCCTCTGCTTCCGGTCCAGCCCAGCTTGCCTTCATGAGGGTGTACTGTGGCACTAGCCCATCATGCTTGGTCCAGACTTCCAGTCTCAACAACGCCCACATTGACCACACCACCAAGCCCGCGATCATCTTCCGCATTGCCGCTCGCAACCAGAAGGGCTACGGCCCAGCCACACAAGTCCGATGGCTTCAAGGTTAGCAGCACTGGGTCTGATGCAAAATGTGCTATGTTGTCATGCACTTCACCTGTTTTTCGGTTTCAACAGAAACCAGCAAAGACACCAAAGCCGCCAGCAAGCGACCTGTGTCCTCTCCTGACGTGTGAGTAACTGATTAACTGATTGTGAATTACAGTATGTTGTCAGGTGTCCTGAGGGTGCAGAAAAAATAAATATTTGAATTAATCTTTTGTCCTCAGTAAACCTGTCGCACCAAAGAAAATGAAATCCGAACAATCAAAGGACTCCATACCCTGCTGAGGTCTTCATGGATATTTGTACGTTATTGATCTGTCGCCACATTGTCCTTTTTTCCCTTTCTGGAATGATTAAATGTTGAAAGGTCAACAATCTTGCTGATGAACTGAGGGGATGCATCTACAGAGCAGTTGAAAATAAATTATTTTCTTGCTTTTGCAATAAAATATTCATGAATTTAGCTTCACGTACATTGTATATACGCTCACACACAAATTCAATCTTAACTTTGATGTATTGTTACAGTGCTGATATAACAAAAGAAAATGCCATTGACGCACTGATGAAAATTAGCATTGAGCTAGCGGTATTCTTGTCCTTCAAAATAATGGAAATAAATACATGAATGCCATATGAATATTCACAGACAAGCAATGCAAGCATTCTTGCAACAAGGCATAGGACCTTCGTGCACTCCGAAAAACAAGTTTTATTAACAAACTCGAGTGTGACTATTGTTCTATGTATATACATATATCCCCCCCCTCCAAATGGCCAAAGTGCACTGACAAGGAACAGTGCTCCTAATAAGGCACGCGCACACACAAATAAAACGCTTGACTTAAGTACAATACCCGATGTAAAATTACATATGGTTATAACAGCATTCACAATAATATCATGGTTGATATACAGTATATCGTCCTTGTCTACTACCCAGCTAATTTGGGCCATCATTAGCTGTCAAATATGGTGTCCAGGCCTGTCAACGGATGCAGTCAAAGCAACAATCAGGACCTTGTTCATTCTTTTGTCTTTTGCGAGGGATCCTGTGATTTCAGGAAATCATGTTTTCTTACCAAAGCCATGGTTACAGGATTTCCCTGTTATTAGGTCTTTGAGATAAATAAAGTTGCTCATCTTGAAAAAGGCCATTTTTAACTCCAAAACAAGCTTTTCATCTAGTATGTGTGTACTCTGCTTCGAGCAGCCTATGATGTAGTCATGCGCTACAGAGGTTTACTCAATATTCCGTTTTGAGAAATTTGTTGGACTCTGACATTTGGTGCCCCTGTCAATGTAAATAGTAAATGGTTAATTAGGGTACATGTCTGAGCTCTTAACATATTTATATTAGTACTGTAACAAATGAACCACAAAGTAAAGATTGCATTCACATCTCAATTTCTAAGCCAGAGTTTGGTACACAATTTAAAAATGTTTTATGCATACATGAATATAATATGTATGTGTGTGTGTGTGTGTGTATAAATATATATATATATATATATATATATATATACCTGTTTATGTACAGTTTTAATATATTGATTATATATGTTTAGTTATAACAATATCACATAATAAAGTAATATACATTCGTTAAATTGTATAAATATGTCATTATACACATACATACATATCTATACACTTGTTTTTTTGTTTTTTTCCTCTGTTGGCGTATAAAGCAGGACATGATATTTTGTTTGTTTGCTTTGCTCTGTTGTTGGCCTTTAACGCAAGACATGAGTCACATGTTGTTTGTGAATATTCCCTTTTGACAATAAAGACTTTTAGATGCTTTTTAACTGCTAACTGGTATCCACTGCTTCCTCCCTGTAAAAACTGAACCATGGAACGGTGGTTGGAAGAAGTCTGTAATACCTAGTGGCCATCTAAGATTGTTCTTCACGGCACCACAGCAGGTCGACATATCCGTCCCTCCTGTAAACAGATTCTCTCAATTCCTTTTTCCCCAGCCAGGGCCTTGAATTATCCAATTGAATTCACTGAATATGACTGAAAACCTTTATTAATACCAAGTAATTGTTGGACCACAGTAGTTCATGTAAGAACTTGCACTTTGGTGCCGTAACTTTCATGATTTTAGTCCAGCGGTAGACCAATGTAAAAATGGCAATTTGACCAAATGTATTTTTTCCCGTTCGTACGTGTAATAATGGTAAATATAAATAAATATTGATTTATATTTGTTTAATATTTTACATCACAAACCCTGGGATTTGAATGGGAGGTGTGCACCAAAAGAGAAAAAGTAGCAACCTTAAGAAAGCCTGAGTTTTTCGTTTTCAAATCGGACACATGGCCTCCATCATTAATAGGTTAAAAATGTTCAAAACTGCATGACCTTTGTCTTTTTCATATCACCCAGTTAATCATCTAAATCAGTGGTGCTCAAACTAAAGCCTGTGGGCCAACTGCGATCTGCTGCCCGGTTTTTATTGGCCTGCAGCAAACTATGAAAATGTCATTAAATATGGACCGCACAGAAACAAATTCAGCCGAAATTCAATTGCATTTCTCGTCCTTAAAATTAGATTGAGGTAGTCACTCAAACAGTCCCCGTCCGTTAGCTTAAGGCTCAAACCTGACATGTTGAAACTAATAAAGGAAACTAGATTTTCATTATTTACATAAATACTGTATACAGTGTATCACAAAAGTGAGTACACCCCTCACATTTCTACAGATATTTATATCTTTTCATGAGACAACACTGACAAAATTACACTTTGCCACAATGAAAAGTAGTCTGTGTGCAGCGTATATAATAGAGTTAATGATTTTTCCCCTCAAAATAACTCAAAATATAGCCATTAATATCTAAACCCCTGGCAACAAAAGTAAGTACACCCCTAAGAAACTACATACATCCCTTAATGTCCAAATTGAGTACTGCTTGTCATTTTCCCTCCAAAATGTCATGTGACCCATTACAGAGGTCCTATCAACACTTCTGCAGAGATTGAAGAGGTGGGAGGGTCAGCCTGTTAGTGCTCAGACCTTACGCCGCACTCTTCATCAAATTGGTGTGCATGGCTGTCACCCCAGGAGGAAGCCTCTTCTGAAGACTGTACACAAGAAAGCCCGCAAACAGTTAGCTGAAGACATACCAACAAAGCGCATGGATTACTGGAACCAATCCGCATGCGCAGAAGCATCAAAACAAATGACCGCACATGCTGGCTGTCGTCCGTCATTTCAGGAATCTCATATTTTGCTTTTCAAAAAGAGGACACAAATAACAGACATGAATAATCCCTGTTTAGGTTTATAGTTTATATGGATTGATAGCATGCACGCACTGTCCGTGCATGTCACACACACATACGGGCAGTTTGCCCTGACACTCGGCCGTGTAAGCAATGTTGAAATATTGCTCATATAGAGCAGAGAGAAAACCGATCATTCTCAGGCTTATCCACAACCCATTTTTATTTTTTTATGACTGTTGTCAAGCCCGGCACTTCCCCAAAAGCCGTGTTCAATGCAAGCTAGGCGCTAATAACGCGCAGCTGCACCGCTACAGTAGCCTCTCTCTCACACTTTGATGACGTATTTGCTGCATGAATTCTGATTTGGGAGACTTCTCAGTACAGACCGCCGCGACATTCTGGAAAAATGTGGCCCAATTCGGAACCACATACGAAAATGACCCAGATCGGATTTGAAATGGTCCAGTTCTATGTGACTTGTCACGTTCAGACCGTCAAGTTAATGGCTCACTCGCTGGAGAGCCTTACTTACCCTAGAATTAACACTGAGTTTGCAGAATGGGCGGTCCGATTTTACTATCGGAAGTACAAGAAGCACTTAGTAAACTACAGAATGGGAAATCCCCAGGCCTTGACGGATTTGGGGTGGAATTCTACAAAGCCTACTCAGATGTAATTTGTCCACAGCTGGTCAAGGTCTACAACAAGGCCTTTTTTACTGGTAGATTACCTTCAACTTTCTATGAGGCCAACATTTCTCTTCTATTAAAGAGGGAAAAAGACCCAGTTGAGTGTGGGAGTTATAGGCCTATCAGCCTTTTAAACATTGATCAGAAGATACTTGCTAAGGTTCTAGCAACACGTCTACAGCAAGCCCTACCTACTCTTATCGCGGCTGACCAGACAGGGTTCATGGCCGGCCGAGACTCGTCGTTTAACACAAGAAGACTTATTAACATTATTGGCTCTACTAGTTCTGAGGTACCTGAAGTGGTGATCTCATTAGATGCTGAAAAAGCATTTTGTATGGTTGAATGTAAGTATTTGTTTTATATTTTAGCAAAGTTTGGTTTTAGTGATGATTTTATTAAATGGATCAAAATGCTTTATCAGTCTCCAACTGCTCAGGTCTTTACAAATGGGGTACGGTCAGCTTCATTCCCCCTTCACAGGGGTACTAGGCAGGGCTGCCCCCTTTCTCCACTTCTGTTCACCCTGGCAGTGGAACCACTGGCTATGTGGCTTCGTGAGGAGGCACGAGTAGTGGGCATCTCCAGGAATGAGGTCACCCATAAATGATCTCTTTACGTGGACGATTTGTTGTATTTGTCAAACCCAGTTTCATCCATCCCGATTGTCATTGAAATTTTAACTCAGTTTGGCAAATATTCTGGTTATAAATTAAATATTGGAAAAAGTGAACTTCTGCCCATCAACACCTTATCAAGAATGATGCCTGCATCCTCGTTTCCATTCAAAGTTACAGCTGAAGGGTTTCGATACCTGGGTATTTTCCTCCCTGCTTCTTTTGCGGACCTTTTTAAGAGTAACTTTCATCCGTTAATTGATAAATGTAAGCTTGACATGACACGCTGGTCAGTGCTTCCACTCATTGACAGGCAGAGTTAATCTGGTTAAAATGGTTTTACTCCCTAAATTTCTCTATCTGTTTCAACACATTCCGATTTTTGTAAGGAAATCCTTTTTTCACAATCTAGATAAATTAATCTCTGCATTTCTATGGCCGGACAAGCACCCCCGTATTAACAAAACAATACTGCGGTTGCCTAAGAATCAGGGAGGCCTTGCTCTTCCGAATTTTATTCTTTATTACTGGGCATGTAATATTGTCAAAATAATTAATTGGCTGTTGGGAGACACAGACTTGTGTCCCTCATGGGCCCAGCTTGAGTTAAGATCCTCTAGGTTGTCGCTGAAGTCTCTCCTAACTGCAAAGCTTCCTTTAAAGATTCGCCATATTTCCCAAAACCTTGTTGCCATCAATTCATTAAAAATTTGGATTCAGTTTCGTAAAAACTTTGGTCTGGTAGATCCTTCAATTCTTGCACCAATAGCAAAAAATCATTTATTCGCTCCGTCTAACCTCGATCCCACCTTTGGGAATTGGCGCAACAGAGACCTGATAAATGTTCGAGACCTATACGTTGACGGCGGCTTTATGAATTTCGAAGAGCTATCGCAGAAATTCAACCTACCTCAATCCCACTTCTACCGTTTTTTACAAATTAGGCACTTCGTCCAATCTACCTATCCAAATTTTCCCAATCAGCCACCAACCTCTTTGATTGATTCTTTGCTTAACCTCGACCATGCCCATAGACAAACCATCTCATTCATCTATAATTCCTCTGACTGTCAGAGTCATCTATATACTCACTCTTTAAAACAGAAGTGGGAGGACGAGATCGGGACTGCAATATAGGACAATCGTTGGAAGCAGATTTGTAAGCTGGTCCATTCCTCCTCCATTTGTGCCAGACATGGTCTATTGCAATGCAAAGTAATTTTCAGAGTACACTACACTAATGCTCGACTCGCAAAAATTTACCCCACTACCCCTGACTACTGCAATAGATGTAAACAATCACCTGCTGATCATACACATATGTTTTGGTCCTGTCCCATTCTCACTGGTTTCTGGCGGCAGATCTTTGATAATTTGGAAAACGTGTCTGACACAAACCTGGGGAACGACCCATACATTGCACTTTTTGGTTGCCCTCCTCTATCACATGTTTTATCTGCACCGACACGCCATGTAATTGCTTTTACGACCCTATTAGCGAGACGACTCATTTCATTCAAGTGGAAACATTCACATCCCCATCTTATAATTGTTGGCTCAAAGATGTTTTGACTCATTTTAAGCTAGAGAAGATGAGAT
The DNA here is from genome assembly GCF_030265065.1 of Corythoichthys intestinalis. Taxonomy (NCBI): domain Eukaryota; kingdom Metazoa; phylum Chordata; class Actinopteri; order Syngnathiformes; family Syngnathidae; genus Corythoichthys; species Corythoichthys intestinalis. The sequence goes on from NC_080396.1 coordinate 37,090,231, forward strand.
TTTCACTCACTGGTAGGGGAAGTATCTTCCACAAAACCTGGCAGCCCATTAAGGACTACCTAGATGGACTCACACTCTCTCAAGAACGTGACTAAAAGCCCCCCACTTCCCCTTTTATTTTGTCAAATTTAGTTAGTTTAGTTAATAATTAAACTTTTATTTTGAATATTTTTTATTTTTTATTATTATTTTTTTAATTATTGTTATTATAATATCACTGCTACCTATTGTATTATCAAACTTCATGCATTTTGTTTCTTGGTTATTATTCTTTCATTTATTTATTTATGGTTAAATTTATTTCCTTTTTTTTTTTTTTTTTTCATTTTTGTGTAGGGGTGTGTGTGTGTGTGTGTGTGTGTGCGTCTCCCTGTGTGTTTTTTTTTTTTTTTTTTCCGTTAGTGATGTATATGTGGTCTGTGTAAAAAAGATAAAGGACCTGTTTATGACTCAGCCAAACACAACTTTGGAATTAAGACAAAGACTAAGCGTTTACCTTTCCGCTGTTACCAAATGGACCATGAATAAGATTATTCTGTTACTTTCGTTTTGGCTGAGATGTTTTGAACTCTGTTAACACAAAGACTCAAATAAAAAGATGTAAACAAAAAAGTTAATGCCTCACTCGAGTCTGAAAAACACGAAAAAATCTGATTGATGCAGTATGAACATAGCCTAATAGGCTGACCCCCCACCTCTTCAATTTCTGCAGCAACGCTGACAGCACTCCTGTAATGAGTGGCGGGGTGGCGTGGCTCAGTGGTAGAGCAGTTGTCCCCCAACCCAGAGGTTGTGGGTTCGATTCTTCGCCCTGATGAACTCGCCTAAGTATCCTTGAGCAAGATACTGAACCCCACGTTGCTCCTGGTGCTGTGTCACCAGTAGGTGAATGGCGAGATAGTGTAAAGCGCCTTGAAAGGTGGAAAAGCGCTATATAAGTATAACACCATTTACCATTTAATGAGTCACATGACATTTTGGAGGGAAAATGACCAACAGTACTCAATTTTTACATTCAGGGATGTATGTAGTTTCTAAGGGCTGTACTCACTTTTGTTGACAGGGGTTTAGATATTAATGGCTATATTCGGAGTTATTTTGAGGGGGGAATAAATTAACTATAAGTTGCACACAGACTACTTTTCATTGTGACAAAGTCATTTTGTCAGTGTTGTCTCATGAAAAGATATAAATATCTGCTGAAGTGCGAGGGGTGTACTCACTTTTGTGATACTGTAAACATAAAGATATATGCATATGTGTGTGCGTCCAATGTGATGAATTGAGCTATCTTGGTGATTTACTTTTCAGTAGTGTAAATATTCATATTACAATAATCTTGTATCTCTTCATTGTAACACAGTCAAATTGGATTGGATTTCTATTTCAGTAAATGAGTTATTACTTAGTAGTTTCTGGAGAAATTGGGAGGGTAGCTTTGCTATGATGGTATATTGGGACACTTCTGTTGATTTGGAGGCATTTCGGGGTCACTTTCAGTGCAATTTGGGGCTTTCGGGGGTTACTTCTTGTTTATATAGAGTCACTTTGGTTGGAAATCAATAAGAGTGCCTTTGAAATGAATGGGAAATTTTGGTCATTTGAAATGAATAGGTATGTTTTTGACAAAATTTGGCCAAACTGTATGTTTGGGGCCAGGGCCGGCCCAGGCCATTTGGGGGCCCATATTTTTGGCCCACCATTTCAAATGCGTATTATGCCAATATTTCGTTTTACTACAATCAGCGGAAGCCGTACATTTGCCGTTACTGACAGGTGACAACTTGCTCGGCTTTACTTGATTCGCTCCGGGCCTTCGCCCTGCGGCTAATGGCAATTACCAGTACGACATATTGACAACATAAACAACATGCTCTATTACCTTGATACTGTTGTTTCTTTTCTTCTCCGATGTTCTTCTTCTTTCGTTTCTCTGCTCCAGAAAGATAAATTCTCTTCGACATATTCGTGCATCTATTTTCCAAGCAAGTTTGAGCACCAATCATCGCAAAGCAGATTCAACGTCACTCCCCAGGTTGCCAGATTGTAATGACAAGAAAATGGATGTTTGCATAGATAAACGGCAATGCGCGCCAAATTATTAACAATGCTCTATTAACAACGTATAAAACGAGGTTTCCAGATTGGGGGCCCCCTCTAGGGCAGGGGCCCTAAACAGCTGCATAGTCTGCGTATAGGCTGGGCCGGCCTTGTTTGGAGCAAAAACTATACCACTTTGTGCCCCTCAGTGTCCTGATTTTTTTTGTGTGTGTGTTTAAATTATGTGATTTGGACAAAAACTAGGAGAAGTAACATTTTGAAATTTCATCTTTTTCTTTGGTTTTGGGACGAACGGTATTTTCCCCCCAGTGTTAAACTAAATAAGCTGCGTCGCGCGATAACGCTGTTCGTTTTGGTGTTTGAACGATGTCTGTAGGTCAAACTGCTTTGGCTGGGCGGTGCGCCAAGGAAACGCCACTGCAAAATAAGGACTATTAAAGATGGAAGGTTTTGCATGTACATGCAAAGTTACCGTCAATACATGCATTTGAAAAACTGTTGCTTCCTTTGATTGTTCTGAAAGTGGTCATCGGAGAAAAGTTTGGACGCCCCTGATCGATATGTTCTCCCGCCTTTCTACTGCCTGATGGAGCGTGAGCGCGCGCATGTCGTCTCGAGTACGCGCTTCTTGGCGCACATGGAGCTGAGCTTCACTGAGTGCAGATGAGGAGTAGGAGGATGGCGAGGAAGAGGCGCGACGCAATTGATCCGTGATGATAAGCTTCAATCCGCCAACCAGTCGATCCATCCATGCAGTTTGAGGTGGGAGACACTCGGTACTCGCGTGCGTGATGCTGCTTGCGGACGGCGAGACGGGCACGCGAGCAGGTGGTCCAGGTACGAGAGCTCTGCGCTGACACAAGCATGTTGCACGACTCTGTTGAACATGTGTACATTTCGAAAGTGGCTGCGAGCGAGATTTAATTTAAAGTATTGTATTGAAGCCCTGGGACGCGCGTTTGTGTTCTGTTGGTCAATCGTTCGGGTTCGAGTCGTCTAGTCGCGCCGAGGAAGCTTGTCAGACGCTCATTCTACGTTTAGAGTTTGGAGAGTGGGAGACATGTTATTGCGGAGGAACCCTAGCCCGCCCCGCCCTACAGTATGGCACCTCTTCATCAGGGACTCAAATCAGTCACATGCCCATAATAATACACTATTTGGACAGGCAACAAAGGAAGGCACGTGCTCATGCTTTCATTTACACGCACGCTCATATTTGGGAAGCAAGTGGGCAGCAAAATAATTCATGTGACTTGAAATCTGAACATCAAACGTCTTTACTCGTTATATATGTAATATAATGTAATTTAAGCATCAAACCAATATTGTGTTATTCTAATGCATCTGATGTGTTTAGAACTGTCAGTAAATGGTAGTACAAATTGAAATCATTTTTCACAAGCACAACATGAATATTGTTATAATGGTGAGTTGGCAACAAACAATACAGCGCTCAAAAGTGGTGTCTGCATATGTATCTTTGATTTTGGAAAGTCAACAAAGGACGTTGTGAGACATGAAGCATGAATGGGAAGTTCAACTCAGGTGTTGAAGTTGATGAAACAGCAATTGTTGTGTTGTATTAATCTTCAGTGAAATTTCAGGTTGACATTTGTCCATTTGTTTATTTCATGCATCCGTATAGGCCAAATGATGACACGACACAGGAAAACGGATTATGCATCAGTGCAGCATATAAAACCATGAATGACAAAACCTGCAGTAACATCCATTATTTATACAGCGCTTCTCCTTTTGCGGATTGTCGGTGAAGTAAGGCCGATCCCAGATGACCTTGGGCTTTTCTAGCTTTCTCGATGGAACCCCCTTTCGCACACCCACAGGGAACAAACAGCAAGGTGCAGGCCGCCGCTCATCTCATTCTTCAACAGAGCTGAGAGACCCCACCCCACATAAGACCCTGCACTAGTCACCAGTCAAACACATGGGAATTTTACTATAGTAGCATTTATTTAGCCATTTTACATTCCAAAAATCAGACACAAAAAGTTTGAAGGCTAAAGTTATGACTTTTCTCTCAATTCTGGAAAAAAAATAGTTAAGAAGCAAGGACTTTTATCTTTTGTAAGAACGGCAACAAGTGGATACACATGCATGTGTGCTACAGAACCCTGGTCAGGTACACAATCAAGCATTCATGCCCACATTTAAAGATAGTTTAGTCTTCAATTAACCTGGCATGCTTGTATGTTTGGGAGAAAAGCCATATGCTGGAAAACATCACAACTCTCAAACTGAAGTACTGAAACTGACTCAGACCTACAACCATTCAACTGTGAATCAGAAGTGCTAACCACTTGACTTACTTAACTACTATAATGAGATGGAATGAAGTTGCACTAAATATTGACTGTTAGAGTCATTATGATCTATGTTTTCATAACAGTGGCCTAATTTGACCCTTATACTAATTAAATGATGTCCTAAATGGCTCTGTGTAGCTTTATGCTGTTGAATGTAGTTGAAACATGCAGTTACATGTCATTTTTTAATGTGCTGTTATTCTGTTACAAGACATGAACTTTAAACTATAGCTTACACTAGTTAATATTGTGAAAGGAGCTCCTCAGTTCAATTTGCGAAGAGCATTTATTTATCCCATTTCAATTTATGGATATTAAATTAACTTGGGTCTGAAAGAACATTCAAAATATAAACACTTTAAATGAAACCCTTTCCAACATGGGCATTGCATCACATTTGCAGGTGAAAGTGAGCATTTGCATTTTAAGCATTAATGGTATTACTTTTTGAATGTAATTATATTAATGTTAAACAATAAAGTAAATTAGGGTATGCATTTAACAAGTGAGAGAGATCTGCCAGAACAAAGTGGCATCATTAGGTAGGCCCATTTTAGGGGTGACCCCCTAAAAATATCCTTGAGCCCCGCCCCCCTCTATAAATAATTTGCGGGATCGGTAACAATTTCCTCAACATTTCGAACATGTTGGCCATGAACAAGCGCATCAACTCTTCATGCTGACCAATCACAACAAAGTGAGGAAAAGAGAAAGCGCTGTTGTTAGCGGTTACCGATGAGCAGCTCATTGCATTTGTATAGATATTATCAGCGATTAATGTGCATTAAAAGATTTTTTTTCAATCATCTACAACAACAAAAAAACAGATTATTCAAATGTTCCATCACCAAATGCATTTATGTCAGCAAAGACTGGGGGTGTTTATTTTGATTGTTTCCTCTGTCACTGGGCTCACGTGCACTTGCAGTGATTTAGAAGAAAGCTATTATCACTTTATTACAGTATATTTAATTAATATTTCTGAGTTCCCATCATGCTCCAGCACAAACACCACAGCAGTCTGAGGACAATGATTGAGTCCAAACCTGTAAAAAAATAAAATAAAATAAGTTTTTTTTTAATTTTTTTATTACTGGCTTGCAGGCATCCACACACTTAACCCTGTTCATGTATAAAGCAAAATTCTGAACCAAAGAAAGATTACTTTCAAGATTTTGCTTGTAAACCCGTTTGTGCATGCACAAGGTCATTTTTAACCAAGCTTTGAAGGTAGTTAACGCTGCCAAAAGCAGATAAAATTCCAATTTTACTGTTGAATGTGTAGTTTATATTGTTAAATGTATAACATTTTAAATAAAAACATTATTAATCAACTTGGCTGAAGAGTTGAAAATATACTCTATGCTATTATGTAATTTATTCTCTTTAAATATAGCTTAATGGGCAGTTAAATAGTTTTGATCGCAAACAAAAAAAAAGACTGAAGAGTAATTGTTTAAGTTGAATTGAACGTGTGTTGTTGACGATGATGAAAAATGGACGCAGACACACGTACGGTGCCTCAGGGCGGGAACCTTATTGGATCTCTGTTCAGCTCACATAGCCAATCACACACAAGGATTCACAGTTGGGATTTTCTACATTGTTGCCAGGCGAGCATCAGCAGCCTGACCTACATTCATGCTACACACGCACTATCTCTCTCACAGCCGCGCACGCACACACACACACACACACACGACAAGTATGTGTGCATGTATGCTGGCACAAAGGCACAGGGGCAGCAGCTTCCATCATTCATGTTGGTGAATACGAGAGTGTCAAAGTGAGCACCAGAGGGAGTTGAAGGACATTTTCAAGGTTCAGCTCATAAAGACGAAGAAGAACACAGACTACACAACCTTTTTACTACTCGAGTGTTAGGAGAATGCAGTAGAAAGCTGAACCGCAACTCCACAACAACATCAAAATGTTGTATTATTGTTTTTCAAAATCTAAAAACTGTGTCGTAATGTTCCTTTTTAAACTCATCCAAACATAACTAAAGATGGTTTGACAGCTGATAAGGTTAAGACTTTTGCACCAAAAAGAATCTGATTTATGTTCGACATGGCGATGGCCTCCCCTTTCAATCTACTTATTGTCTTCAGCCAATGCAGATCAGTCGCGCATGTCAATGATATTGGTTGACTTTTCCCTTAAGCGACTCCACCCTCAATTCCTGCTTCCCCACTGGAAACATGTTCATGTTAAAAGAAAACTCTATGAATGTCAAAAGTGAGAATGTGCGTGTGAGGTGTGAGCAAAACAGAGAAAGTTCTTTTCAAAGTAAAAGTGGGCCAGATTGTTATCTGAGTTTCAAATGTTCGCAAAGTGACTGCTTGGTTATTAATAATCCCTAAAGAGTGGTGAACCCAACTTCTTTGATTGCTACACTTTAATAGTGAACGGCCAGCAGATCAGTCTAAATTGTGGCTATTGTGTATTTGAGATTGGCATAAGGTTTTCACAAAATGCATTAACTTTACTTATCAATAGAAGACAAACACGAGGCCTTTTTGAGTAATGGTTCAGTCAATTCTAGTCAACACAACTTTTCATGTGAAAAGCAAGAGGGGAAGTGCTAATTGTGTGTCACTAGTCAGCATGTGGGTTCATTCCCTGCAGAGCATCGTCCTCTCCGAGCAAACTGGCCCAGCTGAAGTGTTTCATCTGGGAAGGTGGAATCGCACTGCACAGTGTGGACGGAACCTTCTGGATGATTGCCAAAAAGGAAGTTGGACAAAACTCAGGTAGTCACTGGCTCTGCGTTCTAGTCTGAAAATTTTAGTCACTGAACATCCTGAACCCTCACAATGTTGTTGCTGTTCTATTGTGAGTCAGCTGTTTCCCCCAGAACCTTCTGTCTCCTAATAGTGTTACCGACTCTTAAGATGAAAATTCCAACCTGTTTTTCTGTTTCAACTTCTTTTTCTTTATTATTACATTGCCACTTTTTATCATTTCCCAGTTATTTCTATTTTAATACCAGACTATTCTCATAAAATTCCCACAATATTTCTATAATGTTGCCAGACTTTTTCTATGAATGTGACTTCAGGTTTTGTGTGTCATCCACCCTAATCAATAAAACTAAATCCAAACACTTTCAAAATAAACTTTACAACACACTTTAATTAAACAAATACTCGAAGCAACAAAATTTAATTTGAATATTTTTTTTCTAATCGAATACTCGAGTTAATCGATTCATCGTTGCAGCACTAGAGCAATTAAAGAGCTAGTGAAATGACACTGATTTTTCACTACCTACCACTACCTAGTGTTGCTGATGTTAGTGATTTACCAGTTGTCCCAGTTTTGCCCTTCTATCGACAAATGTCGCTCAAAAATCAAAGTGCACACCCGAGACTTGGTATGCGCCATGATCATCAATGTCACTTACAGTACCTTTTCTGTGGAACCATTTCAGTAGTATAAGTATGGTTTAGTAACATGATAAAAAAACAAAAACAAATAGTGTGTATTGTACAAATAAAAATACAATGACATACGTGGAACCTGTGCTTGTTTTTGGCTGAAGTAACACCTTTGTTTATTATGGATTGACCTTTTACAAAGACTGCCTTTTTTATGTAATTATTATTTTTATAGATACAGTATCCAAAATTGGGCAAGAATTCATGACAGCATCACACCCCAAAATTCCTTACTCGCAGTGGGAGGTCATGTCCCTATGAATACATACATCAACTGGAACCATTCTTTCCTTACTTCAGGGGTACTAAGGACACAGAAGACGTTCTTTTTAAAATAAAATGCACAGTACCTTAAGTCATTTCCCTGGGTGCTCTGTGGTGGTTGTCATAAGCAGAGTTATATTTTTGTGGGAGGGGAGGCAAAACATGTTGATGACCCCGAACCACAGTGGCAGCAATAAAGTTAACTTAAGATATACAGTATGCTCGGTTAGTGGAGTTAGGGTCTCTCAGGTGCTAGTGACATGTTCTGTTCGAAAAATTATTTTTGACCCATTATGAGATACTTTTAGGATTCTTGTTCATTTCATTGATTTCTGTTGTTTGTTTTATTGCTTTATAACTTTTATAGACAACATTTTACCGGCTAGGACTTTATTTTAAATTCATAAACAGGAAAGTCAATTATATGCAATGACATTTTTTGGCCAATAGTAGAGGCACTGCCTTACCTGCCTCCCCTCAATCTGCGTATGTTGGTTGTCTAAATTGAAAAATGTCACTCTTTTCTGCATCCATAGAAAATATGTGCAAAATTCCACTTGTGGCCTATGTGTTCACGGCACTATGCTCTGGTGACTGACTGGGCAGCAGCTCTGACAACATTACACTGGTCTCTATGGGAACAATGTAAATGACGACTTAACTTTGCTTAAGGCTTGGACAAATACAAACAGTAGTGTCTCTTGCTGTAGGTTTTTTTGTTGGGTAGGCATGCATAAGGGTGTAACGGTACATGTAATAGTATTGAACCGTTTCGGTACGTGGTGCTCGGTTCGGAACGGACGCGTACCGAACGGGTTTCTGACGTAATGTAACCCTTACTTTTCGAGGCTGTGCGTCGATCGGGTTACAGTTTCTTTGCGTAGATTATATTTACTCCGTCTTCTCTACTAAAATGAGGACCAACACGGTTGGATAGTATAACCCAGAAACGTCAACGGCGCGACAACATGGCCGCCGTTGACATGAAACGCGGGCTTTAAAGTCAAACAGCCAATGCACACCAGTTGCAGTGCGGCCTCGTGTTAGATGCGTCCCAGAAGCGGCTCAACGTGACGACCGCGAAAAGAACGGCAGAGTTTATTATTTGACGCGAGACGCGGCCCTCCTGCTTCAATACTACTACCGGTAGCTAGGATCGGGCCGGAAGTCACTTGTGTAAAAATACGGTGGATCCGGTCGATTTCCAAACTAATATGCAATCGTAACCTACTTTTTGAGTCCATCAGATCTCCTGAGTGGTAGATTTACAGTTGTCTTCTCTGCTATAATAATAACCAACACTGCCCCGTGTTCAATACAAAGCCCTCCTACCACAACAAAACAAGTAGGAACTAATGTTCACATAGGAACTAAAGTTATACAACATAAAATGTACAATATAAATGAATACTACATCATATTTGTAAAATATAAACACATAATAAAATAAATAATAGCCCATTTAAATAAAATAAATTGAAATGAGCTAAACACCTGTAACACCTGTAATTAAATAATAAGAATAATAGACAGATCCTGCTTACACAATTAAATTTATTAATTTCTGTGTGGCGCTTTAACTTGAGAAAATCCACCAATAAAGCTTTTGAAAACCGTTCATAAGAAAAAAAAATCATTGAGGCATTTTATTTGTAAAATACATGTTAAAATCTTTGTCATCGGGATTGCTTTTCTCTTTAGCACAGGACTTCTTTTTTCTTCTTTCTTTCTGAAAGAAAGCTGACCAATACGCGGGGTCTGAAAGGCAAATTGTTGTTGGATTATTATCTTTAAATACCCACTACTTTTTGAGCAGAATTCTAGCTTTGTATAGGCTACTGTTCCTATTGGTGAAAGCACAAAAGTGTGTAATAAAAAACTAGCACATTTATATTTTGCATTTTGTTTTCTTACTGTACCGAAAATGAACCGAACCGTGACCTCAAAACCGAGGTATGTACCGAACCGAGATACTTGTGTACCGTTACACCCCTAGGCATGCATAAATACATTGTTATTAGACTTTGCCTGAAAGCACAATATTACTGAGGTGCCTAAGTTGAGATACCAGTTTAATCGGTTCCATGACCACACTCGATCCCATAAACTCATACTCATATATTCTCATACTAACCCTATCTCAAATCACGTTTCCCCATTGAAATAAATGGAAATAAAAAAACGTTCCAGCCACCATAATATGCACCCATATTTTTAATATATACAACATTTATGTAATCAATATAATAAAACAAATAAATGAATAAATAAATCCAGTTATATGGAGAAGGGTTCAGCTGCGAGCCCGCTGTACTCACCAACCGCACCCCCTGACCCTACTTTCAATGAGTAATCAGATCAAGCTTCGTCATCACCAACCGCGCCCCAGCTTTCAACGACCAATCACATCAGGCGTTCATCATACGCTAAATGCACCCCCTGCTTTCAACGACCAGTTAGATCAAGCGTTCGTCATACGCCAACCACGCCCCGTGCTTTCAATATCCCTAACCTTTGTCCTAAACCTTAAAGAGCATATGACACGAGAAAAAAAGTCTTAAATGGCATTATTATGTGAATTAGAATCATATTTTGAGACGATTCGACTATATACAACAATTTAGCAAAGCACAGATGACGAGAAATTAGTCTTTTAATCTGCCGGTTAGCTACGCCTACCATTATAGGGCTTTAGCGTCCCCAACAGGTGGATGGCGTCAGCGGTAGACTGGGCTCATCGGTTTTACTATTTAGCCCATTGAGGGGGAATTATTCAGAACGAGGAAAACGCGACGAAGAGAGCCGCAAAATGTCATTGTTTCAGTCTCTCTACTCCAATATTTTTACAGGATATTCTTTTAATCCAAGTATTTTTTTCCCAATAGCTATATAAATGGCTTGAGAAGGACCAGTCAGCCCGTCGAGGGGGAACTATTCAGAACGAGGAAAACGCGATGAAGAGAGCCGCAAAATGTCATTGTTTCAGTCTCTCTACTCCAATATTTTTACAGGATATTCTTTTTATCCAAGTATTTTTCCCCAATAGCTATATAAATGGCTTGAGAAGGACCAGTCAGCCCGTCGAGGGGGAACTATTCACAACGAGGAAAACGCGACGAAGAGAGCGGCAAAATGTCATTGTTTCTGTCTCTTTACTTCAATATTTTTACAGCATATTCTTTTTATCCAAGTATTTTCCCCAATTGCTAAATAAATGGCATGGTCATGACAAATAACAGTCTTGTGCTGAATGGAATATGAAATAATAAAAATGCATTTATTCAGGACGACATGGCAAAATTACTCCATAATGGTCAAAACTGTCGACTTCACCTTTACTGTCGCACCTCCCGAACGATATTTTATGACACCTAAATCGGACATATGTCATTTCCCTTCCCCGGCTTCGGAGAATGTAAACAAACCAGAAGGCGTGACAGCTAGCCGACATGCTAACCCGAACCGAGTGATGTGAAGAGGACGTCTTCTTCCGTACACGTCACAGCGCCCTCCTCCTCAATGCAAGACCGAAGATGGAAGTCACTCATTTTCATGGCGCGGGATTCAAAAAACTAAATAAAAATAGCGATCGCTTCCACACACATCCAAGCGGCCCATATCATTCAGGGGCATAAAATACCGCGTGTATTATGAAATAAACATGCTTTTTCGTGTCACAGGCACTTTAAGCCCTAACCCCTTTTTCATCATAATGGGATGCTGAGGCACCAAAAACCCTACCCCTAACCACTTTCCACTAAAAAGAGGCGTGGAAGGATGGGAGAGTACTGCGGGACGCAGCTGGACCTACTTGGTTATGTGAGCTGCTCCCACGACGATGCCCGCATTGGCCACCAGTCGATAATGTCGTATATTACAGTCATGTAAACACAATAAAAGAATACATTTGTTCTTATCCTACCAACGAGAAAGTGTCTTTATCCGTAGTATATGTTCACAAAGGATAAATAAATGCCTGTGATTATTCATGTATACTTGTATCTGTTTACGTCAAATATCAGTTGCTTAAAGGGTCATGAAAACTATCAATGCTCACTGTTAGCGCGTCAAAAGTATTTTCCATTTTATGTTAGCATTTTTTCAATTATATCTGACATTAAAATTTAACTCAAAGGCCCATTAAATATCTCAAAACCTCTTTTTTTTATTATATGTTCGTTAACTGCTTAACTGCTGCTTATTTTGAAGTGATATAAATTGCGTTCACTGTTACTGTTAGGAGTGGAAACCTCTTGGTACCTCAAGATACGATACGATACGATGACGATAATGATGATCTGACGATACAACTATTATCGATACATTGGTCAGGAAATCATTCTAGGATATTCTACAAACAACTAATAAACAGAAAAACAATCTTCTGCTATGAATTGGAATGAGTTTATCATTAGTTAGACGTCCAATCCATTTAAACTGGGAGGGTGCCTCCCAGTTCAAACGGATTGAACGTCTATGGCCGGTAGTGGCAGCCAATGCCAGGCAATGAGGTAATTTTGGGCCATTTAGGGTCATTTTTACCTGTTCATTTTCAGTTACTTCCTGTTGATTTTGGGGTATTTTATGGGTCTCTTCTTATTTATTTTGAGTTACAAAACAGGAAATGACCTGGGAATCACCCAAATGAATAGGTAGTGACTCAAACTCAACAGAAAATGACCTGTAAATGCCCTAAAATGAACAGCAAGTGACCTGTAAATGCCCTGAAAATTGGACAGAATGACTGTGAATGCTCTGGTTTCGAATGAATGAACGTTCCCAGTCTAAATGGATTGGGCGTCGAGCACCGTCAATGCAGCCTTAGAATTAACTGAGACACTATTATGGTGGAAAATTTTGGTAGCAACTTGTTGGTTCATTTTTATTTTTTTTCAGACATTGACTCCTTTTCAAAACGATATCTCGATTCTCGGCAGGAGCATATCGATAACCTTTTGGGATACAAAGTATTACGATATATCACCATTTCGATATTTCTTCACACCCCTAGTTACTATAGAATCCTGGTGTTGTAAATTGGAGCTTGCAAATCAAAGTAAACTGAATCTGTCTGCCTGCACCTTGATCATTGTCTCAGCAAATTCACCTTAGACCATCTACCTTGAGCTTGAAGCTAGACCAACTCTTCGTAGGCGTAGTAGAATTTTTTGTTTTCTGAACACGATGAACACATTCACTTTTGATTTTAAATGATACGTGTTGCTTGTACTACAGTCCAGGTCTTCATCCTCTTCTGTGTGTTATTCATGCATTCATTTCCTTTTGTTTCATCACTGGTTTCCCTTTCCTTTTTCCTGTTCAGCTCCACTTCCTGTTCTCACAGACATTTGGATCAGTGTCTCATTTACTGTATATGCTTGAGCATGTGGTGTGTATGAAGTGTAAACTCCATCGGTAAGATGAAGTTTAGCTGGGGTGGTTTCTTTGTCATGCAAAAGAGGAAGATGGCTGCACATTTCTAGTGACCAAACTGGAATTCTAACATCAAAACAGTGACATGATCCTTGAATGAACTCAAATCGGTTCAAGTGAAATTTCATTTTGCATATAATGTCGTGAGCCCTGTGTGTCACCTAGTGAGTTATTTATGTGTATTTCAGGTAAGAGTGTTTGCTTGGACTGAAAGAGTGTCCTCGAGGCAGGAAGGAGGCTAAGTCACATGGGACACCCAAGCAATGGAGGTCAAAGGTCAATTAATCTCAGCACCTGGTAAGACACAATATGTGTGTACGTTCATGTGTGTCTTGTGTATTGATATTTTAGGTTCACAAACCTTTCTGAAAGCATGCTCATTGATGGATGGATTCATACTATTTTTCAATGACTTACAGATGGAGGTCATTCTGATTCTAACTTCTTAACCGTCTGATAATGTGATGGGCTGAGACATTTTCTGAAAAAATCTTGATGGATGAGGGGGCTCATTCGATTCAACAAGTTTGACTCTGCAGCATCCTGTTTTTATGCCTTTAGGAACTTTTCTGCACTAATACTTTCCTGAAGTAGCAGGGGTGGCAACTTTTCTGATGTTTATATTTCCTGGAGAATTAAAGGTGGATGGTGCCTCAATTAGTTTTCTCCAAATCAGCTCTGTTCAAATCCTGTCAGTCGTAACTAAAGACATGTTTGCTGGGTCAGTGCCCAGTTTGTCCTCTGAACCCAAAGGAGCAGGGATGAAAGTGCGCTGGACCGAGCCGGTGTTGTGCCGAAAAATGAACCCCCTGCGTGAAATGCACCCCCTCACTCATACAGCGATTACTCTTTTGAACCAATGACGCTAATTACCGTATTGGCCTGAATGTAAGACGGTGTTTTTTGCATAGATATAAGACTGAAAAAGAGGGAGTCGTCTTATATTCGCGGTCTAGACATTATACCCATTCACGATGCTAGGTGGCGCCAGATATCATTGAAGCGATTTTCTGTCATGAGAAATCTCAGCTACTCTCCCCATTCACGACGCTAGATGGCGCCAGATATAATTGAAGCGATGTTCTGTCATGACAGATTTCAGCTACTCTCAAGTCTAACCAGTTTTCAATATTTTATTGCAATGTTTTTCCTTATTCAGACTTGTTTCAAGACTACAGTTACAGTTAGACTTCACTTTGATGGTTAATGCAGTTATTGCAATTTTGTTGTTTTATCACAATAGATTGGTTTATTTACATTTCAAAAACCAGAAGCCATTCATTTACGAATGTGATTGCACTTTAGTTTACATATTTAAATGTTCAGATATTAAGATTTGAATGAGACAAAATAACATGCTTTTTCTCTCAAATATATTGTTATAATCATTTGTTTTGAATGTACTGTAATTATTTTCTGTATAAAAATTAATTTTGTGTTCAAAAAGTCTTTTTTCAAACTTGAGTCTTGAAGAAGAGGGGGTCGTCTTATAATCGGGGCCGTCTTACATTTGGGCAAATATGGTACTTCTGTGATTGCTATCATTGTTTGGATTGTCATCGAGCATGTACAGCAGGGGTGTCAAACCGGTCCTTAAAGGGATTTTATTCCAACCAGTAGAAATGAATACCTTTTCACCAATCTGGTGTCATACAAGTGTTATCAGTTGATTGCAGTCTGGTGCTACGTGTTTTAGCAGAAACATCATTGGTGGAACTGTCTGTGCTGGATCTGTTGCAACAAAGACCAGGACCCACTGCGGCCCTTTGTGGAATCTGTTTGACACCCCTGATGTACAGAAAGGACTTTTGAACGAGTTAAAAGTATTTACTTTGGCGAAATATAACAGCTTTTTCTTACCAATCGAAATAACACAGCCTCTCTACCCCAATCGATGGACACGGAAACGACTTTCTTTTAATGTCAATATGTAATGAAAAATGTCATTTACTGTGACCTGATTACAGACAAATACACAGTCAATTTCTCAACAGACGAAACAGGAGGTGTTTTCTGCGGACTTTGTTTTCATCATCACACCACACTTAACGTATGAATTAGGGGTGTCAAACGATTAAAATTTTTGATCGAGTTAATTACAGCTTAAAAATTAATAAATCGTAATTAATCGCAATTAATTGCAATTCAAACCATCTATAAAATATGCCATATTTTTCTGTAAATTATTGTTGGAATGGAAAGATAAGACACAAGATAGATATATACATTCAACATACGGTACATAAGTACTGTATTTGTTTATTATAACAATAAATTAACAAGATGGCATTAACATTATTAACATTCTGTTAAAGCGATCCATGGATAGAAAGATTTGTAGTTCTTAAAAGATAAATGTTAGTACAAGTTATAGAAATTTTATATTAAAACCCCTCTTACTGTTTTCGTTTTAATAAAATTTGTTAAATTTTCAATTGAAAAATAAACTAGTAGCCCGCCATTGTTGATGTCAATAATTACTTACACAATGCTCATGGGTGCTGAAGCCTACAAAATAAGTCGCACCCAAGCGCCAGTAGAGGACGACAAAACTCCAAAAAACACAACAAGTGGACATTTCACTGTGCAGTCATTTTAATCTGTTTGAGCGGGGCATGTGCGTTAATTGCGTCAAATATTTTAATGTGATTAATTTAAAAAATTAATTAACGCCCGTTCACGCGATAATTTTGACAACCCTAGTATGAATACATTTACTCTGCTTTAACTAATAAATCTCATACCTGGGTGATTCTCATAGGGATATGGTCGTGACAACCTGTTAACTAATCGCTGTACGAGTGACGAGTGCCCGCTCCCATAGAGGGTCCATTTCGCGCATGGGGTGCATTTTTCGGCACAACACCGTAACTCCGTACCGGCATGAGTTTTCGAGCCGGAACACCATTCCGGCATACGGTGCTTTGAGCCCGAAAATATGACAGCAACTGTCAAAATCCTAGGTGTGATGGTTTGTTTAAAGTACAGTATTTTCTGAGGGGGGGCAGGGGGGGGGGTTCCCAAAGTTGTTATGGGCACATATAAAGCTGTAAAACCACTGTGACAGACGCAAATATACTGTATGTATATCTATTATACACTAATACATTTTCATGATGATGTGCAAACCTTATCGTCAACATCTTCAACAGCATCTTTAGAAATGTCTGCCTCTACTGGGCTCCAGACTAACTTTATTTTTTGGGAGCATGATAGCCCATCACCTGGAGTTTTATGGGTACACAATGTAAACTGACTCAGCATTCAAACTATTGCACATTCAAAATGATTCAATTTAATTCAACATTAAACATTATTCTACTTCAGTCAACATTATTCTATATTATTCCACTTCATTCAACATTATTACACATCATTTGACTTCATGCATTGTCATGAGACATCATTCATTATGCCTCCACCAAAGGTTATTGCAGCCTACTTACAGTCCATGTTTAACAAGAGTGCCAGTTTTGCCCAGCAGAGGGCGTCATTTAATGTTTAAAGTTTAACAATAATAATAATAAGTATAAATGACATTGTTATAGAAATACAGTTGCTCAAAGTATTTGACATAAAATACTCACTTTTTGATCCACAATATACCACCTTTCAATGACGTAGACACAGTGGTGGTTTTAGGGGTGGGGCCAAAGGGGCACTGGCCCCACCTCTAATTTGAATGGCCCTTAAGTGCCCTTGTTCCCATTTTGGTAGAAAGAATGGTAATTGGTGAAACATTCTTTTAAGTGACAAAGAATGTGAGAATGTTGTTTCTAGAGCAGGCCTGGATTATATATTGTTTGAACATCGTCATCGCATTGTGCTGATGGGCAATACTCGCATCGCAAGGACATGCCATATTTAAATTTTTTTTTTTTAACGTGCAAACGTTTTTTTTTTTCGCTTCATGCTCGTACGGCGCCACAGCCTCTCACCCTCCCTCCTGCTAAGCAGTGCGACCAAACTGTTTTTCTTGGTCACCAGTGCAACTGGCGTTTGGTACTTAAA
The DNA here is from genome assembly GCF_030265065.1 of Corythoichthys intestinalis. Classification (NCBI taxonomy): domain Eukaryota; kingdom Metazoa; phylum Chordata; class Actinopteri; order Syngnathiformes; family Syngnathidae; genus Corythoichthys; species Corythoichthys intestinalis. Next base: position 37,107,764 of record NC_080396.1, read on the forward strand.
GTTAACGATGATTGACAGGTTTTGTAGCTTTGATCTGGCCAGAGAAGTCTCGGTAGCTCTACGATCAAAGGCACAAATGTGTTAATCATCGTTAAGCTTGTTACACATTAGCGGTAGCCCAGTCTAAAGTGTGCTGCGGCATCGAATTCATTGTGCAAGTGAGAGGCTGTTATCGGCAGCGTGAGCATCATAACTTGAGTGAATTTGAGTGGACTCACTCAATGAAGCATTTAATAAAGACAAGCGTTTTTCTGTTTTTCTTGTTTAAAAATAATTGGCATTATGAAGCGATGCGTGGGTTTTGTTTGGGTTTCTGCCATATCCCAAAAAAACGTGCATGGTATGCTGATAGAACACTCCAAATTCTCCGTAGGTGTGAGTGTGTGCGCAAATGGTTGTGTGTCTATATGTGAAGGCGGTGTACCCCGCCTTCTGCCTGGAGTTAGCTGTGATAGGCTCCAGCACTCCCCGCGACTCTCGTGAGGATAAGCACACTCCTAGAAGTTGAGTGAGTGAATGAATGAATTAAAAATGAATATTATAGAGAGTGATTAAAAGTATGGTGTTTAAGGTGATGCAATGAAAAATGTGGGTGCGCCTACATTTTGTGCTGGTGAACCTTAAGAAAAAAGTTGCACCAGTGCAACCAATACAAAAAGTAAGTGTGGAACGTAGGCAATATATATATCGCAAGGTTAATTTTCTCCTTCAGGCCTATCCCAGACAGAGCTATTCAAGTCATCTGGTGAAAAGTCTTCTAGTTTTAATATCGCAATATAATATCGCAATGTATTGCAAACCACGTATCATTGCGATTTTTGAAAAGTTTTTTCAATATCGCTCAGGCCTATTCTAGAGTTTAATAAATATTAATGCTGCTTTTTGCGTTAAATTTTTTTTTTTTTTAAAGTGATTAAAAGTTATTGTTCCATGTATTGTTTTCTTACTTGTACACAGCATGATTAAATTTGAATTGTTACAAACTTTACTGGTAAATCTCTGCTTGACCGTGTCAAGCAAAGATGTTTTTACCGCCACATGCAGGATAATCTGCATATTGCCTTGTTGACCAAAACAAACACTGACCAAAGATGGCAATGACACTTGGCCCCTGAGGGTTCCATGTGGCCCCTTCTTGGCCCCTGTTTCTAAAAAAATCCTAGAACCGCCACTGTGTTGACCAGGTGTCCCCAAACTATGGCCCACGGGCCGGACAGGCCCACCTCCACATTTGGTCCGGCCCCCTGAACATTTTTTTTTTTTTTTTTTTTCCAATAGTGTTATTTATTTCCTGGCTTTTTTCTGTGAAGAACCCAGAGGGGCTTATTTGGTTATTATCTATTTAATTAATAGTGTTATTATTATTTATTATATTATATTTAGGGCTGTCAAACGATTAAAATTTTTAATCGAGTTAATTACAGCTTAAAAATTAATTAATCGCAATTAATCGCAATTCAAACCATCTATAAAATATGCCATATTTTTCTGTAAATTACATATATATTCTGTAAAATAAATTGTTTGAATGGAAAGATAAGACACAAGATGGATATATATATTCAACATACGGTACATAAGGACTGTAGTGGGCATTTCACTCTACTGTCATTTAAATCTGTCTATGCTGTCCTCACTCCGAAGCGTCTACTTTTTCCAAAGCTAGACAGCTAGGGAACGACGCCATAATAATCAGACTTCTTTCTTTTTCATCTGATTTATTAATAAAATGGCCTCAAACCATTGTCCTCTTTAGGCCGTCGTAAAACTACAAAAAAAAGTACACAAGCATTGCATTAGCAACAACGTTAGCTTAGCACGCTATACAGGTTCACAAAACATAAACAAAAAACGTCTAATACAAAAAATATAACATTTCGCTTACTAACATAATATGTATATTATTTACAACAACCATACTTACGGACAAATCTTGTCCAAGGATCATATAAGCACAACATTACAACGTAGGCGTCAGCCCGAGACGTCCTGCAGCCATATTGAACTGGCAAGACAACAATAAACCATGTCGCAAAGCGACCACAAGAGTTCGCTGTTAGACAGCACAAAAAGCCTTGCTGTAAAACTTACCAAAAGGCAGAATACTGTCTGAGCAGGACATGTGCGTTAATTGCGTCAAATATTTTAACGTGATTAATTAAAAAAATTAATTACCACGCGTTAACGCGATAATTTTGACAGCCCTAATTATATTATATTATATTATATTATATTATATTATATTATATTATATTATATTATATTATATTTTGGGCTGTCAAACGATTAAAATTTTTAATCTAGTTAATCACAGTTTAAAAATTAATTAATCGTAATTAATCACAATTCAAACCATCTATAAAATATGCCATATTTTTCCGTAAATTATTGTTGGAATGGAAAGATAAGACACAAGACGGATGTATACATTCAACATACTGTACTTAAGTACTGTATTTGTTTATCATAACAATAAATCAACAAGATGGCATTAACATTATTAACATTCTGTTAAAGCGATCTATGGATAGAAAGACTTGTAGTTCTAAAAAGATAAATGTTAGTACAAGTTATAGAAATTTTATATCAAAACCCCTCTTAATGTTTTCGTTTTAATAAAATTTGTAAAATTTTCAAACAAAAAAATAAAACTAGTAGCTCGCCATTGTTGATGTCAATAATTACACAATGCTCATGGTGCTGAAACCCATAAAATCAGTCGCACCCAAGCGCCAGCAGAGGGTGACAAAACACCAAAAAAACACAAGTAACAAATGGACATGACACTGTGCTGTCATTGTAATCTGTTTGAGCGGGGCATGTGCGTTAAATGCGTCAAATATTTTAACGTGATTAATTTAAAAAATTAATTACCGCCCGTTAAAACGATAATTTTGACAGGTCTATATATTATATTATTCATCCATTTTCCATGCCGCTTTTCCTCACGAGGGTCGCGGAGGAGCTGGAGCCTATCCCAGCTAACTACGGCAGTAGGCAGGGGACATCCTGAACTGGTTGCCAGCCAATCGCAGGGCACAAGGAGACATACAACCATTCACGCACACACTCATACCTACGGACAATTTAGAGTGTCCAATCCGCCTACCATGCATGTTTTTGGGATGTGGGAGGAAACCGGAGTTCCCGGAGGAAACCCACGCAGGCACGGGGAGAACATGCATACTCCACACAGGAAGACCGAAGCCCGGGCTTGAACCCTTGATCTCAGAACTGTGAGGCAGATGTGCTAACCACTCAGCCACCGTGCCGCTTATATGATATGATATGATATGATGTGATATTATGTTATATTATACATATTTTTATTTGTTTACTTTTGTTCCGTGAAGAATTCAGAAAGGGTTATTTGATTGTGGCTTTCTGAAAAACAATAAATTTTTACATTTAGGCACTGCTGCAATCGTCACACTTTTTCTGTTACAAACTGACCCGGCCCCTCATCAAAGAAGGAAAAAGTTATGTTGCCCTCACAGGGAAAAGTTTGGGGACCCCTGGTGTAGACCATTAATGTGATTCTCCTTACTCCCCTGTTGTTCTCCTTGTGAATATGATCTCGGTGTCTGGGGGGAATCTAACATGAAAACATAGAGGAGCGAGAGTCAAAAAAAAGCAATGAGATTTGACCCATGTAATTAAGTGATTTTTGGTGTGTTTGCCAGCACCTCTCACATGTTGGGACAGAAAGCAGAGGGAGCACATGCTGGAGCTACAAGAGAGGAGGCGGAGCCTGCAGTCACTGCTCAGTGCACGACTGGCTGAGCTGAGGCGTGTCTGTCTACAGGAGGCGGTGAGTGACATCGAATGAACTCGGTTTGGTCACCTTGCACCTGTTGCTATGGTGTAAGTGAACTGTCAATATTCTTGGCCAGGAGCTAACGGGTTCACTCCCCAGTGACTTCCCTCTGGCGGCAGGGGAGAAACTCCCCCATGTGAGGCGAAGAGGTGGCACGTCCCGACAGGCAAACAGGAAGTACAAAGTAGAGGTGATTGTCCTGCAGTTTCCTATAAACGAAGTACCTGCTGTATAGGCCTACTTGTAGACAATAGGCCACTCACACGATATCTAATTTTACCCCACTTATGCACACCACTATAAAATACAGTATATGACCACACCGAACTCACTTGATGCAATATGGAACTGTACTTTGCTCACATGTCTCACTCTCACTATACACACCCACATGCACCCCCCACACCCCTTCTGTACAGTGGTATGAAAAAGTATCTGAGCCTTTTGGGATTTCTCACATTTCTGCATAAAATCACAATCAATTGCGATCTGATCTTTGTCAAAATCACACAGATGAAAAAACTGTCAGCTTTAACTAAAACCACCCAAACATTTATAGGTTTTCATATTTTAATGAGGATAGTATGCAATGACAGAAGGGGGAAAAATAAGTAAGTGAACCATCATATTTAATATTTTGTGACCCCCCGCTTTTTGGCAGCAATAATTGCAACCAGACACTTCCTGTAGCCGCAGATCTGTCTGGCACATCGATCAGGACTAATCTTGGTCCATTCTTCTCTACAAAACTGCTGTAGTTTGTTGTTTTGGATCATTGTCTTCTTGCAGCATCCATCCTCTTTTTAGCTTCAACTGTTTGACAGACAGCCTCAGGTTTTCCTGCAAAATACCCTGGTAAACTTTTGAATTTATTCTTCCATTAATGATTGCAAGTTGTCCAGACCCTGAAGCAGCAGAGCAGCCCCAAATCATGATGCTCTATCCACCATGCTTCACGGTGGGGATGAGGTGTTGATGTTGGTGAGCTGTTCCATTTTTCCTCCACATGTGACATTGTGTGTTACTCCCAAAAAATTCAACTTCGGTTTCATCAATCCATAAAATATTTTGCCAAAACTTCTGTGGAGTGTCCAAGTGCCTTTTTACAAACATTAAACTAGCAAAAATGTTTTTTTTGGACAGCAGTGGCTTCTTCTGTGGAGTCCTCCCATGAACACGATTCTTGGCCATAGTTTTACATATAGTTGATGTGTGCACAGAGATACTGTGCCTTCTGCACTGAACTCTTGGCGTCATCTTAGGTGGACGGCCACTCCTTGGGAGAGAAGCAACAGTGCCAAACTCTCTCCATTTGTAGACAACTACTCTGACTGTTGATTGATGAACATCCAGACTTATAGAGATGTTTTTTTTATCCTTTCCCTGTTTTATACAAATCAACAATCCATGATCGCAGGTCTTCAGACAGCTCTTTTCACCGAGCCATGATGCACAGACAATGCTTCTCAACAAGACAATTCTTACCAGGTGTGTGTTTTATAGTGGGCAGGGCAGCTTTAAACCACTCATCAATGATTGGGCACACATCTGACTTAAATTGATTGTTATTTGTTTCCATAAAACACAGAATTGGATGTTAAAATTCCTGTGCGGGCACATGCCAAGTACAGCTCGATGAATGATGGTGGTAAACATGGGGGAATTAATTTGTGGGTACGCATCATCAGTAGTGTTCCACTGGGTCATGGGGTGTTTCGGCCTTTGACACTGTACACCCTCTCTGGAGGCGGCCCGCTGCAGGATCATCAGCCCTAAGCTTGCGTCCCAAGCCCAGTTAACCAAGGCGACTGCCTTGGCGCAACGTGGGGGAAAAAAAAAATGCTTTCAGTCGTTCTTTAAGTCTCCGTAGTTAGAGAGTTCACTTTCTTATTTTTCCCCCTTCTGTCATTGTTTGCATGTTATCCACAGTAAAATATGAAAACCTATAAATGTTTGGGTGGTTTGAGTTAAAACACTGTTTTTTTCATCTGTGTGATTTTAACAAAGATCAGATCACATTTGATGGTGATTTTATGCAGAAATGTGAGAAATTCCAAAAGGTTCAGATACTTTTTTATACTAGTGTATAACTATGCCCATGCACACAATATAATTTCACTCCGCCGATGTGAGCATTTGAGTTTGTGATAATGTTACCTTATCCATATGCATGCATGATTTTGCCCATATTTACTACTGTATTTACTGCATGTAGTATGATGTGATTCTGCATACATGCAATATACAATATTTATTATTGAAATGATCTACTCCCAAAATTATTACTCACAGGTGATTGATTGGATTTGGTTTGAGATAGTGACTTGACTCGAGTCAGATTTAAGTTGCCAATCTTAAATGAGACTTGAGAAACTTGTGACTTACTTGGCTAAAACTTTGAAAAGACTTATCTTGACTTAGACTTGAAAGACAACTTGACATTAGTTGCCTGGTTGCATCTGAAATTCAGCATATACTTTGATGAGGACTGCAGAGGCTCCCTTATGAAGTAATAAGGGCGCTCTTGGGATTTTAAAAAATGTGGCTTCATGTGAAAATGTATTCACCCCCACTGTCCCAAAAGGTCCTTGTCCTATTAATAGTTTTCTCAGAAGAATCTCAGTAGCAGTTCCATCTAGGTGTCACGATACCACAAAGTGCACATAGTACACAGTAGTTTATTCAGTTAGTATTGTAACATTTACATGATTCAATGCAATCCATTTAAGATATTTTGAATATTTCTTTGTTTTTTGTTGATAAAAGAAGACAATTACTATTTTGACCGATATAAATGGGAAAATTAAAAAATGATTAGCGAACAAAACATTTTACTTTCACTCTCACTTCGTGGAATTTTCTGCGGAGCAGGATATATACTGTAAAAGAATTTACATTTAAGGCTTGCACTAATAATTGCCATCGAAGCAGCATTGCAAATTTGCTCTGCCATCTACCTGACTAGCTAAAGACAAAAAGGATTTGGGACTTGCTCGAAATTTCTAATCTCTTGACTTCCATTATGTAACCACACCCAAGTGTGAGACGATGCATTGTACAGTAGGGATCTGTCATACAATTGACAGATGCATGTTTTGCGTGTGCTGCTGTGCCATATAACCTCTCCATGGACAAGATAACACCTGGACCAAAAATCTAATCTCAATTTTTCTGGCAGATTTTGCGATTTTATTTACGATTTCCCATACCTTAGTGCGACAGGTTTTGTAAAGGACATTTTTCTGGTGCAGGTCTTCTGTCTCAAATGTAAAATACTCCCAAATGACAGACACGCTCTTTGTCCTTTGAATTAACCCCCCCCCCCAAAAAAATTGTCCCACTGTTTTTGCACGCTCTCCATGAGACACATCTTACTACTGATTGGCCAGTAAGACCTGTACAGGCGTCGCATCTCACTTTTAATTGCAGTGGTTCCCCGAGGATTTTTTTTTTTCAGCAGAGAGAGGAGGAGAGGGGAGAAATAAATTTAAACTAGATACATTATGAATTTTTTTGTTTCCCATTAAAAATGAATGGGCAAGTTTTTGTCAAATTTCCAGGGAACCGTACATTTTTTTCAAATCCTGTATATAACTTTTATGCCGTCACCGTCCCGGAATTTTTGATGCGCAAATTGTGTGATTTGATCAAAAATTGAAGGACTTGATACATTTTGAAACTTTTCTTTTTTTTCCCTTTAAAAATGAATGGGCAAGTTTTTGGTAAATTTCCAGGGAACCGTAAATTTTTTCCAAATTCTATGTATAACTTTTATGCTTCTCACCGTCCTGGAATTTTTGATGCCCAAATTGTGTGATTTGGTAAAAAATTGTAGGACTACATACATTTTGAAACTTTTTTTTCTCAGTAAAAATGAATGGGCAAGTTTTTGCCAAATTTCCGGGGAACTGTCATTTTTTTCCAAATTCTGTATACAACTTTTATGCCCCTCACCATCCCGGAATTTTGGATCAAATTATGTGATTTGGTCAAAAATTGTAGGACTAGATAAATTTTGAAAATTGATTTTTTTTTTCGGAAAATTGCCGTTTGCGGGGCAACGGAAATTTTTTCGGTGCCGTTTGAAAAATTCCCTGTGTCGTGCAAAAATTCCGGATGTGTCGATACTTGAACGGTGCTGATCGGTCAAGTGGTTTGGGCTGCGCGGCGCGCCGAAGAAATCCCATTTTTAAAAAAACCAAAACAACAGAATAACAAGAATAAATTTCATATTATATTGAATTGATTTGTTTTAGAAATAAATGTGATGTATGAATAAATGGTATCTGGTATCATGGTATCTGCACCATGAGAACAAAACCACAATGAAACTGAAACTGGATGAGAGCTAGAACCCTCCATTGTAGCCATTAGCTGGTATTAGCTCGTCCGCCAAACATTCACAGGGTTTAAAAATGTCAGCACTAAGCAGACAGGCGGCGCATTAACAATTCATTTAAAAAAAAAAAAAAAAAAAACACACACATTTAAATGAATGTACAGGATTGGTTAGAAGTAATAGAATCTTGCTTCTGATTGGTCTCCATGCCCTGTAGACCTACACGCCACACACACAGTCCACTTTTTATTGGTTAGCCTGACATGTGCGTGTACGCATGTGAAGTATTAGAAGCTTCCTTGTGGTTTGAGAACATGACTTGTGGAATGTGGCGTAATGACAGGCAGTAGGGTGACATCCTACAGGTGTAAACTAGCTGACAGATCCTGGGTCAGTCAGGAGTAGAGGAAAAAAATGCAGCTTTGGCGATTTCAAAATAGTGTTGTCGTCTCAAATCACAAATTTGGTTTAAAAACGATAGATCTTTCAGCATGAAGCTATTTACTTTCTGTCATTTCTTTTGTGGTTGCGAAGGAAGAAGATGGTGCACGTGTGAAGACTAAAAAAACCTTATTCAGTGGTACACGGAGAAAACACAACGACCGAGAACACAACACTCACGCACAACATGGCAAGACGACTGTGCACAGAGGATGCCACACCGGTATTCCATTCACACACACACGCGTAAACCGTGGCATGAGGTGCTAACGTTTATGTATGTTTTGTTTGCAGACGACACCGTAAGATGGGAGAGCAGCTCTACATCTGACTCTACTGGAAATGATAACGGTAACGCAAACAAACACAAAATCTACTGATGACGTCATCAATCGTTTCTTCATTTGACTGTGCGCAGAAGAGCTTGTGCCTCAGAGTCGCCCTCTCTTGGTTGCTGCCGGTTCTCCAGTTGAGGGTTACTATCACAACAAAACTAGGACGAGTTCAGTGTGTAACAGGTCATTATCATGGCCAAGCTAAACTCTGATAAGCTCCAATATTCACTAAAATAGATTTTGTTTCGTTTTTAGGTCTGAGCTTCCTGAGGGTATTCAGAACCATCGGCCTTCTGCTCAACCTCGCTCCCATGTAAGCTCACCGTCCGCGCGGCCTTCAGAGTCCACGGCCTCGGCTGAGACCAAAGCGTCAGTGACAGCTCGTCCGAATAACACCTCTGAGGAGCTGCCCGAGTATGCGGCTTCGCCTGAGAAGGATCAGCAGGACAGGTCACGAGTAAGCAGCGTCACTGGGTCCCAGGCAGCAAACTCGAGGCCAACTGTGGGGCGCGGGCGTGGCTACGGCGACCTTTTGCTGGACTATGTGTTAAGCAAACAGCGCCAGCAGTCTCAGCCCATCACTTCCCAGCATCCTTCAGGAGCTCCACCCACTTACCAGGTTCACATGGGTGAGCAGCGACGCGTCAAAGTGACCCGCACCAAATCTTGCGGCCCCTTCCTGCCCGTGCCACAAATCCAGCCAGACCCTCACCCCCACCTCGTGCCCCCGCATCTGTCCAGCCCCCAGGATGCACATCTAGAGGGCGCTACCAGGAGTCTCCACAAAGCCCTCGCCCTGGAAGGTACATGCTCATTGCTGCATTTTTAATTGCACACGTGCTCACGCTTGAATTGACAGGTCTTAGGGATTGGTACCTGAGGAACACCACAGGATCCTCCCAAACTAATCAGAGCAGTGGGAAGGTTAAAGGTCAAATGGGAGGAGCTTTTCAGCGTAGACGGACGACTCACAGTGCCAAACACTCTCTCTCTCACTCCATCACCTTCCATGGTCACCCGTTACACGGCAGGTGGGTGCGCACTGGGAAAAAAGTAACTATTGCCAAGGCAATGTGCAACACCTACTGTGCTGCTCTGTTTTTCTTACAGGTCTGCGGACGGCTCGCTCTATCTTGACTCCGCCCCTTCACACAAGCAGGTAGATCACCTCAGAGAAGCTCCCTTGGAAAAAACATCACCAGGAACTCTGGTCTGATGAGTTCGTAATCGACGTATGCTTATGCAGCAGATCAAAATGGCTGCACACGAGTAATGATTGAATCATTTGAGGGAGTGGCCAGCGCCTCTGAGCAGCTGTTTTCGCACTTTCCCACGAGCCAAGAGTTGAAAAGAAACGGAGCAATAATGAAAGTTTTCCTTCATTGACAATCTGGATGTCATTGTTGAATGATGTCATGGACTCAGGCCGATCTAATTCCCAGGGGTGCACATGACAATTTTGGTCTGGTTTTTAAAAGCACTAGAAGTTGTTGCTTGGTTGCACAACTTCTGACCTCACTGGATGAACTTAAAATTCTAACAATATGGGAACACTCGGATCAGAGCATTTGGCAGAGTTCAAACAGACCGGATTCACGTGAAGAAATTAGGTCAGGATGATAGGGGTAAAAAATCCTATAATGCAATTTTTTTCCTTTCAGAATTAAAATATTTATTTTCTGTCAAAAGTTGAATATGACATGTAACATACAAATGTGTATTTTCGAATAACATCCAAAATCTGACCCCCCCAAAAAAAGATTTATAATTCCAAACGCACCCATCAACAACATTTAAGAAAAAAAAAACAGAATGTACTTTATTATTCAACTCATATATTTTTCCTGATAATAATAAATTCTAATAAAAGCATGTGAGTAAAGGGAACCTTCAGCGAATAACAAAACAGCTTCACAACGACACGAAAATTAGGCCAAATTTAATCATTTAAAATGTTTTTAGTTAGTTAGTTCACTGAATCTGCATTACTCAACTGAAAAGAATAAGTATACATATATTTTAGAGATGAGAAAAAAATCTAAATAAAATAACATTCAAATTAACCTCTTAGTTAATTTGTATTTTATTTTATTTTTGGAAGTTGATGGAGAAAAAACAGGCTGCAGATGAAGGTAACTTTATAATCAGGTCAAATGGGCGGGTGCGTAAGCGTTGCCTAGTGACTGTTTGCTTAATTGGTCTGTCAAAAGATAGACGTATATATGCATTCTGTTGAAGTCAATCAACTGCTTGTGATAAATCTATGGTGGGAAAGTGATTTTGCGACATGCCACAGTACCTTTTTGGTTTTAATGCCCATCCCTAAATGTCTTTTTCATAGTCTTTGCACAGTAAGAGATGTCCACGAAGCCCACTGCCTCGTCATTGCCACGCAACTGAGGTGAATTCTTCAGAAAGGGATGAATCAGATCAAGAAATGATTCCTTTCACTATGTTCACCTTAAAAATTTGTTTGTTTGAACGCGTCACTTGCAAATAACACAACACTTATTGAGCCCAGTCTATCTTTCCCCCAACACACACGCACACTCAGACAAAAAAAAATGCAAAATGATTGGTATACAAATGCGCAGTGACACTTGATTCTGGGGCACGTTGAGTACTTTCAGTGTGCACCACTTACTGTTTGTGCACCCCTGCTAAAACCAGGAAACATGAACTTTTTATTCCAGCAATAAGATGTCAAGTGAGAACATCTTCCAATCGACCGCTGTGACAATCACATTTTCAAAAGATAAATTGATCCAGTGAATGTTGACATCAGGTGTAATGATTGTGTATAGATTTCACTTGTAATATCAGGTCTGTCTTTTTTGGCGAGTTGCTTCCTTGATGCATTCAGGCGTCCTTAGTGTTTTTGAATCTTTTTTTTCTGTTCTAATTACCAACATGGAATGTCTAAGCCTTGCCCACCTGCAATCCTTCATTGTTTGTTAAGGACTGACAACATGGTGCAGGTGGATGAACCAGCAAGGCCTTCTCTGCTGAACTCGATGCTATCAGAAAGACTGATCTACAATTACAACCAAAATCTTAATTCTTTCATATAATTGTGTTAATTTATTCTCAAATGTTTGTCCTCTTTACTAGTTTTTCTTTTGTCCACACTGCTTCCAGCACATGTACAGTATACTATAAGGATGTTAGCTGTCAGACTTTGGCAATGACACGGTGCCACGTCAATGTAATCTGCCCATGGCCTTCACAATCAGAAATGCTGGCTGTTGTACCTTCAACTATACAGTGGTACCTCGACACACGATCATTTCGACATCCGACGAAATATTTCACCCGCCATTTGTGTCTACATCCGACGAAATTGCTTGAAATACGATGATTCACGACAGTGTCACAATTTCATTGTTTTCCCGCAAGACGGACGCACGGCGGATTTTCTTGCGAGAGAAATCAACATGGGTGCCAAGGATGTTAAAGCAGGTGGCGAAAAAAGAAAAAAGACGAGGCTTACCATTGAAATGAAGATGGAAAATATGAAAAATATGAGCGTGGTGTGCCCGTCCGTGAACTGCTTGACAATGCGGCCGTAGATCTTGACTGTCCTCCGACTTTCGTTCACCAGTCTTCATAAGTTAAGGTGACACTTATGATGACTGTAACATCGCCAAAAATTCGCCAGCTTTACTGGGTTTTTAATAATTTTTTTCAAAACTTTTGCAATACAACATGCCTACTGTCTGCACAGCTGAACAAAGTGAAAGTAAAAAATCCTCTCTCACTCTGGCACGTCAGCCACGCGGTGCATTCAGGTACGCCACGCAAAACACATCCGCCACATTAGAACCCGATTCCATACATTCTTACAGGTATTATTATTATTACTATTATTATGATTTTTATTCTTAATTCATTTGTTTTGCTCTGTGTAATTGCCATTTGCAATAGTACCAGCAGTGTTTAGTAAGGATTTAGTGCAGGTTTTTGGGCTGTGGAATGAATTAATGGAATTATGTTTTCTTATGGAAAAATCCTGCTCAACATACGACCATTTCGATTTACAAACAAGGTCCTGGAACGAATTAACTTCGTATGTACAGGTACCACTGTATAAGAAATCGAACCGTTTCCTTAACTGATCTAATTTAAAATTGCCCGAAAATAGCGTTACCTGTTTCCCATCCTGTTTCGTTGATCAGGCCAAGCCAATTTTCACGAACAAAACATGTCGGTATGTTGTCAGTATGATGGATTCTATTTATCTGTCAATGTTTTTTTGTCATGTTATTAGATGAATACTGATTGTTATCTGCTCCAGATGATAAAACATGTTTGTACTTTTTTTCTGGATTATTGATGGTTTCTAAAATTGCTATGTAATAATGACATTGGCCCAATCTCCACTTTCAGGTCTCTAGATACCAAATGCACGATCTGCCAATGTAATTTTATGACTAATCACTGTGACTTAATGAGATGTCGTGCGGCCGCAGCCAGACAGCACTTGTTCTAATGCTTTGCTCAAGTTGACAGATATTTTTTTCTTTCTCAGCGAACTAATCATCTGTGTCCAAAAGGACCAAACAGGATTGGTGACATCATGGCCTTGGCTGCCTTGATGGTGAAGTGTTCAGGTGTACTCTGTACAGTTTGAAAACAAAACATTTAAAAAAAAAAAAAACACCACTTTTTCTATCTTTTTGGAATCATTTGTACTTTTTCAAGAATGACTGTCATTTAATGAAAACACATTTTCATGTGATCAAATGTTACATTTAAAAATAAACCTTTTACTCTTTCCTGCCTGCATGGCACTGTCGTATTTTTTAATTATTGGGTACTCAGACTGATTCTTCTTCAAGATAATACATATTTATTCGCATACAAAGTTGATGGTATAATATGTTACATTATTTGGATCAAATATGTAAATAAATTACTGATGCAAAATCAGGGTTATGAAATGAATTCACGTATAGTTCTTAGATAAGAGGTCGTTTTCTCGTGTGAGGTGATACAGTTGTGGTCAAAAGTTTACATACACTTGTGAAGAACATAATGTCATGGCTCTCTTGAGTTTCCAGTTATTTCTACAACTCTGATTTTTCTCCGATAGAGTGATTGGGACTGATACTTCTTTGTCACAAAAAACATTCATGAAGTTTGGTTCTTTTATGACTTTATTATGGGTTAACAGAAAAAGTGATCAAATCTGCTGGGTCAAAAATATACATACATACATGGATCTGAAAAAGCGAATCATTGACTTGAACAAGTCAGGAAAGTCACTTGGAGCCATTTCAAAGCAGCTGCAGGTCCCAAGAGCAACAGTGCAAACAATTGTTTGTAAGTATAAAATGCATGGCACTGATTTGTCACTGCCACGATCAGGAAGAAAACGCAAGCTATCACCTGCTGATGAGAGAAAATTGGTCAGGAGGGTGAAGATTCAACCGAGAATCACCAAAAAGCAGATCTGCCAAGAATTAGAAGCTGCTGGAACACAGGTGTCAGTGTCCACAGTCAAGCGTGTTTTGCATCTCCATGGACTGAGAGGCTGCCGTGCAAGAAGGAAGCCCTTGCTCCAAAAGTGGCACCTTAAGGCTCGACTGAAGTTTGCTGCTGATCAGATGGACAAAGATAAGACCTTCTGGAGGAAAGTTCTGTGGTCAGACGAAACAAAAATCGAGCTGTTTGGCCACAATGCCAAGCAATATGTTTGGAGGAGAAAAGGTGAGGCCTTTAACCCCAAGTACACCATGCCTACCGTCAAGCACGGTGGTGGTAGTATTATGCTGTGGGGCTGTTTTGCTGCCAATGGAACTGGTGCTTTACAGAGAGTAAATGGGATAATGAAGAAGGAGGATTACCTTCAAATTCTTCAAGATAACCTAACGTCATCAGCCCGAAGATTGGGTCTTGGGCGCAGTTGGGTGTTCCAACAGGACAATGACCCCAAACACACATCAAAAGTTGTAATGGAATGGCTAAATCAGGCTAGAATTAAGGTTTTCGAATGGCCTTCCCAAAGTCCTGACTTAAACCCCATTGAGAACTTGTGGACAATGCTGAAGAAACAAGTCCATGTCAGAAAGCCATCAAATTTAACTGAACTGCACCAATTCTGTCAAGAGGAGTGGTCAAAGATTCAACCAGAAGCTTGCCAGAAGCTTGTGGATGGCTACCAAAAGCGCCTAATTGAAGTGAAAATGGCCAAGGGACATGTTACCAAATATTAGCGCTGCTGTATGTTTATTTTTGACCCAGCAGATTTGATCACTTTTTTCTGTTAACCCATAGTAAAGTCATAAAAGAACCAAACTTCATGAATGTTTTTTGTGACAAAGAAGTATCTGTTCCAATCACTCTATCAGAGAAAAATCAGAGTTGACATTATGACATTATGTTCTTCACAAGTGTATGTAAACTTTTGACCACAACTGTATGTATTAGTTTTCAATTTCCATTTGGACTTGGAGGGGCGAACTTGCCCCTTCCAGTGCAAATGGATTGGACTTCTAGCACCATCAAGGTCACTGAGAAACTGTTCAAGGCCAGTCCTCCCAGTGTAAATAATTTCAAAACAATCTGCTGGGTGTTACTTGGCACCGTAATCAGGGTGTATTTCTGTTTTTATTCATTTATCTAATTAACCTAGTAAAAAAAAAAAATCAAACATTGTATTAATTTATAAACGTATTTATAATTATATTTAATAATACAAAAATAAAACACATTAATGATGATAATTACAAATATAAGAATTGCTCATATTTAAAGTGGATATGACATGACAAAAAAATCTCAAATAGCATTATTGTTGGGAATTAAAATCCTATTTTGAGAGGATTCAACTACATACAACAATTTGGCAAAGCTCAGATGACGAGAAATGTGCCTTTAAATCTACCGTTTAGCTCCTCCTGTCATTATAGCGCTCTGGCGCCTCCATCTTGGTGATGACGTCTGACTGAGCGATTTCAGCGGTTTAGCATTGAGCCCAATGGAGAAGGAAGCATTTTTCAGCGATTCTGGTTCAAGTGTGGATTTTTTTTTAACGATATTGCCGATCCAGAGGAAGTATGCGATATACGTTTACGTATACATATATGTTCGGGTCGTATTTGGAGGAGGAGGAAATTTCAGAAAGAGAAAAAGGCGACACGGCACATGATCCCAGTATTTGACATAATATTAAACACATCTTCCTTCCTCGTCCGTCCAATGGTCCTTCGATTGTCGGACTTGTTTTGCCCATTCTTGCGGGGTACAGGATCGTTTGGAAACCCAAAAACATTCACCCCACTCTCCCTGGTGTAGCAGCACAAGCCTGCAGCACATTGGGCTAGCGTGACGCAAAAAATAAACAAATTAATCCGCAAAATGAGCTTCATCTGCAGTCCTTTTGCATACAATAGTATGGCTGTATAGTGAAGATGATATCATTCTCTGACGTCACATCTGCCTTCTTCCTCAACCCTAGACTCTGGTTGGAAGTCACTCATTTTTCATGGTGTGGGAGTCAAAAAGTTAAATATATAAATATGGCGGAAAAAACCTCTTGCACCTCTTTAAAATAAACTGCTGTATTTTAAGCCAAAAGAACTGTTGTGTTTGATGGAACAATATGTCTATATGCTGCCATAGCAGATTCATGGCACATTAAGCCCCCCGAATTATTTTTAATTTGTCCGTTTCACCCTGGAGATCCCCGTTTACAGACTTCGCACAACCGCTTTTGTTTCAACCAAGCCATAAAAATAAGGTAAGTAATTATATTTATTATTCAAAAAGTCTGTCATTTTTAGCTTTGAATCATTAATTGATGTCTAATATTTAGTTTAAAAAAATAAAAAAACTACTTTAAAAATTTATTCACTCGCATATTTTAAACTTTTAAACAAATCACGTCACAATGAAAAAAATGGTGTCCGTAAATTGTTGCTGGATATCTACCTCATAACTATTGCGTAATTGTATTTTTTTGGTACTGTCGCATTTTTCCCAATACTGTAGATAATAAATAATCGATCCAAACAAGGAAAAATTTTTAAAAATTTTTAAAGGGGAAAATATATAAGAAAATCTCGACCACTCCTTGATGTCTGCGATTTCTGCATCGCGACCCTTGTAATATTACTGTGTTTCACCCATAAAATCCCCCCAAAATCCGGCTGTGGCATTTTAAAGCTGTGTCTTGACACTGGGTGATACATGCTACATGGAGTTTTTGGATCAAAAAGAGGCAAGTGCGTGATGATATCTCGTTAAAATTATGGCGTCTTTATGCTCTTCCATGCTCTCACTTCCAGTTAGGGTTTCGCTGTTTATTATTATTTTTTTAAATGCCCTCCTGTTCAAAATGTATCTTCCCCCAGAGAATTGAGATTTTAAGCTTTCCAATGATGTATCGGGCAATTTAGAAATTTGGCCAAAATGGGGGTATCAGAGTGGAACTTCAAGTCACCTGTGTTATGCCACGTCACTTCCTTTTTTATTTTGAAGATTTCACCCTCTTCATAGTCGCGTACTTGCCCTTCCTCTTGTCACCTAATCACCTATTGTTTCACCTGTTCCCCATTACCTTGTGTGTATATAATGCCCTAGTTTCCCTTGTCTTGTGCAGAAGTGTCTTTCTTCCCAGGTCAGTCACCGCAGCCTCTCGCCATAGACTATCATAGTTATCCTGCATATTATCCTCCATTCGGAGCGCTTTGTGTTTGAACCTTTTTGATCCTGGCCATCTTGACTTTTTCCTCCATTTGGAGTGTTTTTGCCTTTCCTCCCTTTTGGAGTGCCTTTTTGTTTGAACATTTGATTGTGGTTGCCCTGACTTATTCCTCCATTTGGAACGCTTTATGTTGGTATTTTTCCTCATCCCCGCATGCCAGCCGAAGAACCTCTGTTTTCTAAATAAAAGTTTTTGCCTGAACTTCCGCAGCTGAGTCCGCCTCGCCGTCTCGGCCTGACAACCTGAATGTTTTCCGCCATATATCGATGGCTTCCACACACACATCCAAGCAGTCCATTTCATTCAGAAGCATAAAATACCGAGTGTATAATGAAATAAACATGCTTTCTGGTGTCATATGCACTTTTTAAAGCAACACTTTGCAACTTTTCAGTTTGGTCGATTTTAGCGAGCCGGTGGACAAAAGCGGTAGTGCTTTGCCTTAAGGAAGACTGCGTTTCCCATGAGGACCAGCGCACACAACGAACAGTGTCGTAAAATCATCACTCAAAAATCAATCTCCCGCTTGCCTGCAGATGGATTAAACAACATTTCTGTTTCCAGCGGCTGTTTGAAGGACGAATAGTAATAAGAAAATGAATCCAGTTGTGGCTAAACAATAGCATATGACAATTAGCAACCGTGTGGCTTAGTGTCACTCCAGCGAGTGAAAGCCGGGCCAATGTTTATTCTGTATATCCTCGAGCCTCTCTTTTTTTCCCTCCTCAGATAAAACTTTTTTTCCTCTTTTTGCTCTGCCATCTTTGCAGCAAGAAACGGGTAAGTGACGTATGCCGTAAAGCAGGCAGCACATTTGTAGTTTTTTTGTGTGGCACCCACCTCAAAGTTAATTAGTGCCGTTGAAATCGTTACAGACCTTCTCAAGATTTAAAAGAGGTGCCATTCAACTAGTTGTCAGTCGACATATTATCACAAATAGGAATGGGAACCTCTTGGTACCTCACGATACGATACGATTTGCGATACAAAGCTCACGATAACGATGATGTGACGATATGGTGATACAATGATTATCGATATGTTGGTCAGGAAATCATTCTACAAACAGCTAATAAACAGAATAATAAGCTCTTGCTGTGAATTGGAACAAGTTTATCACTAGTAGACGTTCAATCCGTTTGAATGTCCATGGCCTGCAGTGGCAGCTGATGCAAGGCAATGAGGTCATTTTGGGCCATTTAAGGTCATTTACCTGTTGATTTTCAGTTACTTCCTGTTGATTTTGAGGTATTTTATGGGTCCCGTCCTCTTTATTTTGAGTTACAGACCAGGAAGTGACCTGGGAATCACCCCAATGAATAGGCAGTGACTCAAACTCAACAGGAAATGACCTGTAAATGTCCTAAAATGAAGAGCAAGTGACCTGTAAACGCCCTGAAAAACGGACAGCAGGACTTTGAATGCTCTGGTTTCAAATAAACGAACGTTCCCCGTCAAATGGATTGGGCGTCTAGCACCGTCAATGCAGCCTTTAGCCTGAGTTATGCTCCTGCGTTGCGGTGACAGCGAAGCAACTATGGCGTCAATGAGCATTCGATAGTTCTGCGGCAAGGGAACGCGTTGCTCTGTAATTCGCCGCCAAGCCACTCATTGGGTGTGGCGTTGTGTTTGTACGGTTTTGCGCGACGCTTGTCGACTTCTAAATTTCTTCCGGTTACACAATGCCAACGGAAGAAAAAAAAAATGCAAGATGGAACACTTTAATGTGGATCTTCACGAATTGTTTGCCATTTGGCAATTTTTATAATGTCTTCACGAGACATTGTGGAGGTTGTCGTACTTGCGAACCTCTTTGATGATACTCTCGTCGGCTTGGTCCATTTTTTCGTGTAGCACAACAATGTTTGAAAATGCCGGTGATTTCGCGCTGAACCGGAAACAACAGTCTGAGTGGACCAATCACAGTCCACTTGCGTCAGGTCTCCACGCGTTGACGCGACGCGAAGTCAGAAAATTGATGAGATGCACGTCAGGCTACGGCGAAGAGTCGTAAATCAGGTCTGCCTTGGTGGCGTAGGTTTGCCGCAGAAATACAACTCAGCCTTTAGAGTTAACTGAGATACTATGGTTATATTATTATACCGTATTGGCCCGAATATAAGACGGCCCTGATTATAAAACGACCCCCTCTTTTTCAAGACTCAAGTTTGAAAAAAGACTTTTTGAACACCAAATTAATTTTTATACAGAAAATAATTACATTAAATCCAAAACAAATGATTATAACAATATATTTGAGAGAAAAAGCATGGTATTTTGCCTCATTTAAATCTTAATATCTGAACATTTAAATATGTAAACTAAAGTGCAATCACAATCGTAAATGAATGGCTTCTGGTTTTTGAAATGTAAATAAACCAATCTATTGGGATAAAACAACAAAATTGCAATGACTGCATTGACCATCAAAGTGAAGTCTAACTGTAACTGTAGTCTTGAAACAAATCTGAATGAGGAAAAACACTGCAATAAAATAATGCAAACTGGTCAAACTTGAGAGTAGCTGAGATCAGTCATGACAGAACATCGCTTCAATGATATCTGGCGCCATCTAGCGTCGTGAATGGGTATAATGTCTAGACCGCGAATATAAGACGACCCCCTCTTTTTCAGTCTTATTTCCAAGGGCGTAGGTTTGCATAGGGACGCTACGGACATGACACTACCAACTTTCAGGATGCTCAAATTGTCACCACCAACTTTTAAGCAACCCTATTTGCATTATGTAATGAGTTCAGTTATATAGGTAGTTTAGATTGTCTTCCCCTATGTTGTAGTGATATTAATTGACCCTACCATTATTAAGGGAATGTGCCATTTTTCCCCCTCTCAAACGCACGTTTGATTGACTGATGACTTGACCCTGCCCCCTGCCACACAGTGACACACTCGCACAGCCGCTACAGATACATGTCGACGAAATGCCGATTTTTTTTCGGCCAGTAGCAGCAGCTACTATAAGTAATGTAAAAAGACGTCAATGTTGTATGGAGGTGGGAGAAAAACCACTAATTTTGCTACTGAAAGTCCGACCCTCAGAGTTAGCATAACATTAAACCGCGTGAACTTGCTAACCTGCAAAACTACTGTGGTCAAGCCAGCCTCTACAAGGAAAAACAAAGTCATGCTAACCGTCCCTCATTTAGATCATTGTTTGCATTGTGTTCATTACGCTAATGCAATTAAAAATGTTTCTTTGGTAGTTTTTGAAAACAAAGGTTTGAATCGAACGTTGAACATCTAAACCAATACACATGTAAGTTAGTATACGTCAATACAGATTTATTTTGCATTGATCATTTAGCCCGGGGGTGTCCAAACTTTTTGCATAGGGGGCCAGATTTTGTGTGGTAAGAATGTGGGGGGCCGACCTTGGCTGACATTCTTTACGTAGAACAATATATTTAAGCAAATTTAAACAAGCCATTCTGTGTGTCACATTTGCTTTATTATTATTGTTTTTATTTAATAATTGCAAGACTCTCGCAACTAGCCTTTGTGGCGTTCGACTCTTGGGATATTGCTGCTGTGAAATTAAACTAGCTTCAAGTTGCTTCAGTTTCACGCTGCGTATCTTTCCTGTAATCTTGTCGTACATGTCAGCGTGTCTTGTTTGGTAATATCGCCTCACATTGAACTCTTTAAAAACAGCGACTGTCTCTTTGCAAATGAGGCAGACACAGTTGATGTGCATTTTAGTGAAGAAATAGTCCAATTTCCACCTATACTTCAAGCGTTGGCCGTTGCAGTGAACTTTTTGTTGTTGTTGATTGTTGCCATTTTAGAAAATTGGAAGTCAAGCGTCACACGGGGTAACGTTGCCTAGAGTGCTGCTGACTTTCAGTGGGTAAATGAGGAGCAGCATTTAATGTGTAAGCTACTTCATATGCTTGTAGCAGTACTGCTGACCAATTTATTAAGTCTGTGTGCGGGCCAGAAGTTGTTGATCTTATGACAGAGGCTGGGGGCCGGATGAAATTTGACCATGGGCCGCATTTGGCCCCCAGGCCGCACTTTGGACATGCCTGATTTAGCCTATCAATTCATTAGGTTCATATTCGTGAGAAATGTAGCCCTGAAACCCGTTCAATAATCTGTTTGGTCTTACTAATGTCCCGTCCCCAGCAAAAAGTGTGCAGTATATCGTCCCTACCAATGTTGAGACCAAACCTACGCCCTTGCTTATTTCAATGCAAAAAACACCGTCTTATATTCGGGCCAATACGTTATTATTATTAGGGTTGTTCCGATCATGTTTTTTTGCTCCCGATCCGATCCCGATCGTTTTAGTTTGAGTATCTGCCGATTTCGATATTTCCCGATCCGATTGCTTTTTTTTTTGCTCCCGATTCAATTCCAATCATTCCCGATAATTTTTCCCGATCATATACATTTTGGCAATGCATTAAGAAAAAAATGAATAAAACTCGGACGAATATATACATTCAACATACAGTACATAAGTACTGTATTTGTTTATTATGACAATAAATCCTCAAGATGGCATTTACATTATTAACATTCTTTCTGTGAGAGGGTTATCCACGGATAGAAAGACTTATAATTCTTAAAGGATAAATGTGACTTTGTGCATTGTGTCTAAATATTGCTATCTAGTGTATTTGTTGAGCTTTCAGTAAATGATACTGTAGCCATTTAACTGTTCTGCCCAAATGCATGATGGGAAGTGTAACCATGACTGTGCGTAGTGGTACCAATTGATATATCTTCTCTGCGTTGGGAAATAATATAAGGTGTTAAGAAAAAGACCAACTACTACCCTTCTTCCCCACATTGTTTCCCACGATATTTCTAATCATTGGGAGAGGGATTGTAAGGCTTAGCCAATTAAAAAAGGCTCCAAAGGCTGCCAAAATTCACTCTACTCATTTTACGCTGCCTTTTAGCTCTATATATTGGTAAAACGGCGCCATTATAGATTGAACGTGACAATGCGTGAGTGGTGGGTCGTGCAGCGCATGCGTTAATTGCATTAAATATTTTAACGTGATAAAGTTTTTAAAAAATTAATTACCGCCGATAATGCGATAAATTTGATAACCCTACCTTAAGCCTAAACTAAAGACTCTGGATGAGTGTAACAATTTATGTCTGTAACGTGAAATACAATTAGAAAGCGATTTAATTAAAAAATATGTATATATTAAAAAAAAGCATGTCCGATATTTTTTTGCCAATTCCGATACTTTGAAAATGACGTGATCGGACCCCATCTCTAATTATTATACCATATTATGGTGGAAGATTTGTTGGTTCATTTTTATTTTTAAGACATTGACACCTTTTCAAAACGATATCTCGATTCTTGGCAGGAGCATATCGATAACCTTTTGGGATACAAAGTATCACGATTTTCACCATTTCGATATTTTGTCACACCCCTAATCACAAATGTTATGAAAATATTTTATAAAGGTTGAAAACTTGAAAAGTTACCCAGTGTTGCGTTAAAGCCGTCACTTAGCGCAAACCGATTTTGTGTGCTGTCAAGTTTTTGTTGGTGACGAAATAAAGGAAGCGTGTGCGCCAGGAGAGGACGTATGTGTTTTTCGTGTTGGAACGCGGCCGCTCCTCCAAGGTAACCCATAACTTTGCACTGTAGTTGGCGACATTTACTTGCACCATCGGCTTCGTAGAACACCAGTTTTTTTACGTGGTCCACACGTGTAGATGCGCCTCATGCGTATGTGCCGCTCTGAAGAATCAGATGAAGGGGACTGAACCGGAAATAGCAAGATCCTTCAAGCTTAGATCGCAACAAAGTTGCTCGACTGTTAGCTTTAGCACCACTGTCCGACATTTGCCGAACCCGGCCGAGCCGTTTGCCTCTGAACCTGCACGTCGGTGCCGCTGACGGAACTATTCGTCGGAAAGGAACATTTCTCGAAGTTCACACTCGGAACGCGGCGGCGGGAGCTCGCTTGCTGTCACCCGCGAGCTAATGGTGCTCATCCAGGAACAACAATCTGTTGTGTTATTGTAGACCAGTGCAAGACTTGATTTCTTTTTTCTGACTGTGATAGGAAGGGAGGAGACGAGGAAGGAAACAAGGAGAGAAGCTTTTTTACAGTAAGTGAACTGTGACGTTGCACGCCTCGCGTGACACCCATGCTGACTGATGTGTCATCGTCATACTTGAGTAATTACACGCTTGTTACACAAGTATAAACAATAAACTCAAAAGTATGTTTTTTCCGTGACGTCACGAGCCTCCGTGTTGGAGGTCAACAAACTGATCACATGGTCGAAGACAGTTTTGACTAGTGCCTTTAGATAAGAATGACCTATTTTATTTTTAAAGATGTTTTTTTTTTTTTTACTTTGATTTGCAAAACGTGGGTGGTAACAAACACAGCTCACCTTTCAAAATAAGCAGCAGCAGTTTGGCAGACAATGGGCGATTCTTACAAAAAAAAAAGTTTCAAGCTGTTTAATGCCAATCCCAGTTGAAATTTACTGCAAAACTAAATGGGGAAAACCAATAATTAAACGTGTATTTAAAACAACACATTTGCTTCAGGAATGGCCTAACCATCCTCACCATAGTTCCAGAAGAGCTTTTTTACAGGCTGAAAGCCTGTCAAGTGGCCACGCATGTAGTGGTTGTTTTTCTTCTTCTTGTGGTCACTAACTTTGAAGTCGTAGTCCTTTAGTATTCGTGAACCGATCGTCTTGAAAGTTTGTATCAATGTAGCATGGCCCAGTATCAAGGGCGTGGGTTTGGTTTCAACATTGGTAGGGACGATATAACAGCATAACCTGCATGTACACTTTTTGCTTAGGAAGGGACATTATTAAACCCAAACAGATTGGATGAATGAGGGCCAGGGCAACATTTTTCATGAATATGAATCTAATTAATTGATAGGCCAAATGATCAATGCAAAATAAATCTGTTTTGACTTATACTAACTTTCATACGTATTGGTTCAACCGATACACCATTTGATTCAAACCTTTGTTTTCAAAAACTACTAAAGAAACATTCTTGAAAACTTCCAGAATAAATTTCTGGATTTTTTTTTTTAGCAAATTCAACATACACAATAAATACAAACCTATTAATAATCTCTTAACTGTCCACGAATGCAATAAATAAATAAATAAAATAAACATTTGTCCTTAGACCACTCAACATTGTCTGTCTAAATTAATAAATATAACTGAAAAAAACTAACGTTAACAGCATAAAACACATACGGGACATTTCTCTTTAAGCAGCTTCCCACTTGAGTTTTGCAGGTTAGCATGTTCACACAGTTTAATGTTATGCTAACTCTGATGCAGGTTGGACTTTCAGTAGCAAAATTAGTGATGTGTTTCCCATGTCCACAACACTTGACGTCTTTTACATTTCTTACAGTAGCTGCTGCTGGCCCAAAAAAACTTCTAATATCCCTCCTCTTCAAAGGGGTCGGAGGAGGCGGCATGTTGTCGACATGTTGTATTTTTGTCAGGGCTGTGTGGGTGTGCATGTGTATGTATGTGTGTGTGTGGGGAGGGGGGCATGTCATCAGCCAATCAAACGTGCATATGAGGTTAATTAAAATAATAACGGTCCGGCACATTCAGCAAGTGAAAAGGGGTAAATGTAAGTCAGAAAATAATGTAAATATATCACTTAATAATAGTAGGGTCCGTTCTATCCTTAAAACATAAAAAAGACCATCTAAATTACCTACATAACTGAACTCCTTATACTAGTACAATACAAATAAAGCTGCCCGAAAGTTGGTGGGGACAATTTGAGGATCCTGAAAAGTTGGTAGTGTTATGTCCCTACCGTCCCTATGCAAACCTATGCCCTTACCCAGTATATTTTGATTCTTGGAGCCAGCTTTTTTATATTTTGTATCAGGGTTTATTAATTAATTGCAGACTTATTGTTCCTGAGTTAGCCAACAGAGGGCATGCATGCCCTTCTTCACAGCCTCAGCCTGTAATGTGCTGTAGCGCACTCAAGCTTGCCTTTTTTTTTTCCCTTTAATTAGAAGTTGCCTCTAATCTGAAATTTTAAGGGCACAAGTAGAACTTTGAAATGCTTACAATTTAAATGGACTTGTAAAGTGAATATTGACCATCTCACTCTTTTTCAGTAAATTACTGACGAATATTTTAAGTACATTGTTTTTGCAGTGTAGCACAACACAGGGCTTAAAAAATGTAAGAAATTGCACTGTGTGAACTTTTACAAGCAAAATGCCATTTAGGGATTAGCCTGGTGATCAGTTAATCGTAAAACAATGAAAAACAAAGCTTGGATAACAAATAGCAGGGATAGCTGCACTTTATTAATATTTATTATTATCATTCTTTAAGCAATTTGAACAAGAATGTGGAGCAACGAATGCAGAAAGACAATACTACAATATTTCTCATTTCCTTAATATACATATCGTCTATAACAAAATCTGAACAAAGGATTGTACTACACCCTATTGTAAGACTTAGTAAAATTCCATTTGGCTATGTTTTTATAAATTATCCCACATATTGGTCTTGTGGATTCCCCTATTTGTTTTTGGGAATATTTCTAGAAAATATTTTTCAAGATTTCTTTAAATGTGTTCTCTTGAAGGCAACCGACCTGTGAAAATACTTAGTGGCGAGTTCTCGGCGAGTTTTGGGGGGAAGGTATTGGATTCATGGTGCTTCAATTCAATGGGGAAAGATGAGATAAGAGGACTTGAAATGAAACTTATTTCTCAAGGCAACACTGTGCCCTCCAGTTGCACTGCAAGTCTCCCCCCGATGACTGTGAACAGAATAGTAGACAATTTGATGGGTTTTTAAGTGTGCTGATTCTTCATCCAATGAAACAATAATGGTCGACGTCAACATTGACCTGCAACGCAAACAGATACAATCATTTAATCATTTTGACTCCCAAAGGTCGTCATGACATCGTGGCCATCTCTCTGCTGATAGCATAGCCCTCCCCATAGCCCTCTGTGGTTATTATTTTGTCATCGGTGGAAGCTGGCTGTCTGTCAACATGCATCTGACCTATCAGAAGCTGTCCACTCAACTGAGGCAGCGCCCACGACTTCGGCGTCTGGCGGCAGCTCTGCTAACAGCATATGCCGTCAAAAAACTATTGCCGTACGTCTGGCGGCGGGCACAGGTAGGACACAAGCTCCCATGTGCAATCACGCTCAAACACGTATACATTAATTCATTTGACTATGATCTCCAGGGTGGGGCTAAGCTATCTGTGGGCGTGAGCAGTGAGTCCACTGCCACAAATGTGGACAAACTAAAAGGAAGCGAAAACAGGTTACCTTAATCGCATGAAATATGTGTATAAACCATTTACGTACAGTACTACGTTACATAATCTCATTATGTGTGTGAGCAGGTCTCCATCAGTGAACAAAGAGTTCATTGTGCGACTCGCTGGACTGTTGAAGTTGTTGTTTCCACGTTTACTGTGTCCTGAGGTGGCTGTGCTCGTCCTGCACTCACTCACGCTCATGTCCCGAACCTTCTTGTCCATCTATGTCGCCACGTTGGATGGTTAGTTTGTGTTTGGTTGTCTGTCTGTTATCAAAAGCCCAGCCTTGAACTTCCTTTCGAAGAGGGGAAATGGCTTTTTTATATGTTTCCTGCTTCTATGACTATAATCAAAAGAGGCTTCTGATTTAGTTTCGTCCCTCACTATCATTTCCAGGCATGATTGTCAAGTGTATTGTGAAAAAGGACCCTCGCGCCTTCTTAATGCAACTCCTCAAGTGGCTCCTGGTGGCTGTACCTGCCACTTTCATTAACAGTGCCATCAGGTTCCTGGAAGGGCAACTGACCCTTCACTTCCGGAGCCGGCTGGTTGCCCACTCTTACCAGCTCTATTTCAGTGACCAGGTAGCACAGTGCTGGTCAATGGTTAGAGTTGCAGTGGGGAGAACAAGTATTTGATACACTGCTGATTTTGCTGGTTTTCCCACTTGCAAGCCATGTAGAGGTCTGTAATTTGTATCATAAGTTCTCTTCAACTGTGAGGGACGGAATCTAATACAAAAATCCAGAAAATCACATTGTATAATTTTTAAATAATACATTTGTATTTAACTGCATGAAATAAGTATTTGATACATTACCAACTAGTAAATATTTCGGCTCTTAGTTCTTTTTTAAGAACCCCTCCTGTTCTCCACTCATTACCGGAAGTAACTGCACCTGTTTGAACTTGTTACCTGTATAAAAGACACCTGTTCACATGCTCAAACAAACAAACTCCAACCTTTCCACAATGGCCAAGACCAAAGAGCTGTGTAAGGACATCAGGGATAAAATAATAGACCTGCACAAGGCTGGGATGGGTTACAGGAAAATAAGCAAGCAGCAAATAATCAAGCAGCTTTGTGAGAAGGTAACAACTGTTGGAGTGATTATTAGAAAATGGAAGAAGTTCAAGTTGACGGTCAATCTGCCTCGTTCTGGGGCTCCATGCAAGATCTCACCTCGTGGGGCATCACTGATCATGAGGAGGGTGAGGGATCAGCCCAGAACTACACGACAGGACCTGGTCAATGACCTGAAGAGAGCTGGAACCACAGTCTCGAAGAAAACCATCGGAAACACATTAGGCCGTCATGGATTAAAATCCTACAGCACACGCAAGGTCCCGCTGCTGAAGCCAGTGCATGTCCAGACACGTCTGAAGTTTTGCCACTGACCATCTGGATGATCCAGAGGAGAAATGGGAGAAGGTCGTGTGGTCGGATGAGACCAAAATTGAACTTTTTGGTCTAAACTCGGCTCGTCGTGTTTGGAGGAAAAAGGATGAGTACAACCCCAAGAACACCATCCCAACCGTGAAACATGGAGGAGGAAACATCATTTTTTGGGGCTGCTTCTCTGCCAAGGGTACAGGATGACTGCACCGTATTGAGGGGACGATGGATGGGCCTATGTATCGCCAGATCTTGGCTGACAACCTCCTTCCTTCAGTGAGAGCCCTGAAGATGGGTCGTGGCTGGGTCTTCCAGCATGACAACGACCCAAAGCACACAGCCAAGGCAACTAAAGAGTGGCTCCGTAAGAAGCATCTTAAGTTCCTGGAGTGGCCTAGCCAGTCACCAGATATGAACCCGATAGAAAATCTATGGAGGGAGGGAGCTGAAAGTCCGTGTTACCCGGCAGCAGCCCCAAAACCTGAAGGCTCTGGAGAAGATCTGCATGGAGGAGTGGGCCAAAATCCCTGCTGCAGTGTGTGCAAACCTTGTCAACGACTACAGGAAACGTTTGGTATCTGTAATAGCAAACAAAGGTTTCTGTACCAAATATTCAGTTCGATTTTTGTGATGTATCAAATACTTGTTTCATGCAATTAAATGCAAATTTATTCTTTAAAAATCATACAACATGATTTTCTGTTTTTTTGTATTAGATTCCGTCCCTCACAGTTGAGGAGAACTTATGATACAAATTACAGACCTCTACATGCTTTGCAAGTGGGAAAACCAGCAAAATTGGCAGTGTATCAAATACTTGTAATCCCCACTGTAAGTATCAAAACCTGAGACTGTCTGATGTGATGTGTGTCAGACGTATTACCGAGTCAGCAACATGGACGGCCGCCTGTCAAACCCGGACCAGTCTCTGACGGAGGACATTGTCATGTTCTCCGCCTCGGTGGCTCACCTCTACTCCAACCTGACCAAGCCCATCCTGGATGTGGCCGTCACTTGCTACACACTGTTTCGCACTGCCCATTCCAAAGGTGTTCGCTCGCCACCATGTCTGACATCTTGGGGCAGCAGACGTAGCAACAGCAGTTGTTCTTGTCTGCCACGCAGGGGCCAACACCACTTGGCCCTCGGTCATTGCCGGCCTGGTGGTGGCACTCACGGCCAAAGTGCTCCGCTCCTGTTCCCCGCGCTTTGGAAAGCTAGTGGCTGAGGAAGCACGGCGCAAAGGCGACCTGAGGCACATGCACTCGCGCATCATCGCCAATTCCGAAGAGATCGCCTTCTACGGTGGACACCAGGTAATATTTGCCCCTTGTTTGACAGCCCCTCATGTATTCCACTCACTTGGGGTGCTTCTAATTCGCAGGTGGAGATGGCGCAGCTGCAAAGGAGCTACAAGTCATTGTCCAATCAGATCAACCAGATCCTGGTCAAGCGTTTGTGGTACGTCATGTTGGAGCAGTTTCTCATGAAGTACGTGTGGAGTGCCTCGGGCCTCGTCATGGTTGCAGTACCCATCATCACTGCCACTGGGTACTCTGAACATGGTGAGCACAGTGTATGTGCCCTGGCTGCTTGTTAGGCTGCATGACCTCTGACCCCCGTCATACTGTCAGACTCTGATGAGGTAAAGCAAGCGGCCATGGTGATGAAGGAGGAGGAGCTTGTGAGTGAGAGAACGCAAGCCTTCACCACAGCCAGAAACCTCCTCAACGCCGGGGCTGACGCCGTTGAAAGGATCATGTGCTCCTACAAGGAGGTGCACCTACTGCACTCTTAGAGTCACATCACTTTCATTTATTAGTAGTCAAGCTAATGTCTGTGTGTCTAGGTCACAGAGCTAGCTGGCTACACTGCTCGGGTCTCGGAGATGTTTGATGTCTTTGAGGACGTCAGGAAGGGGATCTACCGGCGCTCCTCAGACAGAGAGCAGGGCCTGCCAACAGGGGAAGCAGTGGTGCAGCACGGCCAAAGAGTCTATGGCCATCTTGAGATGCGAGGCAAGACAAAACCAGTGTTAGCAACAAATAGAAAAACGGGATTTATGTGTAGCTTCATAACTGTGATCCTGCTGCAGGTCAGGTTGTCGGTGTGGAGAAGGGTATTCGTTGTGAGAGCCTGCCGATCATCACGCCGACAGGCGATGTAGTCGTGTCCAGCCTTGACATCCAGGTATCACACAAACACATGTACACATACGCACACAGAACAGAGGTCTACTGATAATCAGTGTTGGGAATAACGCCGTTATAAATAACGCCGCTAAGTAACGGCGTTATTTTTTCAGTAACGTGGTAATCTAACTATTTTTTCCGCAGTTACAACACCGTTACCATTACTGACGGTCAAAAGCAGTGCATTACTTACTTTGAATAAATTGGAGAAACTACCAGCCGTAGCGAATCTACTCTGCTCTGTTTATTTGTCATCCAAGACTTGGGGTGCGTTCAGGTTCATGGCAATGAAAATAGTAAACACACATAGCCTACCTTTGCAAGAACGATGGAGTTGCCGTTTGATACTGTCATAATGTGCAGGTCCTGCACCCATCCGCAGCAAAACTGTTCGTAGCTGTGTAGCGATTTGTAATTTCGAAATCGCTGATGAGTTTAGTAACATACACCAAACAACAAATACAGCAGAATGTCCATTTCGCGTAATTGTGGAAGCCCGTCGACATCTTCACTCCATTTGTCTTGGCTTGCTCGTAAGGGTCAACATTGTTCACATCCTTAAGTTTTATCACTTATCTGTTCTTCGCCTTAGTAATGAGTTTGTCTCTTTATCGAACTGGCAAGTTAAAGTTTAATGTCCCACGAGCCAGACCTGCTTCCAATATGGCTGCGTTGTTGTCAAATCTCACGTGAGCCCCCGTTCTGTGACGTAAACGCCCGAGACTAATAGCGGACGTACTTCAGAGCCGGTGTTTTCGAACAGCGCGTGCGGCAAACACACACACGCAAAACAGATGCAGAGGGATATGATGGCAGAGCATTCAGAGGAAAATTTGTCCTTTACGAGGTGGAGATATAAACACTATTTCAAGTTGGTCGAAATTAAAGGAAAGAACGTGCATGTAAGGTGTAATTTATGTCCCGGGGCAAAGCTTTTGTCGACATTTGTGGTAAGCAATTCAAATCGGTTTATTTTTGTTGCACTTCAAGTGATGGATAAATCTGTTGCTGGTGAGGTGCAATAAATAGTACAAGGTTCTATAACACAACTACCAGTCTGTTCTTCTCTATTCAACTGACTCGAATACTGCTCAGAAAATTTCAAATTCTTTGACATACAACTTCTTTTTAAAGTAACGGAAATAGTTACTTTCCCTGGTAACTAGTTAATTTTACTATAGAGTAATTCAGTTTATAACTCAGTTAGTTTTTGGAAGAAGTAGTAACTATAACTAATTACTTTTTTAAAGTAACGTGCCTAACACTGCTGATAATACCATTCCAAATGTTTCCAGTAATTTGTTTTTCTTTGGAAATGTTAGCCATAT
Organism: Corythoichthys intestinalis; assembly: GCF_030265065.1. NCBI lineage: Eukaryota > Metazoa > Chordata > Actinopteri > Syngnathiformes > Syngnathidae > Corythoichthys > Corythoichthys intestinalis. The sequence continues at coordinate 37,139,635 of NC_080396.1, forward strand.
GAAGACAAAAATGACATCAAATATCTGTTTACATTTCACAGCCAATGTCCCTTTAAATATGGGCTGAGGGTTCATCCAAAAATCTGTTGTGTAAAATGGCGGCCCCCTGAAACTCAATGAAATTGAATAATTTACCTGTTTATTTGTTCATGACGTTTTAGAATGGGTTTCCTAAAACCATTTGAGTTGAAATAACACATTAGATTTTGCAGTGTATTATCGTTAGGTGAGGGCGGTGGTGTTGATGTGCTGACTCTTGGTTGTCAGGTGGACGACGGCATGGACGTGTTAATCACGGGACCTAACGGATGTGGCAAAAGTTCTTTGTTTAGGATCCTCAGCGGACTTTGGCCCGTTTACGGAGGTGTTCTTTCGCGACCAGAGCCACAGCATATGTTCTACATCCCGCAGAGGTATGCGTACTAGCACTCCATGTGTGTGCAATATAGCTTATTCTACAGTCGAACCATGGCTGGTTTGTAAAAAACAAAGATAGCAAAATGCTCAAATGAAATATTGGGACAGCTTGTAAAAGATGCCTCTTCAGAGGCAGACTGAAAGTAGGGGGAAGAAAACAGTGTAAAAAAAAGTGTGGCTTGTATACAGAATGTAAGGGCCAATAGTAATATGCTTTGATGGTATATCAAACTAAATTTAAACATTTAAAAAAATTAGACGTGTTTTCAGAGGCTATATTTAAGCCAAAATATTTTACAAAAGTAAGTTGTGACTTTGCTAGGACAGGAAAAGTCCCAAGGTGAAGCAGTTGAGAACCACTTGTTTAAATAATAAATATACACTTTGTTCCCACAACACGTCAATGCAAGGGTATCTAAGAACGCGAGGGCCACTTTGAAGTTCTTCAGCTTTAAAATGGTGATACTCAGCTTTTGTCACTACTCCTTCGTGATGATGAAAAGGACGAAAACATGAATGTTGTCGTGCCGATCGCTTTGCAAAAGAAAAAAAAAAGTTCCTGTTTCAGAATATTCAATAGGCTTTCTCTACTCTGACTGTTGCCATTGTTATTGTTTCTCCTGCTTGACAACATGCATGTTCTGTGCAGACCCTACATGTCCGAGGGGACACTTAGGGATCAGGTGATCTATCCAGACACTGTAGAGCAGATGATCGACAAAGGAATGACAGACTCTTACTTGGAGGGGATCCTTTGCACCGTGCATCTTCTTTACATCTTGGAGAGGGAGGGAGGTGTGTTCGTGTCTGTGTGTGTGAGGTTGTGTTTTTGGGGCAAGGTAGCCAAAGACTTACTGTGCGCTTGTGCCAGGTTGGGAGTCTGTCAACGACTGGAAGGACGTCCTGTCAGGAGGAGAGAAGCAGCGTATGGGAATGGCTCGTATGTTCTACCACAAGTGAGCCCCAGAACACAAGTTCTGCAGGTGTGGTCACATGACTAATTTCAAGCCAGTCACTTTTGTCGTACAGGCCCAGCTATGCTCTGCTGGACGAGTGCACCAGCGCCGTGAGTATTGACGTGGAGGGAAGCATCTTTCTGGCTGCAAAGGAGGCTGGCATATCCCTGCTCTCAATCACGCATAGACCCTCCCTCATGTGAGAACACCAAGTGAATCTGTAGATTTCATCCAGCAGGGGGCAGCAGAGCTCCCGGCAGGTGTCTGAGCAATTACCCTAATGCTTCCTCTGCCTTCTACAGGAAGTACCACTCTCACATCCTGCAGTTTGACGGCGAAGGCGGTTGGCGATTCGAGCGACTGGACGAGAACACTCGTCTATCTCTGCAGGTCAGCTTCCTCTTCAATGACAACACGTCTATGTGATTGCCGTATGGAGGAAGTACCACCCACGGTTTATTGTTTTTTTTGGGGTGCTTGTTCTTCACGGATGTTGTTACCATAATAACAAGCTCCTCTAATCACCATTGCAGGAAGAGAAGCAGCGTCTGGAGCGTCAGCTGTCTGGAATCCCCAAGATGCAGCAACGTTTCTCTGAGCTCTGTGCCCTGCTGGGGGAGGGGCACGGGGAGGCGCCCCCCGACCGTCACACGAGGGATGAGGGTTGATGGGTAAGAACATTTTTGTTGCCTTCGCTGATCCAAGAAAGCAACGCGTCACTGAGCTTTGTCTGCCGCTGCGATGTTAGTTTTAATAGCAACTTGGTCGACTCCATGTTTGCACTTAACTCATTGCCTGCCACTTACAATGATGGACATCCCGTTAATTTGAACAATTGCTTTAATCAGCAGACATTTCTTTCTGCTGATAAATTTTTTTGTCTCTCTTTGCAGGGTCTTGACAAGATTCGTCGAGACGGGACGGAAGATTGTTTTTAAACGTGGTAATTTCGATATTTGTTTTTCAAAAGAATCAAATCAGCTGGTCAATAGATGACTTTTATTTTTCACTAACTAATGATAGAAGACAGATTGTATTTTTAAGATGCTTTTCAAAATAAAAGTTTGAGAAGTAAAATGGACTCAACTGTGACAACCCACACTGCCTCCTGTGTACAATACATACATAATGTACATACATGATACTATACATGTTTACTGTACATTAGCCCTGTGCATGCAGGTGCATATGCAAAAGCCTTACACGACATAAAAACTTAGAATGTCACTTGGTTGTCTCGTACCCCTACTAATTTGCCTGAACACTGCTTGTCACAGCAATCGATGCCCCTAATTCCTTTCCACTCTATAATCTCACTCGACAGACTGACAATTGACAAATATGCTTTATTAATGCCTTTTGGTATCATGTAATGTGTGCAATTAATTTCCAAAACAAGGAATTTTCATGAAAACAAACGCTTGTTGTGGCAGTAGAGTTGCAAATAACGCGAGCTATTTCCAACATGTTTGATTGACCGATAATCAAAAATTAATTAAAAAAGGGGAGGAAAAAAAACAGACCTCGTAACTGACCATTAGTATCGATTTGTGATTTTGAAAAAAAATTACCAAATTTAGACAAGGTTTCCTATCAACAGAGATGAATTGTCATCCAGTGGTGGCTTGAGATTTAACAAAATTTCATGATCCGAGCCTTTAATTGGTCCATTTTTTCTCTTTTAACTTGCAAGTAGCAGTTTACCTCAAAACAAGCATGCAGATCTCCTTTTAGTAAACATTCTTCAAGATGTTTATTGCTTCTCATCTGGAAGTGGAAGTTACTGTCAAAGTAAATAAAATGAGAATTACAGTATGTAAATGTTGTATATTACAAACAATAAGCATTGACTACACTATCATTCAATGGAAAACACCCATTTCCAGAGGTGGGTAGTAACACGTTTCATGTACTCCGTTACCATGACTTGGGTAACTTTTTGAGAAAAATATACTTTTAAGAGCAGTTTTATTAAGCCATACTGTGAAGAAAAAGCGCTACTCTTACTCCGTTACTTTGGGCTACACAACAGACGTTACATTTTTCCTCTTTATTGTCCGTATTACATTTATTATTTTTTTGCCAGCTATGCCAAGAGTAGCTCTACCAATTTCACCAATGAGACGTCGCAACAATAGTCACATGACTCCATTACACCAATCTGATGCAAGCTCGCCGTTGTATGATCACGCCAGCCTGTTCAGTCACGTGGCGTCTTTCAAGCACTGTAAGAAATTAAGTATTTGACATAGAACGCTGTCCTCAACACGAATCAAAAACGCGGATTTAAACCTTTCTCCCACTTTTTATTTGGAACCAACTGACCACAGAAAACCGGAGATATGATCCTTTTAATTTAATAATAGTAACTAGGGTTGTTCCGATCATGTTTTTTTGCTCCCGATCCGATCTCCATCGTTTTAGTTTGAGTATCTGCCAGTCCCGATATTTCCCGATCCGATTGCTTTTTTTTTTTTTTGCTCCCGATTCAATTCCAATCATTCCCGATAATTTTTCCCCATCATATACATTTTGGCAATGCATTAAGAAAAAAATGAATAAAACTCGGACGAATATATACATTCAACATACAGAACATAAGTACTGTATTTTGTTTATTATGACAATAAATCCTCAAGATGGCATTTACATTATTAACATTCTTTCTGTGAGAGGGATCCACGGATAGAAAGACTTGTAATTCTTAAAGGACAAATGTGCCTTTGTATATTGTGACTAAATACTGCCATCTAGTGTATTTGTTGAGCTTTCAGTAAATGATACTGCAGCCATTCAACCAAAATGCATGATGGGAAGTGCAACCATGACTGTGCGTAGGGGCACCAATTGATATATCTTCTCTGCGTTGGGAAAGAACATAGGGTGTTAGGAAAATGATCAACTACTACCTTTCTTCCCCACATTACCTCCCATGTTAATTTTAATTGCTGAGAGAGGGAATGTAAGGCTTTAGCCAAATAAATAAAGGCTCCAAAGGCTGTCAAAATTCTCTCTACTCATTAAACGCTGCGCTTAGCGCTATATATTGGTAAAACAACGCCTTTATAGATTGAACGCGACAATGTGTGAGTGGGTCGTGCAGCGCATGCGTTAATTATTTAACATGATTAATTAAGAAAAAATCATTACCGCCGTTAACGCAATAAATTTGATAGCCCTACTTTAAACCAAAACTACTCTGGATGAGTGTAAGACATTTTGTCTGTAACGTTATATACAATTAGAAAACGATTTAAATAAAAAAAAAAAAATATATATATATATGTATATATATATATATATATATATATATATATATATATATATATATATATAAAAAGGCATGTCCGATATTTTTTTGCCGATTCCGATACTTTGAAAATGACGTGATCGGACATCTTTAATAGTAATTAGTAACTATGAAGGAAGTAGTCACTATTCAAACTAGGAACTATTTTCTCCACTAGAGGGCACTCATGCGTCTTGGACGAATAATGCTTCATTTCTGTCTTTTTTTTTCTCACCAGAATTCAATGATTTTTTTTCTGTATTTCTGTAATGGGTTATTGTACAGTCCCTGACAAAAGTCTTGTCGCTTAATCATTTTGTAGAAACAAGTGCCAATAACCTGACTTTTAATTATTCAATTGGTTTTAGAAATGGCTCATATTAAAGCTAAGACCCTCCCAAATGATGTTGAATGTACAAAAATATATTTGTTTCACTGAAAAAAGATTTATCATTTAATTAAGACATAAAGGTCAAATTTTGGCAAGACAAAAGTTTTGTCGCCTACAGAAAGTAGTGTGAAAATTGAACAAAAAATGTACCTGAAATACAAAAATATGTTACATAGCATAAGCGAATTAAGTAGTGGTGCTGTGAAATCCAAATTTAATATTTGGTATGACTTCCATGGGCTTGAAGGACTGCATCCATGCGGTTCGGCAAGGATTCATACAATTTATTGATGAAGTCATCAGGAACATCAAAGAAAGCAGTCTTGCATGCCTCTCAGAATTCATCAGCATTCTTGGGTTTCGTCTTCCATGCTTCTTCTCTCAGAGATCTGTCATGACAGAACATCGCTTGCTTCAATGATATCTGGCACCATCTAGCATCGTGAATGGGGAGAGTAGCTGAGATCTGTCATGACAGAAGATCGCTTCAATGATATCTGGCGCCATCTAGCGTCGTGAATGGGTATAATGTCTAGACCGCAAATATAAGACGACCCCCTCTTTTTCAGTGTTATTTCAATGCAAAAAAACACCGTCTTATATTCGGGCCAATACGGTAAATCTTAATACTTCTGATTTATATGTATTATACTGCCTTCAAGTGGCCATGATGCATACACCAGAATGGGCAGCACTGTGTATTGCAGGACTACTAGTATAAGCATTTCTGAATTTATTCGATAATGTGATTAATGCATTGAAAAAGTATAATTTAGTGTTTTAACCTGCGTATTAAAGAAAAGCAAAATATTTTCGGAAAGGTGATTTTAAGATGCGAGGGTTTAGAACAGGGTGTCCAGACTACGGCCCGCGGGTCAACTGTGACCCACTGCCCAATTTTTATTGGCCTGTAGTAAATTATGAAAATATAATTGAATATGGTCCATACAATAAACTTGATGCTGCTTCCATCTTGAGGACGGCAGACACTCTGAGGGTGACGGGAGGAGTAGGGAGACGAGGCTATCTGAATGCACCCCCTGGATAGATGCAATGGAAGTGATTGTGATTGGCTGAGGGTTAGAGTCATGTGTCATGGTAAGCCAATCAGAGCCGGTGTTTTCACACACAAACCGGAACAGCGCGTGCGGCAAACACACACACGCAAAACAGATGCAGAGGGATAGGATGGCAGAGCATTCAGAGGAAAATTTGTCCTTTACGTCATGAGGTGGAGATATAAACACTATTTCAAGTTGGTCGAAATTAAAGGAAAGAACCTGCATGTAAAGTTTCATTTATGTCCCGGGGCAATGCTTTTGTCGACATCTGTGGTAAGCAATTCAAATCTGTTTATTTTTGTTGCACTTCAAGTGTTGCATAAATCTGTTGCTGGTGAGGTGCAATAAATATTACAAGGTTCTACCAACTACCTGTCTGTTCTCTATTCAACTGACTCGAATACTGCTCAGAAAAATTCAAATTCTTTGACATACAACAACTCTTTTTTTTTTTAAGTAACGGAAATAGTTACATTCCCTGGTAACTAGTTACTTTTACTATAGAGTAATTCAGTTACTAACTCAGTTACTTTTTGGAAGAAGTAGTGAGTAACTAACTAATTACTTTTTTAAAAGTAACTTGCCCAACCCTGATTACTGAGTATCAAGACACAACTGTGAATGGCCAGAGCTGGATTTTTTGGGGATTTTATGGGTGAAACATGCTAATATAACAATGGCCGCGATGCAGAAATCGCAGACACCAAGGAGTGGTCGAAATTTTCTTTTTCATATGTTGACCCCTTTTAAACGTTTTTTTTTCTTCCAATTTTTCTTTGTTTGGATTGATTATCTAATATCGGAGAAAATGCGACAGTAACAAAAAAAAAAAAATACAATTAAGCGATAGTTATGAGGTAGATATCCGTGACTTTTTTACAGACACCATTTTTTTTTATTGTGATGTCAAAATGTGTAAAGTAAAAAATTATTCACTCGCATATATTAGTCATTTTTTTAAACGAAATATTAGACATCAATTAATGATTCTAAGCTAAAAATGACGGATATTTTGAATAATAAATATAATTAATTACCTTAGTTTTACGGCTGGGTTGAAACAAAAGCGGTTGCGCGACGACTGTAAATGGGGGTTTTCAGGGTAAAAAAATTGACACCCTCAAGCAAGAGGTTAAGACACAGAAAGAAATTTCTGAACGAATAGGCTGTTCCCAAAGTGCTGTATCAAAGCACCTCAGTGGGAAGTCTGTGGGAAGGAAAAAGTGTGGCAGGAAACGCTGCACAACCAGAAGAGGTGACCGCACCCTGAGAAAGATCTGGAGAAGGGCCGATTCCAGACCTTGGGGGACCTGCAGAAACAGTGGACTGAGTCTGGAGTAGAAACATCCAGAGCCACCGTGCACAGGCGTGTCCTGGAAATGGGCTACAGGTGCCGCATTCCCCAGTTCAAGCCACTTTTGAACCTGAAACAGCGGCCATGGACTGTTGCTCAGTGGTCCAAAGTACTTTTTTCAGATTAAATGAAATTTCACATATCATTCGCAAATCAAGGTGCCAGAGTTTGGAGGAAGACTGGGGAGAAGGAAATGCCAATGTGCCTGAAGTCCAGTGTCAAGTACCCACAGTCAGTGATGGTCTGGGGTGCCATGTCAGCTGCTGGTGTTGGTGTACTGTGTTTTATCAAGGGCAGGGTCAATGCATCTAGCTATCAGGAGATTTTGGAGCACTTCATGCTTCCATCTGCTGAAAAGCTTTATGGAGATGAAGATTTCATTTTTCAGCACGACCTGGCACCTGCTCACAGTGCCAAAACCACTGGTAAATGGTTTACTGACCGTGGCATTACTGTGCTCAATAGGCCTGCCAACTCTCCTGACCTGAACCTCATAGAGAATACGTGGGATATTGTGAAGAGGAAGTTTAGAGACACCAGACCCAACACTGGATGAGCTTAAGGCCGCTATGAAAGCATCCTGGGCCTCCATAACACCTCAGCAGTGCCACTGGCTGATTGCCTACATGCCACGCCGCCAAGTATTGATGAGTGCATAGCTGATATAATTAATTGAAGGTTGAAATTTTTTGCACTAAAAAAACACTTTTTTGTATTGGTCGGATGAAATACGCTATTTTTTTTGAGACAGGGATTTTTGTTTTTTCTTGAATTTTTTGCCAAAATCATCAATACAATAAAAGGCTTGAACTACTTCAGTTGTGTGTAATGAATCTAAAATATATATAAGTGTAATGTTTATCAGTACAATACTGAACTTAATCACAATATGCTCATTTGTTGAGAAGGACTAGTACAAGGTCAAAAAATCTGCTGCTTGCTTTGTTTGTTATACCATTCTAAAGATGATGTTATTTTAATTGTAGTTAATGTCTACTGTAGTATAGTTAAGTTAAAACATTTATTCATTATGGTATTTGCTTTGAGAATAGTTCTAATAAAAATATATTTAGAAGGTAAAAGATGGCCTTCAGTACATTTCTTATAGATGATATCAGTCTATTCATTTTTGCTCTATACGCTGTATGTTTACATAAATATATTTTCATCTTAAATTAAAGCAGAAAATGCACAAATTAGTGTGTAAAGATTCATCAGAATGCAGGAAATTACGTAGTTGATACTCTAAATGTGTGTGTGTGTCCAGGCACTGATGGTGGGCCCAAAGTAATATCTTTTCATGGGGCCCAAAATCCCTGGCAGCGCCCCTGACTGCACCAGTGTTTTACCGAAATCTCTCGAAATCTGCGATCCGTCAGAATTTACCAGGCCGCTCAGTTGATAGTACCGGCGCAGCACAGCCGGGCGGGGCGGGGTTTCTGGTGGACCTGTTGTGCGGCTCACGACGGATTCACTCCCGGCAGTCTGGAAGGTTTTTACGCGGACTATCAGCTGAGATAGGCTTAGGTAAGTGTTACCGAGCCACAAAGTCCGTTTGCTCGTCTTTCGAGGCGTTTCATTGTGTTTGGGGTTCGGAACTATGGAAGGAAGGCGTGCGCGCTCATTTGTGTGGGACAGGCGTGTCAAACAATTGTGGAAACGCTCTGATTTTTAAGCTTCCACCTTATTAAATAACGCGAATGAACCCTATTACACTGTATACATAATAGTTTTTGGATTGGTTCGATCACTTGTATTTGTTTTTGTTTTGTTTGAATTCGAACAAGGAGGAGTGCATGGTCATTATTCAAATGGTTACGTTAAAGTGCAACATGCACAAGGTCTGGTCAGTTTTTTCAGCTCTTTGAACTCTTTCGCCTTCTTGTTCCGAGCCGAACTGAATGAGTTCTAATCACTGGCATGAGGTCAAATCCAAGCCAAACTTGTCCCGGCACAGCTGCTCCGGGAATAGTTGGCATTCCAACACATGTTGACGCGCGCGTGCATTTCTAGTTTTTCGCGTGATGATTGTTGTACTTTTCACTTTTGAAGTACAAATTAAGTGTGAAAGAATATTACAAAACACTGAGATGAAATCGAATTACAAGTACAATCGATCAAATAAATATTAGCCCATTACAGGGCAGTGGGCACCCATTGAATTTTGTAGCTGTCATTGATGGCGTTCGACGTCCAATCCATTTTGACTGCAAGAGGTGGCTGCAATTTCTCTGCCAGTTAAAAATGGATTGGACGTCTAGCGCCGCCAATGGCACTCAAAGATGAGCATTCACAGCCATTTCTCCCGGTTTGAATGAATCAAACGTCTGTTGTCAATGACAGGCAATGAGTTAAATACAATTAAATTAATAAAAACTACAACAGCAACAACTTTAAAGCGTTATTGGGGCGCATAACCAGAAGGGCTTTGTTTCTTGTCGTTTTATTTTATATACACTTTACTAATTTATAATTTTACAAATTCATAAAAAATATAAACAAACAATACCAAAAAACCCCAATAATGATCAGAGGCGTTACCAGGGAGGGGCAGGGGTGGGCAGTGCCCACCCACGGACATGCTCTGCCCACCCAAAGAAAACTGGATGTAGTACTAACGGCAGTCTGGGCACTGGGTATGGTATCCCATTCATATAGCGCTGATGTGTTGTTACCTCCTCTTTCACCTTAAAAAAGAAAAAAAAGAAAAGTTGGTTTAGTTCCTAGGGGGCGCTACACACATTTACGCATATTTCGATTTTTTCCACCCCTACATTTTATCAAAGTTTTCACCAGTGTTCACCTGGCTGTTGAGTTTGGTGAGTTTTGAAGCATTCTGAGGGGGTCAGCGTAGGGCTCTAAACTTTGGCGGGACAAAGAATGACTGCTAGGGGGCGCTACATAGTGTATTTGGAATTTGTCTTTACACGATATCAAACATTGCACCTGTCTTGACCTGTCTGCCAATTTTGGTGCATTTTGAAGCATTCTAAGGAGGTCAAATTGAGCTCAAAGGGGCTGCGGAACAAAGAATAACTATAATAATAATAATAATAAAACGGAGGAACCACAATAGGTTACCTAAAAAAAAATGTCACCTACATGTCCATACTGTTCAGTTATGGATGTGTTCTAAGTCAAATAAAATCAAATCAACTTTTATTTGTTTAGACCAATTCACAACAAAAGTTATCTCAAGGAGAAAACGAAACATGTTTTTTGGTGCAGTAGCCCTACGCTGGATTTCGACCTGCTTGAGCATTGTAGCTTATTTAATTTAATATTTTTTTTTTTTTTAGCCCCCCCCCCCCCCCCCCCCCCCCCCCAGGTAAGACTAATGCCCACCCACACCTGGCATCCTGGTAACACCACTGATAATGATTAATAATGGTAGCGAATCAGTTAAAGGACACTTGCTTTTTGAAATTTTGATTAATCATGAATTGTGATTGGCACTTTGCGGTCATGTTTCTTTATTCTGCTCTCCAAAATTGACTTATCGGCACAGCAGTCAGCTGCAGGTTTGCAACAATGTCTATTTGTTTAGACCAAATCACAACAACTGTTATCTCAAGGAGAAAACCAAACATGTTTTAAGGTGCAGTAGCCCTACGCTGGATTCGGACCTACTTGAGCATTGTTGTTTTTTTTTTTTTTTTTTAGCCCCCCAGGTTAGACTAATGCCTACCCACACCTGGCATCCTGGTAACACCACTGATAATGATTAATAATGGTAGCGAATCAGTTAAAGGGCACTTGCTTTTTGAAATTTTGATTAATCATGAATTGTGATTGGCTCTTTGCGGTCATATTTCATTATGCTGCTCTCCAAAATTGACTTATCGGCACAGCAGTCGGCTGGAGATTTGCAACAATGTCTCAACTGCGCAAGAATTTCCTAAATTAGAAATATGGTTAACACTAAGGACAGACAAACGTTAAGGGTCTTAACATGAGGGCCAAACTTTTGTGTGCCTTTTCATGCGTAGCAGCAGATGAAATGATTATTTGCATATTGTTTGTAAAATATTTCACTTTGTATTGCTTTAAATGGCATGATTGAAGGAAATATGATACACATTATCAAAAACTCTAAACTATAACCTCAAAAAAATAACTTGAACTTTTTAAACGTCTAAAGGCCAAATTATACCGGACGCGTCCGCAGTACGGATCCGTCAATCTCCGTGTTGACTGCGTGCTCCACTGTGCGTCAAAAATAGGACAAAACATACCGGCTGCGCACAACTGCGGTCCAGCAGCTCCATCCCGTTGTGATCTCTCTTGTGATCGCGCGCGATAATTTGGCATTAAAAACGATGACAAACACACGGAGACTGTACTCAACAGAGAAGCTGAAAGAGATGGACTTGATTTGACTGACCATTATCTCCCGAAATTTTTTTTCTTTTACCATGGTGTTGTGACACTATTTACACTGCTGGCCAAAAGTATTGCCCCCCCTGGAATTCTGCCTGATAAATCTCCATTTCTCCCAGAAAATGATTGCAATTACAAATGCTTTGGGAGTCATATCTTCATTTTTTTGCTTGCAATGGAAAAACACAAAAGAGAATGGGAAAAAAAATCATTATCATTTTACACAAAACCTCAAAAATGGGACGGACAAAAATATTGGCACCCTCAGCCTAATACTTGGTAGCACAACCTTTTGACAAAAGAACTGCGAACAACCGCTTCTGGTACCCATCAATGAGTTTCTTACAATGCTTTGCTGGAATTTTAGACCATTCCTTTTTGGGCAACTGCTTCAGGTCGCTGAGATTTGAAGGGTGCCTTCTCCAAACTGCCATTTTCAGATCTCTCCACAGCTGTTCTATGGGATTCAGGTCTGGACTCATTGCTGGCCACTTAAGAAGTCTCCAGTGCTTTCTCTCAAACCATTTTCTAGTGCTATTTGAAGTGTGTTCTGGGTCATTGTCCTGCTGGAAGACTCATGACCTCTGAGGGAGACCCAGCTTTCTCACACTGGGCCCTACATTATGCTGCAAAAATTTGTTGGTAGTGTTCAGACTACCAACAAATGGACCAATCAAACAGTCCAATGCCAGAGGCAGCAAAGGAACCCCAAAACATCAGGGAACCTCCTGCATGTTTGACTGTGGGGACCGTGTTCTTTTCTTTGAAGGCCTGTTTTTTTCCCGTTAACTCTATATTGAAGCCTTTTCCCAAAAAGCTGTACTTTTGTCTCATCTGACCATAGAAAATTCTTCCAAAACGTTTTTGGCTTTCTCAGGTAAGTTTTGGCAAACTCCAGCCTGGCTTTTTTATGTCTCTGGGTCAGAAGTGGGGTCTTCCTGGGTATCCTACCATTTTCATGTCCCTTTTCATTCAGACGCCGACAGATAGTATGGGTTGACACTGTTGTACCCTCGGACTGCAGGACAGCTTGAACTTGTTTGGATGGTAGTCGAGGTTCTTTATCCACCATCCGCACAATCTTTTGTTGAAATTTTTTGTCAATTTTTCTCTTCTGTCCACATCTAGGGAGGTTAGCCCCAGTGCCATGGGCTTTACACTTAGTGATGACACTTCTGGGGTCTTCCTGGGTATCCTACCATAGAGTCCCTTTTCATTCAGACGCCGACAGATAGTACGGGTTGACACTGTTGTACCCTCGGACTGCAGGACGGCTTGAACTTGTTTGGATGTTAGTGGAGGTTCTTTATCCACCATCCACACAATCTTTTGTTGGAATTTTTTGTCAATTTTTCTTTTCTGTCCACATCTAGGGAGGTTAGCCACAGTGCCATGGGCTTTACACTTATTGATGACACTACGCACGGTAGACACAGGAAAATGCAGGTATTTGGAGATGCACTTGTAGCCTTGAGATTGCCCATGCTTCTGCACAATTTTGCTTCTCAAGTCCTCAGACAGTTCTTTGGTCTTCTTTCTTTTCTCCATGCTCAATGTAGTACACAAAAGGACACAGGACAGAGGTTAAGTCAACTTTAATCCATTTGAACTGGCTGCAGGTGTGATTTAGTTATTGACACCACCTTTTATGTGCCACAGGTAAGTAACAGGTGCTGTTAATTACACAAATTAGAGAAGCATCACAAGATTTTTCAAAGGGTGTCAGTACCTATGTCCGGCCCATTTTTGGAGTTTTATGTAAAATGATAATGATTTAATTTTTGTTTTCATTCTCTTGTGTTTTTTCATTGCAAGTTATTATTACCAAAGCATTTGTAAATACAATCATTTTGTTGGAGAAATTGAGCATTATCTGACAGAATTGCAGGGGTGCCAATACTTTTGGCCTGCATTATAATCAATGTTTTAAATAACATAACCGGTAACTTGGATAACTCACTGTCCATCCTCATACAGTAGCTTCTGCTATGGCGTTCTATGCAGATTCCTTTTTAAACTTTTTGACTTTCCACTTCCATAATGAATCGTTCACCGTCCATGTTCGCTGGTGTTTAAACAGTGAATAAGCACCTGACCTGTTGACTGCAGGTCTGGCTCCGCCCATTTTGACGGATGCGTCTCCGGCAAAAATAGAAAGTAGCCCAAACCGTCCAGCAGGCTCCGGGACGTTGGAGATGGTGTGCAGTCAATCTGTAGTGCATATGCGGCCGGTATAATTTGAACAATATGATAGAATGGAAACAGATTGGCCCCGCCGCTATATATTGGCGGATCTGTACCGCAGACGCGTCAGGTATAATTTAACTCCTCGGTTCCAAAAATGAATGCAATTTCCTCCACCAGGTAGGACTAGAGATGGTCGTGTAAGTTTCAGTCCTCTGAAGTGAAGTATTCCTTACACTCACCCTTTTTTATCATCAGGAACTCAGAATTTTTGGTTGCTTTCCAGACATTGTCTCAAAAGTGCCTCATGGTGAACGTATTGTATGCTGTAGTGGCTGTTGTGATGAATTGTCGTTGTCTGATTCTGTGAATCACAGCTTGAATCTTTCCTCTATCGTCCAGAGCAATGGGAAGTGATCATTCACAGCCAGCCCTCCAAGTTCAAATTGATTTGACGTCAGTCCCTATCAATGGCAGTCAATGAGTTAATAGTGCCCATCACATCAATAATCTTTTAGTTAAAGATAGTCATGATCTCATTTAAGGAGGTGACAGTTTTTAATTACTGTATCTTTTCAGATGTTGATCTATTATTCCATCCACCCTCAAAGTAGCTTTCCTAACGCACCCGTCTTGTTTAATGTAAACATCCATTTAAGATCTAAAATGAAACTGTCTTTACAGCCACACAAAGCTGCATGACTTCATCAGGTAAAACAGTATTACCACACAGAGCTCCACTGATGACATCATTCATTGTCAGTGTGATAAAGATTATTCAAAGTCGAACATGCGTTTGACTAATCTGGAGGCTTTAACGCACGTACAGATTATCGCCTATCCTTAAGGTGCACCATACATACACACACTGTGTTTTGTGGCATGTTTCAGGATGAGCCCAACTCAGATTGTGTTGCCTCTCAGTTATGTGAACTTAACAGATGGTCAAATGACAGGAAGTTGACACTAACCTGTCTGAGTACTTCTGTTCTCATACAATCTGCCAACCATCTGTTTTATTCACTGATCTGTGTGTACGCTCTATACATGTATTATGTATGTGGGCAGGTGTTTCTCCCGAGGACACAAACTTGCATGCTCACACACTCACACACACTTTTCTGAAGATTTTTGCCATTTGGCACTTTGGTTTTAAGGATATACAAGGTATAACATTCTTCACTGCAGAGATTCCCAACCAGAGTGCCTGACGATGGAATCCTGATTTGCCATGAAAGTTCGGGGTGCTGTGGGAATTTTTTCAATTTGACTTCATTTGTCAAAATTTCTTTTTTAATGACAAAGATATTTTTTGTTCTTCTGTCAATGGCAGCGGCATAGCACAAAAATTAAATCCATTAGTTTGTTGCATAGGTGCAATAGAATTGTGTATCTATGAGGGATGCACTAAAATGACAATTTTTGTCTGAAACCAGAAACCAAATAAGATTACCGACGCCAAAAACCGAAGTTATTGTTCAAAATGAATATTAAAATGTTTTTTCTTTTTTACTTTATTTGATTTTATTTTGAAATATACTGTTATGAATTCTTAATGCTTAGAATTACAGAAATATTGATTTGAAAATATTTGTTACTGCGTACTGACACTTCAACAATGCACGACCTAAAATGAGATTAGATACAAAATTAAATGTTTAGTGTGATAATGTACATGTACTGTGTATGACCTGCAAAAAAGCAGTTTGTACTTCTTCAGGTGAAGTCGGCAGTTTAATTGTTTTTTTTTTTCAATGAAAATTAGCTTCTCTGCTTTATCACACCAATGTCTGTCTCTCTGCTCATCAAGACCATGGGCTGCAATATTGTCAGTTACTGGTAAGGCTGATTCTTTATTTCCAAATCCTAGTAATGCTTTATAACATGGGTAAAGTTCCTATAAGAAATACACAAGCTCCAAATAGACCTCTGTGAAATGTATATTGACAGACGCCAATAGTTTAGTTTTTATTTTTTTCACCCTGTTGTCTCTCAATTTAGTTGCTTGGAAAACGACGATTGAGTGTCATAATTAGAGCTGCATCGGTGATGATTATCTCTTTAATTAGCTGCTCATAGGGGCCAAGAAGAGATCTCTACTAGTGGGAAGTGGATGTCGTGTGGAGCCGGTCATCGCTGCAGTACAGCCAAAAGTCTCTTGCGAGAGCATTTAATGTGTGCAGTTCCACTGTAAGTGGGAATAGCTGTACTGAGCCAATGCACCCTCATTCACCAGACATGTTGCTTAATAGCGAGAGAGGTGAACTCTATGGAGCTATTTGCTAGTGCAAACACAATTTATGGTTTTGGTAATAGTTCAGTGAAAAAAACATTACAGACCGAAACTGGATTTTTAGTGCATCCGCAGTTTCTACCTGTTGCCGTTAATCTAACAGAATAAGTATGTCTAGTGAATATTATGTATGTCATTTTAATGTTCAATAAAAAAATCTAAGTTCAAGTGAATATTTCTGTAAATTTAGACAGAATCATTATTTATGTATTCATAGTTTTTGTGTTATTTTTGTGTAGTGCTTGTAGTGTGCGTTTCTGTAATGTAAAATGTGAGCTTACAGTTTCGGAAACACTACTTCATTCAGTTGTACCCGGAAGATAGGACACTTCAGAGGTTGTATAATTACAGTGCCCTCCATAAGTATTGGCACCCCTGAAAAAGATGTGTTTTTTGGCTTTTAATATATTTTTTAATTCAAATAATATGGGACCTTAATGGAAAAAAAGAGAAAAATCCAACCTTCAATACAAGTGCATTCATTCAGTGGGGAAAAAAATCCCACATAAAGAAAAACATTTTTGACATCAAATAATGTGTGTCACAATTATTAGCACCCCTGGTGTTAATACTTTGTACAACCCCCTTTTGCCAACAAAACAAGGTCTGGGGACTGAGATGACCATGGGAGGAGCTTGATTTTGTGTCTGCTGAACCATTTCTGTGTAGATTTGTCCATATGTTTAGCGTCATTGTCTTGCTGAAAGACCCAGTGACGACCCATCTTCAGCTTTCGGGCAGAGGGCAACAGATTTTGATTTAAAATGTTTAAAAGATTGAGCTTTTTGGCAACAAACACTCTAAGTGGGTCTGGCGTGCCACCAAAGGTGCGCATGCTGAAAAGCACCTCATACCCACTGTGAAGTATGGGGGTGGGTCAGTGATGCTGTGGGGCTGTTTCGCTTCCAAAGGCCCTGGGAACCTTGTTAGGGTGCATGGCATCATGAATGCTTTGAAATACCAGGACATTTTAAATCAAAATCTGTTGCCCTCTGCCCGAAAGCTGAAGATGGGTCGTCACTGGGTCTTTCAGCAAGACAATGACCATAAACATATGGACAAATCTACACAGAAATGGTTCACCAGACACAAAATCAAGCTCCTCCCATGGCCATCTCAGTCCCCAGACCTTGTTTTGTTGGCAAAAGGGGGTTGTACAAAGTATTAACACCAGGGGTGCTAATAATTGTGACACACATTATTTGATGTCAAATATTTTTTTCTTTATGTGGGATTTTTCCCCACTGAATGAATGCACTTGTATTAAAGGTAGGATTTTTCTCTTTTTTTTCCATTAAGGTCCCATATTATTTGAATTAAAAAAATATTAGAAGCTAAAAAACACATCTTTTTCAGGGGTGCCAATAATTATGGAGGGCACTATAGTTGTTGGACTAAAATGTTTAACACCCATCACAAAGATCAAATCATATTAAGCTTTGACAGAACCATTGGGTTGGAATCTATCGGTGTTGCATGCCTGGATGTGGCAATTGTTCTCGCTTTGCAAAATGCTCTGAATTGGGCATAGCCCCCTTTAGGTCAGCCTCAGAATTTCGAACAGAATCAAGTCTGGACTCATGCTGAGCTATTCCAAATCCTTAATCTTCTTCTGGCAAAGCCATTCTTTTGTTGATTTGGATGCGAGTTTCAGGAAGTGTTATGTTGAAAGATAAGTTCAGCTTTTCTAGCAGAGTGACGGGCAGTGCTGTGTAATGCCTGAACATACCTTTAGCTAAAAAGTTTAACCTTGGCTTCATCTGACCATGACACAATTTTCCATGTGTTTGGATCGTCATATTTTTCTTTGTAACATACAGTGATCCTCAATTATCGCGGTTAATAAGGACCAGAACCAACCGCATAATGTGAAAAACCGTAGTGTCACCTCTTCATTTTTAACATACGTTTTTTTGTGTATATATATTATCATTGGGTGTATATAAAACGCTATAAATGCATATTTTATCATTAGAACATTAAATAATAGTGTGAAACATGTAAATAAAATACAATAGCAATTCTCCTCTCGATATTTCTAGAAAAAACCGTGGGGCACTGAGGCTCCGAAAGTTGAACGTATGACGTCCATCTTGCCAATTTACCCTATGGCCTTGGCATGTAAAGAATATGTGAGATTGTTGTCACGTATTTAACAGCCATTATTTTCAAGAAATTAATCCATTTTTTCATGCTGCTGTTGTGCTCTTGTCTGTCTTTCTGGCTAGTTTGCTTCCTGTCATCCCATCAATTTTGGAGCCTTGTCTGGTTCTTGTGCCATAATTCCATCACTTGGTGATGGCTGTCTCTTCCATGCTAAATTTATTGCATCAAGAAATCACTTAACTAGTCCTCGTGAAAAAAATGCAACAGTGATAATATACTCAGGCTTTACTGGCTCCCCTCCCACACCATGAGGGCTTGTAGAATGTTTTCCCTTCTGGACTCAGTGGTGGCATGCAAAGAATCTTGGGATGTATGCAGGACAATAGCAGATTATCTTGCAAAGAAAGAAGGCAGAATTCAAATGCGCCTGTAAATTGTATTATTCGAAAATCATTGGTCCATTAATAATGGCATATCTTTAAATTTTGTGTTGTGTAAAAAAATAAATGTTAAGGTGCTGTATGTTGACTAGTGCTGGCGATTTTGTGAGATTTGTGACAAGATGATTGTCTGCGTCAGTCACAATGAGGCATTGATGCATGACATTTACCCCACTGGACAGGAAGTCACATGCACAGACACATGTGCACTGTCACTTGTGTGGCAATGGTTGTGTCCGGATACTGTTGCACGTGTGTTCATGAGGGAAAAGTATGGCCCACCTGCAGAAAAACTTCAAAGGGACCCTGAGCTCATGCTTTCGTGTCAGTATGAGAGAGATGAAAGAGGTGCTGGTTCGATTCCTTGGGGATGCTCAGCCGCCCGCTGCTCATCTGTGCTGGGACCCTCTGGGTTTTTCTGTGCGTGCGTGTGCGCGTGTATTTTTGGATGTTCATACCCAGTTTTCCTCATGGGATGAAGAATGACTAAAGCATCCACTGCATTTCTGTCCTGTTCTGTCTCGTTTTATTTCTCCTCATGATTCATGTTGAGTTCTTGTGTTATTTCTAACAAGCATGTAAATTATGATGTGATGATGTCATACATTTATGTCATTATCTCGTACAGAGTAAATGTTCCGTTGATGACGGTGAGGGTATTTGCTTCAATGTGTGCCACTCCTTAATATGTCACATCATTGATAACTGATAACAGTGATGTGCTGCTGTTCCAAGTTGTCTATTGGCGTTCTCCTTTAATGAACAAAGTGAAGACAAACCAGAAAGTCACAAAATGGAGTGTTGCCTTATTGTTGATCCCAGATTAGGGCGTGGTCCCAACCAGATTATCACACGCACACACACACGCGAGCGCGCACGCACCTATTGGGAAGTGCGAATGGAGCGTCCTTGATCATACCAACTGCTGTGAACCCCCAAACTCCCCACCCTCTAACATACATACTGATCACACTAACTCTGTGTGGGTGTGTGCGTGTGTGTGTGCGTGTAGCTGCAGGTGTTATTAATAATCTATAAAGAGGGTGGTTCCTCTCGATCAGTCCCTGTGGAGGCCACACAAACACACGCGCACGTATTCGTTTATTCCTCGGTCTTTGTGAGGACATTTAGTAATGTGCACGCACACGAATAATAAAAAACAATCTGCATGTTGTGTGTAGAGTGCATGTCGTTAAAGATGGAGAGTCTTAACACTCCAGGAAGGTTTTTCCAGAAACTTTCTTGAGGAAGTCAACTTTAAATTTAGTCCCACACTTGAACTAATAAACAATAAGGGTGTAACGGTACATGTATTTGTATTAGAGATGCCCTGATCAATCAGCATTCCGATCGATCGGGTCCGATCACGTCATTTTCAAAGAATCGGAATCGGCAAAAAAATATCGGACATGCCTTTTTTTAATATGTATACATTTTTTACTTAAATCGTTCTCTAATTGTATTTAACGTTACAGACATAATGTGTTACTCTTCCAGAGTCTTTATTTTAAGCTGAAGGTAGGGTTATCAAATTTATCGCGTTAACGGCGAGAATTAATATTTTTTACATTTATCACGTTACAATATTTAACGCAATTACCGCATGCGCTGCACGACCCACTCACGCATTGTCGCGTTCAATCTATAATGGCGCCGTTTTACCCATACAGCATATAGAGCTAAAAGGCAGCGTAAAATGAGTAGAGTGAATTTTGGCAGCCTTTGGAGCCTTTTTTTAAATGGCTAAAGCCTTACAATCCCTCTCCCAACGATTAGAATAATCGTGGGAAGCAATGTGGGGAAGAAAGGTGACAGTTGATATTTTTCTTAACACCCTATGTTAATTCCCAACGCAGAGAAGATATAGCAATTGGTACCATGACGCACAGTCATGGTTGCACTTCCCATCATGCATTTGGGCAGAAGTTAAATGGCTACTGTATCATTTACTGAAAGCTCAACAAATACACTAGAAGGCAATATTTAGTCACAATATACCGTATTTTTCGGACTACAAGTCGCACCTGAGTATAAGTCGATCCAGCCATAAAATGCCCAACGAAGAGAAAAAAAAACATATACAAGTCGCACCGGAGTATAAGTCGAATTTTTGGGGGAAATTTACTTGATAAAATCCAACACATAGAACAGACATGTCATCTTGAAAGGCAATTTAATATAAAAATACAATAGAGAACAACATGCGAAATAAATGTACAGTGTACAGTGCATGAACAACGAAATGTGAATATACTGTCCTACGCTACGGCTCGGTCCTGGCTATACAGCGAACTCCCAAAAGACAATGCTGGACGTCCGTATAATTTGCTGAATCAATTTGGTCCTCGATAGCAAACAGGTTCGTATCAACGTAAATAAATGATAATTAGGTACTATTACAGTAATAAGTAACAGATTAGCATGCGTTCGCTATCATTAGCACATCGTTCAAACAGCCACACAGCTGGCTCTAAGTGTCCGATCGCTGGTGGAAAACACACAACAACAACAGAAAAGATGATACACGCAGGCGTTGCCTCTGTAGAGATAATTTAAAAGCATAAACAATGAAAGTAGGTTCGCAGCCGTCTTTTCTCTCTCGCTAACTCGCCCACTCACTCACTCAGAGCTACGTAGCTGTCTGTCTTCTTCTGGCGTGTGAGCACTGTTCTTCACGTAAACAAGTGCGAGTGCGCCCTCACGTGGGCGTGAAAGCGCCACAAACTAAATGCATCCATTTCAAGATAAAAAAGTCAATAATACAATTGAACATACACTGCCAAAGGCAGAACGCGAACGTGGCCATAGCTACAGTATAAGAGTTATTCAGATAACTATAGCATAAGAACATGCTAACAACTTTACAAAACCATCAGTGTCACTGCAAAACACCAAAATAACATGTGAAATTATATCATAATGTGTTAATAATTCCACACATAAGTCGCTCCTGAGTATAAGTCGCACCCCCAGCCAAAATATGAAAAAAACGCGACTTATAGTCCGAAAAATACGGTACAAAGTCACATTTATCCTTTAAGAATTACAAGTCTTTCTATCCGTGGATCCCTCTCACAGAAAGAATGTTAATAATGTAAATGCCATCTTGAGGATTTATTGTCATAATAAACAAATACAGTACTTATGTACTGTATGTTGAATGTGTATATTCATCCGAGTTTTATTCATTTTTTTCTTAATGCATTGCCAAAATGTATATGATCAGGAAAAATTATCGGGAATGATTGGAATTGAATCGGGAGCAAAAAAAAGCAATCGGATCGGGAAATATCGGGATCGGCGGATACTCAAATTAAAACGCCCCGTGTACAATACAAAACCCCCCTACCACAACAAAACAAGTAGGAACTAATATTCACATAGGAAATAAAGTTATACAACATGAAATATACAATATAAATGAATACTACATCACATTTGTAAAATATAAACACATAATATAATAAATAATAGCCCATTTAAATAAAATACATTGAAATGAGCTAAACCACCTGTAATTAAATAATAAGAATAATACAGACTAATACTGTGTGGCGCTTTAACTTGAGAAAATCCACTGATAAAGCTTTTGAAAACCGTTCATAAGAAAAAAAAAGTTTCATTTAGGCATTTCATTTGTAAAATAAATGTTAAAATCTTTGTCATTGGGATTCCTTTTCTCTTTAGCACAGGACTTCTTTTTTCTTCTTTCTTTCTTTCTTTCAGAAAGAAAGCTGACCCATACGTCGGGTCTGAAAGGCAAATTGTTGTTGGATTATCTTTAAATACCCACTACTTTTTGAGCAGAATTCTAGCTTTGTATAGGCTACTGTTCCTATTGTTGAAAGCACAAAAATGTGTAATAAACAACTAGCACATTTATATTTTGCGTTTTGTTTTCTTACTGTGTGAAAATGAACCGAACCGTGACCTCAAAACCGAGGTACGTACCGAACCGAGATTTTTGTGTACCGTTACACCCCGACAGTGCTCACTGCTCAGTGTCAATTTGTTTTCTATCTCTGTGTTCTTTACCTTTTATCTTTATCTTCTTTAGATTGACATTCAGAACCTATTCAACTAAAGTGATGCCTTCATCACAAAAACAGCGTGTTGCTCTAATATAGCATGATATATTTTTCTGAGTAATGTGTTACTATTCCCAGACCAGTAAACAGATTGAATTTACATTTTTAAAAGTCCCTGTGCTTTCCTTTTTTGCAACAATAGTAACAATGGCGAAGGAACGACTGTAGCGACACTGAAGAGTTTTAATAGTAGCTAGTCGTCACTAGACTGATGATGTGAGCAAAACCCCACCCTTTTTAATTTCGCCACTGGTGAGGTGGTGAGTGGGAAGTGAAATCATTAGCTTGAAGTTATGAAAAAATTGGTTTAATGTTCCATTCATGTGAGTACTCTGTGATGAGTGTGAGAGTGATGTGCTGCCAAAGCTTGATGCTGGTGGGGTTTTGGACATACTTGAGGCCATCCAGGGCTTTTCCAGGCAGCGCAAACACAACTCTGTTGCAGTAGTCCAGGTAGGATGCAACAAATGTGTCAATGATGGCCTTGGCAATGGAAAAAGCAAGAAGGGAAGGAGTCTGCTTATATTTTCTTGGTAGAAAAAAGGGCAGCGATGGATTTGATACGGGAATGAAAGGAGAAAGTGGAGCTCATGATTTCCAATCACAGTGCCCTGAGGAACACTATAATGATTCAGGGGAAGGGGCAGAAATAACCATCAATGAAGACTAACTGTTGCTAGAGGGAGAAGCAGGATCGGGGCCCAGGTGGTGGGTTAGGCCAGTGTTTTTCAACCAGTGTGCCCTGAGAGATCGTCAGCTGTGCCGCGAGAAATTCTTCAATATTCAAAATTGTTTTTATTTTTTTTCTACGTCATCGGGCGGAGTATAACGTTGCGGTCGTGTGCAGACGAGCGAGGTATTTCTCGTGTTGGGTTCAAGAACTGCTCGGATTTCTAGCCATCAGCCACCTTATTCATATGTGATGACTGTCAATCCTCCCCTCTGTGTTTTATTCCAATGTGTTTTAGTCCAACACATTGTCAAGGACAGCAAGGTGGCTGATGGCTAGAAATCCAATCAGTTCTTGAACGCACAACTATCCAACAGTGCCATGGTAGCACGCAAGTTTAAACGTCATCTCCAAACGAAACACTCATCGCTTCGAAACAAGTTGATGGACTATTTTGTGTACCTTTGTGAAAACAGAGAAACAGGTAACTTTTTTGAGAAAAACTACAAAGTTAAATTAGAAAGCCATCAAAGCAAGTTACTTTGTTGCTGTACTTGTTGCTAAATCAAAAAAGTTCCACACTGTGGCAAAGACATTAATACTACCTGGCTGCAAAGCCATTGTCGGTGAAATGTTTGGCCCTGCTGCGTTTAAAGACATTGCTAAAGTCCCCCTGTCTGATAATTCTGAGCTTTTCAAGCCTAACTGCTGTAAAAAATAAAATAAAAACAGTGACTGAGAGCTGTTGAAGAAGATTCCTGCCTGGACATCGGCTTTGTGTTCATCGAAACAGGCTCAAGTTTCACACTGAGTAAGTATAAATATTGAGAAATTATTTTATGATTAAATATAGTGTACAGAAAGTAATTTTGGAACATTTTTGGTTTGTGGTGTGCCGCAAGATTTTTTCCAATGTGAAAATGTGCCGTGACTCAGAAAAGGTTGAAAACCACTGGGTTAGGCAGTTGAGCAGAATGGTATGGGACACTGTATCGAAAGCTGGAGCGAGGTGGAGGTGAGTAAGAAAGCTGATTTTGCCAGTTTTGGCAGCCAAGGGATGGATTCTGAAATCAGATTGAAGGGGCTCATAGAGTTTATGGTCTGAAATGTGTTAATGGAGTTGGGCAGCAACTGCTTTCATAGATTTTGCTGAGGAAAGGAAGCTTGGCAGTTGGCTGGTAATTATTGAATTCATCTGGGTCCAAGGCTAATCGCAATTATAGAGTGCTATGGTTGTCTTATCAAAAGTGAAAAGACAAAATTTTGAAGCTGGAATAGATTAATGCCATTTTACCTCATTTTATGGGGAAAAAATTGGGATTAAAGTGTTTTGAGTTATGAGTGTGGTCATTGGAAAAACTTGAACTATTCTCAAACCAATCTCAAGTCACCATTTTATTTTTGTTTCTTTATATTGTTTGTGTTTGTTTAGTTTGCATACGAGGAATTGGATCAAATCCAAACTCCAATTCAAAGCATTTGATTTTTGTTAAAAGCGCGCGGGTCTCTGATGGTCGGCGTTGCCATGGTGATGGACCATGTTGCCATGGTGATAAAGAGTATGGCTGACGGCAAGAAGAACTGAGATAGACTCGAGTATGCGCTTGTGTGTATCAAGAATTCAGTTTGATATTGTAGAGAACTCTGTTGCTTTAATTGGACCTAAAACACACACGCATGCACGCACACACACACATCAAGTGAAGTGCCTGAAGTTCTTAGTGATGAAAGCATGAGTCAGGTGAAACAAAACTTGCTAACTTTTTCATGTATGGTCGTATTTTCAAATTATTTTTATTGTGTTTGCTTATTATTAGCAAACATAGGGTGAACTATGTCAGCAAGCTGCAACAGAGGCATTCTGTCAAACATACTCCGTGGAAGATAAAAGAGGAAGTTCCCCTTGAATGGATTGTTTTTTTTCCTTGTGTTCCCATTTCCTCTCAGGGCACCACCTCTTCCTTCCTTCTTCCTGTGTGTGTGTGTGTGTGTGTGTTGGCTATTTCAACTTAAATGCCTCTTACCAGGAAGTCACTTGGTATAGCCGTCTAGCAATAGCATAGTAGATTCATTAGCACTTGATTTTGTACTAGTGAAATAAATTCCCTTTCGTTGGTAAAGGTTATGCAGGTGCCGGGTCCTTGCTTATAAAGATTTAAAAAAAAAAAAAAAAAAAAAAAGTTTTTTTTTTTTTTTTTTTAAAGGTATTTAATTGATCTATCTGGCCCTCCAGCCTGACCAATCACAGCACAGAATGGAGCTCTGACAAATGTGCTGGAGCTAGGTTAAATACATTGATACATTTTAGAACTGGCTACAAGTCCGACGTGTGCCCTGCCTCTCACTCATCGTCACCCATGACCCTGATCATGATAAGTAGGACAAAATGGTTATGGTGGAACGTAATGAAGTAAGAGTACTTCGTTACTGTACTTAAGAACATTTTTGTGTATCTGTACTTTACTTGAGTACAAATATGAAGTGGTACTTTTTAGTTCTACATTTTACAGCAGGTATCTGTACCTTTTACTCCACTACTGTTCAAATTGTTGCCTGCGTTACACGTCACTTTTGTTTGTTTTCTTTTTTTTTCCTCATTGTGAACGAATTGATAGTTTCGGTTTCATGGATCCGGCGTAATTGATAAGCCCCGTGCAACTATACAGTAACTGAGCACTAGAGGCAGCAACACGAATACAACCAAGATTGGTAGGTGAACAAGATGTTAACCAATAAAACCTACCACATTCTTGTACTGTAGGTAGCGGTATGCACCTGATAGTTGCTTGTAAACGTTAAGTTTTAGAGCTTGTTAAGCCTCTGTTTACAGTGCAGTCAAGTTTATTGCTTGTTTTTTCCATTCTGCAGAGTTTTAAACAAAACAATTTTGTGGTTCTTCGTTTGAATATTTACTCAGATTTCTGTATGTATTTATATATTTATGTATATACATGCCTGTCAAGTTGTACGGTTTCGGCGTAATTTGTACAAGTGAGCACTGATTTTTAAATGTGTAAGCCGTGCGTTCAAAATCTGTACGTTTTTCGTCCATTACGGGTTTTTTTCTCTGTTTGGATTCTGTCACCGTTTCGGCAATGAGACAATGTGCGTTACAAAGTGTTACGTTGGTTGAATGACGCGAGAAAAGTCAGAGACACGGAGAGAGAAGAGTGTTTGTTGTGACGCTGTAGCAAATGCGATGCTAGGCTATGTGGCTCCAATATTTTCTGACTGTAGCCGACAGCCTACACCTAGATATCACATTCATATAGAACTAGATGCGAAATGACAGACTCGGCGGCGTTGGTAAACAGCCGCCATTTTAAAGCAGTACACTTCTCAGAAAGGCTCTGTTGTAGCGAACCTTCCTAGCTAACCTAAGTAACTTTTTATCTAAAATACTCCTAAATCGGTAAAATCCTGACTTGAATCTATCTTTAAATGATGAAACAGTTTTAAAACGTTCACATGTCGAAAGTGGACAGAAGGGAACTAATGCAAACGGGAACAACTTTAACGGTTGATTCACAACATGACTTCCAAACATAGCAAAGGTTACTATGTTTTTTTGTTTTCTGTTTTTTCTTTTCTTTTCTTTCTTTCTTTTTAAAAAAAAAAAAAAAAAAAAAGAATGGTAACACCAGTTACTTTGCCAAGTAACTAACTACTCATAGATTCAGGTAACTGAGTTAATAACTCAATAACTTTTTGGGAGAAATAATTTGTAACTGTAATTAATTACTTTTTAAAAGTAAGATTAACAACACTGATCATAAAGATGAAGTCTGCAGAATGAAAAGTGACGAAAGCGGGGATTTTATTCTGCCAATTTGTTGCCGAACAAAATTTGCCAGCAACTATTGCTGATCAATTTTAAGAATTAGCAAAAGAAATGTTCCCTGACTCAAAGATTGCATCGGTAAGTTAATTTTATCAATTGACCTTTTTAATTTACAGTATAATTGGACACACTAACGAACTACCTTCAAGTCAAACTGGATTGCGAGCTGAAGTGCCATGAAGTGCAGCCATCAAAAGACATGATAGATTGCCAAAAGTGCTACATACAATTATAACAAAAGTCACTGTTAAATTTTAGTAATCATGATGTAACTGAAGATATTGATTGTTCTTTGATTGCACCAGGTTATACGTTACAATATTACCAATAAATTCATATTATTTTAAAAACTGAGTTTTATTTTTGTGTCATATTGCACGCTATATACGACGTTGTAAGATTAGTCACCCATTTGTAAGGGCATACGTCACTATTTGTAAGATTGCCAATGGCCTCGGGTTGACAGGTATGTATAAATATATACATAAATATAATATAAATAAACACTCAGGTGACTTGAAGTTCCTCTCTGGGACCCCCGATTTGGCCAAATTTCAAAATTGTCCTATATGCATGTGTGATACATCATCGGAAAGCTTAAAATCTCTATTTTCTATAACAGGACGGCATTTTTTGGCACCTTAAAAGTAGGTCAAATCAGATGAGTAAAAAAAAAAAGTTTTTCATTTAAAAAGGGTTTTGGACACCCATCAATCAATATCCATAATAATAATGATAATAATACATTTTATTTAAGATACCTTTGTGGCAGTGAAGGTCGCCGTGCAATCATTTCAAAAACAATTTGACAAATTAAAGTCTAAAAACAGTAAAAATAATTTGGGAGAGAACGTTGAAAACAATAAAATACTAATCTATGAAAATAATTAGAACAGTAAAACACAAAAAATCAGGGATTATTATGGATATGCGAGTCTGAACAGGTGAGTTTTGAGTTTCAAATGAAAAAAGGGGGAGTGAGTCTGTCTTCTTGAGGTCGAGTGGTAGTGAATTCCAAAGCCGGGGAGCAGAGTGGCTGAATGCTCTGCTCCCCATGGTGCTGAGACGAGCTGGGGGGGACAGACAAGTGTATGGAGGTGGAGGACCTAAGGGCACGGGAGGGAGTTGTAAGATGGACGAGGTCGGACAGGTAGGGAGGGGTAAGGTTGTAGATGGCCTTGAATGTGAGGAGGAGAACTTTGACCTGGATGCGGAAGTGGACCGGGAGCCAATGGAGCTTGCGATGAACTGGAATGATATGGTGGATGAATGGGGTAGGGGTTATAATGCGAGCGGCTGAATTCTGGACCAGTTGCAGTTTATGAGGAGTCTTTTGAGGGAGGCCAAAGAGGAGGGAGTTGCAGTAATCCAGGCGGGAAGTGACAAGACTATGAACCAGGATGGCAGCAGAATGGGGGGGTGAGTGAGGGGCGGAGGCGGTTGGTGGTGCGTAGTGGGCAATCCGGGTAATATTGATGTGTGAATGAAAAGAGTTCAGTTCAATTTAAGTTTATTGTCGCCTAAGAAGGGGAAACTTGTCTTACAGCAGGTAAGCATACAGATAACAGATAACACAACAACTCATACAATAAAATAACACAGACTACAAATTTAAAATGCTATAGACAGTTTTGTATCTAAGTGCAAGAATTGTGCAAATTGACCACCCGAATTGCACTGGGTAGGAAGTTCTTGGTCCTATTTAACTTAAAACAAGGTCCTCTGAATCTCCTGCCTGAAGGGAGGACCTCAAACAAGCAATGAAGGGGATGATGTACACAATTCAGTATGTGTTTTGCCTTCCTCATGACCTGCCTCTCATAAATATCTGTTAAGGAGACCTGTGGACAGCCTATTATCTTACTCGCGACCTTAACAATATGATTGATGTTATTTTTCTCCTTCAGGCTAATTCCTCCATACCAGGCAATAAAAGCAAAAGTAAGAACCAATTCAATAAAAGATTTATATAACAAGGACAAGATAGCATTATCAACATTAAAAGAGTTAAGCTTCCTTAGGAAGTACAATCGTTGTTGGCCCTTTTTGCTGATAGACTCTGTATTTACATCGAATTTGAGTTTACTGTCTAGCACAGTACCCAAGTATTTATACTGATCCACCACCTCTATACTGCTACCTTTTATACAAGTGGGTTGAGGAGGAGCAGGTTGTATTGTCCAGGATGACACCCAGGCTCTTAACTTGGGGGGGAGGGTGAAACAGTGGAGTTGTCGATGGTGAGGGCATGGCTATGGTCAAGGTTCCCTCTAAGATGCGTGTGTGCGCAATCGCGTACTGCTTGCAAAAACGCAAGAAACACAAGAAAATCGATGCAGCGCACAAAATAAAATTCAACAGAAACGTATTGTAGTGTCACTAGGACTACTGTCTGCGCCACAGTACGACGCTCCTACTGTGCGTTGGATACGGCAACGCAACGCTCTTATTGGTGCGTTCGATACTGCAACGCGACGCTCCCATTGATGAGTTACACCACCACGATTGTATACAGTTGTGAGGTGCATGACCTGGGTGGGTGAGGAGAAAAATAAAGAGTGAAAAGTGAGCTGGACTCCTGTGCTGATTTACGGAAGCAACATTCCGCTGCCAATTTTTGCAAGCGCTACAGTATTAATATCTAATTTTAGAACTGATATAATATAGGCCAACAAAATTGTTTTCTGTACCATTTTGTAACATAACTGTGAGCAACAGGTGTCTAGCCAATATTGTCACACAGTTCACTTCACTTACGTTACGCAGCCCATAAGTGCCTTGCAGGTTAGCTAGCCAACAACAATGCAGCGAAGTTGAGAGGCAAATGCTAATTCCTTATCTTGGCGAAAGGAACGGGCAGCGATACTACACTCATCAAGCCAAAGTAAGCCGTTGTTGTGGAAGCTCCTGTAGATGTTCTTCCAAAGGTGCACGGGGTCAAAACAGACGAAGATATGCTTGTTGCCGTCGGTGAAGGGGCTGGTGTAGAACCATGGTGTTTCACTGAAAGTTATGAGATTGAAATATTACATAAAATAAAACACGTAAAAGCTGATTGTTTTTAAATATGGACTCATAAATGTCTAAAATAAAATCCAACATGGCCGCCGTAGCAAAACAATGAGGTTTTTACGTTGAAATTCTTGTGAATAAATGCTTAAATCCCTGAATTCTTTATAGATATGGACTAAAACAGTCTTGATTCTTGGTTAAAATCAAAAGAAACTGCAGGTAGCATTTACGTCACGTAAAAAAATGTGCGGCTCTTCTATTAGTTCACTGTGGTGCCGCCTTACCACAAGTCCATAGCAAAGAGCTTTTTACGTTGGAATTCTTGTGAATGCTTAAATCCCTGAATTCTTTATATTATACAATATATATATATATATGTATATATATATAAAACAGTCTCGATTCTTGGTTAAAAGCAAAAAAAACCCAAAAAAAACCGGGCAGTTATTTTTCATAAATTTGTCGAAGATTTGACGCTAATGGCTCCCATTGATGTTTTTCACGACGTTTCAAAATGCATGCATTGTATGAAAAATAAAATGATTACCTTGAATCCTCGATCACTCCTGAGACAATCCATGTTGTTAGCATGCGGTCCACATTTTGTACTTTTTTAAGGTAATTCAGGCTTTGTGTTCAAAGCATGTGTGAGAGTCATTCCCACCAACTTCTAATTAATTGAAGCTGACTCACACAGCCCCCTACGGGCCGGCGGGGCGCAGAGAATACCTTATGTGAACTGTCAAGTATCTTGTAGTCTATGCAAATATATATACAGTATATGAAATATTTATAATATATCCATGTATTACATTTTTTGCATCGGGAGAAAATACTTTTACTTTTTACTTGTAAATTTTAAAGCAAGTACTTTGTACTTGATACTTGTACTCAAGCAATTTTTTGCACCTGTATCTGTACTTGGATGCATGAATTAAAAAAGTGATAGAAGTTGATTAAAGCATTCTAAATTTTCAAGCGTTCTCACGCTTAGAAGCCTTCCCTGTCAGATAACACTAGACACTGCAGCTCTCTGTTTATCATTTAAGCGTGATAGTCTTTTGTTTCCTTTATAATTCAGAAGGGCTCACTCACTCACAGTGAAAAAAAACAGCGAGTGAGTGAGTTTTTCAGGAGATAAAAAAGGATTGATTCCAAAATATTTAGAGAGTTTTGAATCGCAAGGGTATTGTGGACTAGAATTATTGATCGATTTCTTTGAAAACAAAGGTCCAGTAAAACTGGCAGAAACACTCTGTACGTTACATCTGTTCCCATTAGTTTTGACAAATACGGATTTATTGACACCTTAGTGTAGAACCTGTAAAAAATATATAATTTTGATAATGAGTACAAATGTGCGTCATTTGACTGTGTGTGTTCTATATATGCAGATTAGAGCTCTTTCATGTCTCACTTTGCAGAGTTACAAGCATCAGATTAACTCTCAGATTAATGAATAAATGCATGCGGTTTCATTTGTGTGTGCGCATGAGTTTCATAGGCAGCTTTAATAAGGATTAAACAGACTGTCCTATTTGGATGCTACTTTATATTTCAACACAAAAAACTTAAAACACTGAGGACCTGATTTATTTTGTTCCTATGGTGAAATGTTTGTGTCTCTGATTAGAGTACTGCTTATGTATATAGCTCAACTAAACTCTTAAAACAGAAACCTAAATCACAAATTCTCCAAAGTTTAGCTTCACCTTTTTAAACGGATCCAAAGTGTAGGGCTCTAACATCACATACAAAGGTAGGCAAAGATGTCCCTTATAGACAACAGAGGCACATACAGTACGTATAACCTACTTCTTCTACAAGGCGATAGTTTGTGTCTGTGACGGAAACAGAAGTGTTGGGATTTATAAAATCTATTCTGTTAATTAAAACCTCATATTTTTAGATTTAGTGTCAGGATAAGAAGGTTTGTTTCTCTGATGTTGTTTTATCAATTTGCGTGAAGCAAGATGTCTGTGGCTGGGGGTGGGCGACTGCCAGTAGCATGAGGCAGATGTTAACTGTCTTTTCATGTCTTTGTACATAGATGACCTTGCCGAATGACGCGTTTTAGTAGCAGCAATCCTTGTTGTATTTGTCTCGTTGCACTCAAGCGTTTAATAAAGTGTATCGTTTTTCTCAAAGTGCTTGTTCTGTCGCTTGTCTCTTTTAGGGTCCACATTTTCCCCAGTCAGCCAGTCAAAGAAATTATTTCCACCACTTTCTCACAACGCTTTCTGTTGCCATTGTGCTATTGTTGTAGTCATTTTGGGGGGCCTGATTTTCAACAAGTTTAAATCTTTGAAGTATTTTAAGCAAAATTGTGTGAAGCTTTGCAATTATCGGGAGAAAGGTGTACTATCCATGAGATGGGGTCTTAAGCGAGCCTCTCTGTCTATGAAACAAGATCGTCTGATTATAGTGTGGTTTCATTTATTCAGCATTTAACGTACTGAAGTGATGTGAAAGAAAATTTTTAATGTTAAGACTACAGTCAAAAATAGCTGGAAGGAGACCGCTGCATCATTCTCCCTGTGTATGAGAATGTGAGCATGTTAATGTCTTTTGGGAAGTAGTTGTTCAGCAACATTTCAGTAGCCAACTCTGGTAGAAAAATTGATCTTATGTGCAAGTTGCTTTCCCCTCCATCTCTATTTCTTCATCGCTCCAGCGTAAGACGTGATGCATCATCTAGTCCAGACTGTTTATTCGTAAAATGAGTTTCACTAAAAATGTCGCATTCTGTTTTTGTTGATAAACCAGTGCTTTAATTGATTACAAAAATAGGTTATCTGTTTAGAAGCTATTTGACATTTAAGAAAACATACATACTTACATTAACTAGTAATGGTGCTACTTGTAACACCACAGCAACACTGTACGTTGGACATAAATACTGTACTCTAAAACTGCTGCAGTCATTTTTGCCAACATCACTCTCACTCTATTTGCATGGTCTTCTCTTCCGACAAATGATGAATCTGTTGACTGTCTCGCTAGAGGCCATTTTGACGAGGAGAGATGTTGCCTGGGATCAATGAAAGATGATTGATTTTCTAGATGCTCGTTAAACCTTGGTACCGAATTTAATCAAAAGGTACAACAGACCAACAGGAAGTGATTGATTAAATTGTGATAAAAGACTATGTCACTAGTGGGAGAGGTGCTCCCTTGTGTTGATATGCAGAACATTCGTGAGGCGAGTCACATGCCATAATTGAATCAGTTTCAGATGGTTTAAAATGCCCCGAACATTGGCAAAATGACGTTTCCTGAAAGTCCTGTCAAAACATTATGTTCGGATGTTGATGCTCTGCATGGCTCATCGTAAACCGATTTCTCAAGGCAAGTTTTTTCATCAGTGGCAGCGAAGTACAGACATGTAAGCTAAAGACTTGGCATTTCTAAATTTGTGTGTTCCTTCAGGTATTGCCTTCATATGACACTCTCTACCCATCCACTACAACCAAATTCAGACAGTAGAGCAGAGGTGGGTAGAGTAGCCAAAAAATGTACTCATTTAAGAGTAGCTTTACTTCTAAATAGTATTACTCAAGTAAAAGTAGTCATCCAAAAATGTACTCAAGTACAAGTAAAAAAAGTGTTCGTTGAAAAGAATACTCAAGTAATGAGCAACTTTGTGGGTAACTGCTTACAATGTTTGATTATTTTATTTTATTTTTTTAAATCATGGTGTATTTTATTTCTCAGCACAACTTCATCAATATGAATTGTTATTTTTAGACTATATTATAACTAGGGCTGTCAAAATTAAGGCGTTAACGGGAGGTAATAATTTTTAAAAATTAATCACGTTAAAATATTTAACGCAATTAACGCATTCGGGGAGCGACCCACTTAAGCATTGCTGCGAACAGACTACAATGGCGCCGTTTGAAGTATATTGAGGGCTAAGGGCAGAGACAAGCAAGTGGAATGGACACAGGTGCTACCGGCACCCGCCAAAGGGGCCGCTGTTATTTTCAGTGTGACCGGCATTGTCAGATTGAGCAGTGAGGAAGAAAGTGGTCGAGCGAGAGAGGGAGCGAGAGAGTAGAGAAAGTGCGCACCTAGCGCAGGCTCAAGTGCTGCGTCCCCCCACATGCTTTTGTTTTGTTAATAAAAGTACCCACTAAAAGCCATCCAACGCCTCTTGGTGTTTATATGTACGCTGCCGTCTTCCTCAGGAGGAAATCGGACAAACCAAGCCAACCGACGACAACGAGCCAACATGAATCGCCGGTCCATAGCACCACCAATTACCAAGAAGGACGAATTGGTAACAAAGGCATATATTGGAGCCCCACTATTTAATGACATAAGCAGTGGCATCTCTACCACAACTGTTATAATTATTGTGGCAAGCGACATGGGGAAGAATAACTGGGGATGATCTTTTCCTTTACTCCATGTATTGTACTCAACGCAGAGAAGATATAACATTTTCAGCAACCACTGTGACTCATGGTTGCTCAAATTCCCATCATGCATTTGGGCAGTTAAGAACATTTAATAAGTCGCTACAGTATCATTTAGTGAAAGCACAACAAAAATAATATTCCTATCTCTCAAAAATAAAACAATGTTCACAAAAAGAAAAGCGCACAATGCAAAGAGATCTGGCATTCCCAATCAAAATAGCTATGCAAAATATATCCGTCTTTCCATTCCAACAATAATTTACAGAAAAATATGGCATATTTTAGAGATGGTTTGGATTGCGATTAACTACGATTAATTAATTTTTAGGCTGTGATTAACTCGATTAAAAATTTTAATCGTTTGACAGCCCTAATTATAACCTATTACGTAACCGTATCAGGCCAAAATGATGACACAAAAATCATCAAATTCAGACCAGAACAACAATAGAGCCTACCCACGTACCACGTGCTCGCTGTATGGTTCCGCCCACTTGTCCGTCAAAACATAGTGTTAACCTGTTACGGCTACGTACATTTCTCCTATTTACGGCGTGTTTTTCTGCTCCTTAACATTAATAATCAAAATGGTGAAGGCGTGTGTGGCTGTTGGTTGCACTAACAGAGAAGATGGAAGGAGAGACTTGAAGTTTTACCGTATTCCGAGGGATCCAAAGAGGAGAGCGAAATGGACGGCTGCAATTCGACGTGAAAACTGGACACCAAAAAATCACCACAGACTATGTAGTAGTCATTTTATATCCGGTAAGATGCATTTAATATATATTTAGAGGGTTTTGGCCTGACAACCACAATTAAGATCATTGCTAGGCTAATCGCCGACAACATACGACGTAGTACGACATAGTTTCAAATTCAAGATGTTTGTGACTTCCCTTTCTTCCACCATAGTTATTTTTTGAATAATATTTAGCTGGTACCAAGTGAAAGAAACTGGCCTCGTCTACGGGGCTGACAAATAACCACAATTAAGATCATTGCGAGGCTAATCGCCGACAACATACGACGTAGTACGACATAGTTTCAAATTCAAGATGTTTGTGACTTCCCTTTCTTCCACCATCGTTATTTTTTGAATAATATTTAGCTGGTACCAAGTGAAAGAAACTGGCCTCGTCTACGGGGCTGACAAATAACCACAATTAAGATCATTGCTAGGCTAATCGCCGACAACATACACGTATGTATGTAGTGAGAGTGCTATCGCTAAACCATATAAACATTAAAAGCCTTAACTCCATTGACAAACGACATGAAATACATTAGACTTGACAGTGGATGTTAGCAATAACAAAAGACTTTGAATTGAAAATTTCGTAACTCACCTTTCCAAGCACAAGATAGATTCCTGCCGAATTTTCGTGGACGAGGACCTGTTTCACCCAACCAGCAACGAAGTATTTATAAGCCTCCAAGCTCTTGAAGTTTTTCATATTTTCGTGAGAATAGGCTGATTTAGTGTGGACAAGATAATTGTAAATATCTGCGTAGCAGATGTCAGGCAGACAGGGCGAAGACAGTGGGTCGAAAAACATCGATTTGGGCATCAAATATGGATCTGGCGACTGTATAGAACGAAGCTTTTCCTCATAACGCCTTTTATGCAACAGATCCAGTGAGTTTGCGGCATCAGAAAGCACCGGGTCTTCCATGAAATGCATTTTAAATTCCGCCATCAATTGAAAACAATGCTAATACAGAGTCAAAATGACGGACAAGTGGGCGGAACCATACAGCGAGCACGTGGTACGTGGGTAGGCTCTATATGAAACATCACCCGTCCAAAGAGCAACCCTCTAGTGGAGAATGGTATAATGGAGTTATGTGGTTATCGTTTCGACATCTCATTGGTGAAAGTGGGACGGCCACTGTCGGCATCTCTGTTAGTAATGAAGTCCAATATGTAGACAACTCTAGTGTAGCCCAAAGTAGTGATGTAAGAGTAGTGTTTCTTCGCAAATCATAAAAAGTATTGTGTGATAAAACTACCCGTGTGATAAAACTACTCGAAGAAGTACATTTTTCTCAAAAAGTTACTCAAAGAAAAATGTAACTGAGTAAATGTAATGCATTACTACCCACCACTGCAGTAGAGAGGGTCGCTTGTGCAGTTTGGAAACTTTTTAATTGGATTGTCGGAATTAGGGGCGTTGAAGTGGGGTGTAAATAGGAAGACCCCAAATGAACTACTCCATGGTCTTTACCATGGAGTGAAGAATGAGCATACACTGAAAAGATTAAACGTGTAAACAAAGGTACCTTAACACTCTTTGACCCTTGAACTTGGGTACGAAACATCAGGATGTTGAAGGAGATGTGTTTCCATTGAGGGACTGTCAGATGATGTCCTGGCAGTGACATGGCCCATTAAAGTAGAAATCCTTGAAGCCCATCCATCCACTTTTCTGCACTTATCCCGTTCCCTTTGGACTGATCAATGGCAGAGCACATAGAAAACACTCACTTTCACACATACAAACTATTTAGAGTCTTCAATAAGGTCCACAGGGAAGGATTCACACTGAGACCTTTTGACTACTACTACTACTAACCAAGCGCTAACAGCTTGATCCACAGTGCCCGACTCCTTCACTTGTATTTAATTGTGTACACAAACATTGTGTAACACAACAAACTCACTGTGTTTGTGTGTGCGTGCGGGGTTCCATGAAATGCATTTCCTCCCAATTACAGCATGTCACCTTTCACCTCACCCCCACAACCCCCTCACTTCCAAACCTCATTCGCTACGCCGCCTGCTTGCTTCACCGCTCGACAAGCTGCTTTTCACACTGGATGACTCCGCCCCCCCGCACACCCCATCACCAGCCCCCACTCGGCCTTCATCTTTTGTTTCTGCTACAAAGCCTCATAACCACACACACACATATACACACACACACACACACACACACACCAACTCACGAATGGGTGGTGTTAAATGTAATTTTCTATAGCTGCTACCGCACTTGTGCACCTGTTTTATTGTTGCCAGAGGCATTGAAAAAGTCTTAATTAATGATGACACGTACATAAAATAGATGCGCACATAGTACATGTACACATACACAGAGTTATATACACAAGTTGAAATGGATATTCTAACACACTTTATACTACTGTTAAACCTAAGCACTTCTATGAAAGAGCCACACCCAGTCTATGCTAGAACTTATAAAACATGTATTTCTCTTTTCAAAAAGTCCTTACACACACCTAGTTGTTATGCATGTGGTTACCTTAGTTTTGGAAAATGTATGCACTGGTACCATATATGTTTTAAATTGTGTGGATGTGAGGACACATTAATCTAAAGCACACAACTTCACAATATTTATATATGCAGCTCCACCAGCTGTCCATACGCTTCCTTTTATACATGGACACAAACACACCCCGACACAGCGTGCACGTGGACACGCACATATACGGAGGCAAACTCCACAGTTGTGTGTTGCCTTTTTGTGTTTTGATGGATGTGGGTGTGTGTGCGTGCATGCAGTTGGGTTATGTGTGTGGGATTAATATTTCATGAGGGTCTTGAGGAGAAGTTGACAAACACCCCCAGATGAGCTCTTAACACACACACACATATATACGCACACAAACGTTTCACTGAATGCAAAAAAAAAAGCACTTTTGTTTGACATTTAAAATCATCTTGGTTGACACACACCATCAGTGTGTGACAGTGATCTAACTCTGCACATGCAGTTTGTGTTCTGTGCGTGTTGTCACCACTGACATGAATTTGGGTTGTGTGTGATGATGTTGAGGAAAGATGAGCAGCTCCTTTCTACGGTGCGCTGATTGAGGAGAACAGAAGAAAATCAGATGAGACTCGTTCTACCGACCCAAGAAATGTATACATTGACTCCCTTGAGAGGAATAGGGCTTTTCTGTAGTAGAATGACAAAATTCCTGACAGGTGTTTGACACTTGAATCAACTAATATATTGCTGGTGCTGTTATAATTGGTATTTGAACAATCCTCTTCGTCATACCCTTCACAGAGACCATGAGACCAGAACGACACCCAATAATTCTTTTCCTTTTGGCTGGTCCCATTAGAGCAGTGGCAACTAGTGGCTGCCATTTGTAGTATATCTAGCCCACTAGATGATGTTGCTGAAGAACGGATTCTGATAATAATACAAGGTATAAATATATAGTATGTTAAAAAAATCTACATATTTCAATTATTTAAAAGTACGAGTGCAAGGGTGCTGTGAGTGTCAACAACACACTGGTCTCACCAGCTGGTTCTTTCCAATTGGCTGTGATGTTGCAGTGTCACGTGAATTTGTGGCTCCAGTTGGAAATTTTGAATACGGCAAAGAAACTTATTTTTGCATCATATATGTCGTTCTTGTCACCGGGCACAAATCATAGCCTGTGTACTTTGTCTTACTTTAGCTCATCTTAGTTCCACTCCTTTCAAGTGTGTATCTCCACCATTGTAATCTTTCCACCTGTTTCCTGCTTTCACTACATATTTTGCATATCTATATCGTCTGTCATAGACTTCCCCTTGATTTCCAAAGACCGTTCCTTCTAACTTTCTCTGTACTAATACTTTCTGCTCTCCAGATAAATAATGCACCTGAGGTACTCCTCTTAGCTGTGAAAAATTACCGTTGGTCACAAATACTCCCAGCTGTCCTCTGTCAAGCCTCCATTACTCTTCCCCACGTAAATTGTATAACTCATCAACTCAATTCCTGTGTACACGTCAAAACTCTTCAAATTTACGGTACCTTTACTCAATTCCTCAGGCATATTTTCATCTTCTAGAACAGTGGTTCTTAACCTGGTTTCGATCGAACCCTCGCGGTTCATTGAGTCGGTCTCAGGGGTTCGGTGGAGCCTCTGCCACTGAGGTCAATACACACCAACTCATCATGTCTATACGCGATGGCATGCCCCGCTTGGCCATCACTGGCTGCAGATGATCACGTGACATTGCTTGGCCAATCAGTGCTGCGAAGAATTTAGTGCAGTCAGGAGTGATACAATGTCTGAAAGTCATCATAGTACGTCGTATAAATACTTTCTTCATAATTTAATCCATACGAACTATGTCGAGCAAAAAGAAAGTGGTCGGCCGAAAATATACAATATGGATTCCCATGTATCACGGAATGGGATAGGAGTCAGCATCCTAGCTGGATGATTTGCAATGCCAAGTTGAGCAACTCTTGCCTCGCACCGGCAAAACTAAGGGAACACTTCGAGAAGCTGTATGGAGATGCGGAATATAAGAACACACCGTTTGCTGAATTCAAGGTGAACAGAGCCAAGTTTGAAGATAAGGCCACTCTGCCTGCTCTTTGATTTGTACCTATTAACAAACCGACCCTCACAACATCATATGAAGTTGCGTACCTGATCGCAAAGCAGGTGTTTAATTCGCTGTGCTGCACGGTTCATTTTGTGCACCAGTAAAAAAACTATATGTCCTGAATTTGAAAAAAAAAAATCCTATTTTATTTAACACCAAAGTAGTGTTCGGTAAATGCGCATATGAAACTGGTGGGGTTCGCTAGCACCAACAAGGTTAAGAACCACTGTTCTAGAATTATGTTAGAAAACCTGATCAAAAGCTCCACAGCCACCTCTCATGTATGCTAATGATCATCCCCCCTGCCCATCTTCTTTAGGTGCCTTTCTCACTCCTCCATTACTCATCATTCTTACTTTCTGGTAGATCTTAGCAATATGGCTGATATATTACTTAGTATCATCAAAGCTTATATTCAATCTATTCATTGTAAGACTGAATATTAAATGGATAGATGGAGTGGAGCAAAATTCACAGGCAAATCTTGAGTGTTAAAACTAACATAACGCAAACAATATACAACATCAACACAGTAACGTTGTCTTCCTCAGGCCTGAACTCATCTGAAATGGAGTGACACAAAATTGAAAACGTGTGCGCAGTAAAAATTTCAAATTATTTTTGTGGGTGTCGTGTCCTTGGGGCCTAAGTGGAAAAGGACCATCCGGATTGTAATTAAAGCAAAATTCGAAAGCCAACATATGTGATGGTATGGGGGTGTCTAAGTGCCCATGGCAGTATGGCTAACGCTCACATCTGTGAAGGCTCAATTATTGGAGAAAGGTGAATAGAGATTTAGGAGCAACATATGCTGCTATCCAAGCAATGCCTTTTTCAGGGACCTCCCTGCTTATTTCAGCAAGACAATGCTAAGTCACATTCTGCACTTCGTAGTGCAAGTATGAGATAGGCCAGCCAGCATTCCACACCTGAAAGCGATACGAAACAGTCACTGGGCTGCTGCACGATTTTGACAGAAAACCTAATTGTGATTATACGTTGGACCCTCATGATAGGAGCACAATCTGTTCCACGAGCAGGTTCGTAACGGGAATGTGCTCGTGTCATGAATTTCCATTTTCTCCTTAAGAAATAATTGAATTCTAGTAAATGCGCATGAATTAAAGTTCTCCGTAATAGTGACAGAAAACCGTCAGCAGGTGGTGCTGGTGGGTGGTAATGCATGAGGAAATAGTGGCCTTTTACAAGTACGTATTCGGGCCTCGACACACAGGAGGCAATGAGCGATGGCGAAATGCGAAAGTCATCGCGTTGAGCTGAAAGCCAACACATGGGGCACGATGCGACTGCAGCGAAAATTTCTGGTCTTTTCTAAATGCCAGGAATTTCCCATACTGCTGCTTTTTTATTTATGTCCCGGAAATCACGGCGAGAGGTATCATAAAGTATGTGCTGGTCGCACACTGCTAAAATGATTAGCTCTTCCATGTTTACAAACTGTAGCATGTGGATGTCAATATCCGGGTTGGTCCGTGTCCTCGCAGGTAATTTGTTGACCAATAAATCAGTTGCTGATTGGTTGTAGTGGCAGGTGACATAAATAAAACCATTTAGCATTTTCTTATATCACGTCGCTGGTTTGCGTGTGTACGAGCACGAGTGTGAAAGTTCACGTGCACGAACGTCGGTGTCGCTTCGCCACAGGAAGGTTGGCGATTTTTGCCACGTCACGCTCATTCAATGGAAAGTGTTGAACGCGAGCGATGTCGGCCCCCGTGTATCTGGCCTTAGTGATTGTTGGAGTTGTTTTTTTTAATCCTATCTCTGTCATGTTAGGTTTGTTGTGCTCTTAACAGCCCTCTGCTGGGTGTTAGCTTCTAATTTATCTGAATTATTTAGGCTTTAAACCAACAAGGTTAAGATATTCAATTGGAAAAAATCCAGGATGTATATGCAGTTTGCCCACCTTACAGTTTTTATTTTTGTCATTGGCCTTTGAGATAGACAGGGCTAGAATGTGGTTTCATTTATAAATTTCTATTTTATAAATTTCTTCTATCAATTTTCACACATAACCCTTTTTGAGCAATATTGTTTTGAGAGTCATGAAGGAATTCACTTCAATTCAATTTTATTTGTATAGCCCTAAATCACAACAGACGTCTCAAAGGGCTTTGCAGAGGCAATATGATACACAATTAGAAATGAAGCAACAAAGATGAATAGATACAGTTCAAGTCCTGGGTATCCCCTATCCTTAAGACCCTCCATGCCGGCAAGGAAAAACTCCAAAAACTCCAGAGTCAATTGGGAGAAAAATGAGAAACCTCGGGGAGTACCACAGTCAGGAGAGATCCACTCCCAGGACGGATAGACAGGAACCCCAGAACTGCTAAGGGGAATTAGCAGGCGAAGTTACAGTCCGTAAAAATGCAGTGGAGTAAAGGAGCAAGAAGAGGTCCATCTAGCCAGATGAGACGGGGGTAGCAGCGTGGACGTCTATCCAGCCAGGGGTCCGGACAGTCAGGAGACTGCAGCTGAAAAATAGCCCCTCCCCAGAGGGGAGGGGGGAAAGGGGACACCGGGTGACTAGTGATGAAGAGACCAGACAACTAGATATTAACATTGGAAAATAGAAATAAAGTAAGACAAGTGGTAGGTAGAGTAAGAAATGTTCTGGTCCACCTCAAGAAGTGGGGGATCTGTCATGTCTCGTAATTCTTGTTATTTTTTGTGTGTTTGTTCAGGTTTTTCTGCTTTTATTTTGATAGTTGCATTCCTCCATGTTTCATCTTTACTTCCTGCTCTTCCCAATCATGCTGATTGTATGCACCTGTGACCCTGCCACCATCTTGATTTACATGGTGAAGCTCCAAAA
Source organism: Corythoichthys intestinalis (assembly GCF_030265065.1). NCBI lineage: Eukaryota > Metazoa > Chordata > Actinopteri > Syngnathiformes > Syngnathidae > Corythoichthys > Corythoichthys intestinalis. The sequence goes on from NC_080396.1 coordinate 37,182,742, forward strand.
ATATGACAAATTTGGTATTTTCATCTACATGGTTCCGTCTTGGTTCCATCTTCATTCGAACAATGTCGCAATTCTGTGTGGTGACAGCCAATGATGCACTTCCTTGAGAACAACCTCCTCAGCCTGGGAGACAACACACCCACTTACTCAAAGCAATGGCGTTTTTTTTGTTTGTTTGTTTGTTTGTTTCTTTTAATAATAATAATAATAATAATACATTTTATTTCTAGAGCGCTTTTCAAGCCACACAAAGACGCTTCACAAGATAGATGGAATTACAGTACGATCAAAACAATCATAAAAAAAGAAAATGAATAAAAGATAAAAGATTAAGAGCACAATAAAGAGAAGTAAAGATATATTTTCCCCCTTATGTGTTATTTTGCAGTTTTATTCACGTTTTTTCCCGTATATGTAATTTTTCTCTCATTTTTTTCTCATTATTTATAAGTTTACCTTAGACCTGCAACATGAAGCAATTATCAGAGAATCCCAAAATTTGAAAAAAGGTCCTAATGAAACCTTTTTTTAAAAATTTGTAAAAAGAAATGTCAAAACGAATATGTGTAATAAGCGCTCTGATATCTATAACCCTAGCTAAATCCTGTTTTTTTCCCATGGAACCTGCAGATGCATGTGTTGACTTGCATCCATCTTTTTTTTTTCAAAAAGAAATGTCAAAACGGAATTACTCTCAAAATCATGAAATTTTAGGTGTATCAAATGTGATACATTTGGCAATAAAGGGTTAAATGATTGTATGTCATTGCATGTCAACCCCCCCCCTCAAAAAAAACAACTCAAAGCAATGGCAGCCATGCATTTTTTTTCGTTTGCATTAAAAGGCACAAAAATGCAAAGATTAAATATATTATTAAATATAATATAAAAACAGTAAATTAAATTCGCTTTCTGTTTAGGAATTTTTACTAGCAGGGACTGCGCACGGCCAAAAGTGACGTGTGCGAGTGCTAACATCATCAGAGCGAGAGCGTTCCATGCATTATGGTTGCGGAGAGGAGCAATCCCCGCAATCGAATCGTTCAAAATATTGCGTCTTCGCCTTCCGTTTTCGCCGTCACCATGTAAAGGCATGGCCATTCCCCAACACAATTGTTGCGTCTTGGTGTTGCAGCATCACCATGCAAACGGCCCGCAAGATTTTTGTTATGAACCAATGCCTTTTTGTTACTTTGTGGATTTCACTCAATTGTTTGTGTCCAGCAATTGCTGTGGTTTTCCTGTTGTCTCCTTTTTTGAACCTTGTGGACTGAAAAATAAACCTTTTGGTTTTAACTGAATACTCGTGCATTTGGGTCCTTGGTGCATCCTTGTCAGAAACGGAGCGAACGTGATGATAACTTCCAATTTTTAGGCTGAAGGTGAGCATTCAAGTGATGCGATTGTTCTGTAACAGCAGTTTTTTGTTGTTGTTTATGACTTTTATTGTAGTATGGTGTTGTTATTGAAATACATTCACACTGAAAACTTATAAATGTACAATTAACGAAAATTGGTTGATTTACCTTAACTGATTTAAGTATCTAGCGTGATCGCTAAGTGATGAATAATACAGTATAAATATTAATACAAAACATATAACTTGCATTTCCCATTTAATGTAAGTTGTTTTATCAAAACAAACAGCATGTAACACTGAATAAATCGAAAGCTGCGTATGTAACTATGTGTCTATGAATCCTGAATGACTGCCAGAGGCAGTTCTGTAATCACTAAGTGACGGAACGCTGTGGTGGTCAGCAGGGGTGAAATAGAACTCTCATTCATGGAGTGTCTCTAAATGCACCGTGAGTGCTTGCAAGGTAGCTGCTTAATGCAGGTGGCTGTTGAAAGACCTGTAAGCCCACACCCATTACACAGAGAAATGAAAACAAATAATACTAAAACGACATTGAAATGCGCAGTGAGAGGCCAACAAACACAAAGCATGCCACATCGCCCCTGGTGAGTGACAAGTCGCGCAAGGGCTTTTTATTGGTGTTTTTTATGTGTACATTTAATCCTATTTATTTTCTATTGATACTGATAATGTGTGTTATATTTTTTCCACCGACCAATTCCGGTCCACCATCCGGTGTCACAGGAGAGGAAGGCAGTGCACCATTAACACTTTGTATAGCGGAGGTGGGGTACTGCTTACCTCGACTTGGGAGTCGGTGGAGAGAATACTTCGAAGAGCTCCTCAATTCCACCGACACACCTTCCTTTGAGGAAGCAGCGTTTGGGACTCCGAGGTGGGCTCTCCAATCTCTAGGGTCCAACTCACTGATGTGGTTGGAAAGCTCCTCGGTGGCAAGGCCCTGGGGTGGATGAGATCCACCCGGAGTTCTTAGAGGCTCTGGATATTGTGGGGCTATCGTGGCTGACACGCCTCTACAACATCGCGTGGACATCATGGACAGTGCCTCTGGATTGGAGTGGTGGTCTCCCTTTTGTAGAAGGGGGACTGGAGGGTAAAGTCCCCGGTAAAGTCTATTCAGGGGTGCTGAAGTGGAGTCCATCGTGAAGTCGAATCTCGGATTCAGGAGGAGCTATGTGGTTTTCGTGCCAGCAGTGAAGCAGTGGACCAACTCTACACCCTCAGCAGGGTAATCGAGGGTGCATGGGAGTTCGCCCAACCTGTGTACATGTGTCTTGTGGATTTGGACAAGGCATACGACAATGTCCCTCGGGGAGTCCTGTGATGGGTACTTCGGGAGTACAAGGTACCGAGCCCTTCGGTAAGGGCTGTTCGGTCCCTGTATGACCAGTGTCAGAGTTTGGTGCGCATTGCCAGCAATAAGTGGAATTTGTTCACAGTGAGGGTTGGACTCTGCCAATGTTGTCACCGATACTGTTCATAACTTTTATGGACAGAATTTCTAGGCGCAGCCAAAGCATTGAGGGGGTCCGGTTTGGTAGCCTCAGCATTGCATCTGCTTTTTGCAGAGGATGTGGTGCTGTTGGCTTCATTAAGCCGTGATCTCCAACTCTCACTTGTGTGGTTCACAGCTGAGTATGAAGTGGTTGGGATGAAGATCAGCACCTCCAAATCTGAGACCATGGTCCTCAGTCGGAACAGGGTGGCGTGCTCTCTCTGGGTTGGGGTCTTATTCACGAGTGAGGGCAGGAGAGCAGGAGATCGACAAGCAGATTGGTGCAGCATCTGCAGATATGTGGACTCTGCACCAGTTCGTAGTGGTGAAGAAAGAGCTGAGCCAAAATGCAAAGTTCTCGATTTACCAGTCGATCTAGGTTCCTACCCTCACCTAGGGTCACAAGCTGCAGGTCGTGACCGAAAGAACTAGATCCCAGATAAAGCTGCCCAAATGAATCTCCTCTGCAGGATGTCCGGGCTCTCCCTTAGAGATAGGGTGAGAAGCTCGGTCATCCTGGATGGACTTGGTGTCAAGCCGCTTCTCCTCTGCGTTGAGAGAAAGCAGCTGAGTTGGCTTGGGCATCTGGTTTTGATGCATCCTGGACGTCTCCCTGAAGAGGTGTTTTGGGCATGACCCAGGACATGCTGGAGAGACTATGTCTCTAGGCTGGCCAGTGAACACCTTGGGATCCCGCTAGAGGAGCTGGTTGAAGTGGCTGGGGAGAAGGAAGTCCGGGCTTCCCTGCTAAAGCTGCTGCCCCCGGGACCTGACCCCGGATTAAGTGGTAGATAATGGATGGATGGAATCTGCAGACTACTGCATGTGTGTGCCAAACTGTGGAGAGTGATCTTTTACAGCACTGCAAATGTCGATTTGATGTCCGTTAATCGTTCAGCTCTAATGCCTATTTACTATTTGAGTAGATGGCTCATTGAATCGCTAAATCTCATTCTTCATGACGTTCAAGTGTTTCTGTGATGATTCTTATTATATGATCTAATTTTATGCCAACGGGAAAAGAAATCGTTGATGCTACGCAATTGTTTCCTTGGAAAATACTGTGTAATCTCCTAAAGAAAACATTCTTTTTATTTTTAGTGGCAGGCCTACCAGTTTAATGATTCCATGTTAGAGCTATGCAGTTGTATTTAGGGTTGTCCCGATCCGAAACTCAGTATCAGTATCGGCACTCGATACTGATATTTTTGGAATATCGGACAGTAACAGATTTCATGAAAAGATCGGATCCCATCTAGTAGTTGCGTGTTTTCAGTACCATTATGCTTTTCGACTGCTGTAAATCAAACCACAAGGCAAATAAGTCTGCTGAGTGAGACTACTGCTACATAGAAACTAATGACAGTATCGGAGCATCCTGTAATATTCTTGAGGTGGTACCAGCAGAGCTTGCTTTAAAAAAAAAAAAAAAAAATTTTTTTTTGCATTATTTTTACATGTCTAAAAATATAGGCATAGGATCGATGTCTGATCAGTATGGACACAACATATCTTGGAAAAAAAAAAACGGGTCTGATTGAAAGTACCAAAAATCAGCATCAGGACATCACTAGTTGTGGTCTTACGGAGATGTTCAAGCTAAACACTTTTATTCATTGAAGTCACACAGAGCTATTGCTGTAATAGAATAGTTCTATGTATATATCACCCATTACAGACAGCGCATCACCGCAGGGCGGCGCATGGGTACTCGGCTATCGTTAAGGTGCGAAGGGTGTGGTGCGCTTAAGAGACATAAAGCAGAACCTCGGTCTTTTCTCTTTTACTCTGTTGCTAACATCACGCCTCCAGCTGCTGATGAAATATTAATGACCTTGACCACACCCCCGGTAAAACACGCCCTCCCTTAGTGTACCCTCCCCCTCTCACTTTTTCTCTCTCTCCATCAGTCTAAGTGTCTCTCACTCTCTCTCTCTCTCACAGAACAATGTGTCGTTGACAATAGTGGGATTACAGCCGCCCACAGCTGCGAGCGCCCCGCCTTCCTCACTCTCCCCATCTGTCTGTGGCGGCTCGCCTCGCTCTGTTTCATCCACTTCTTCTCGTCTGCTGCTCGGAGGAATGAAAGAACCAGTGAGTGTCTGCTGATTCAAGTAAGTGTCTCGCCCACTCACTCTGTCTTTGATTGACAGCTGCCTGCTTAATTGCGCTAATTAAGGTCATCTTAGACACGCTGGCTAAGTTACCTCTGCATCCTGCGGCACAGCTGTGTGTGTGTCTGGTTCTGTTGCGGCTTGATGGATGCTGCTTTGACTTGTAATAAGCCATTGGGTCCATTGTGTATTGGAGTGATGATGTTGGAGCATCAGTTGCATGCAGGCTCAGCAGTAAAAGTTTGTGGTGATGATGGCACCTGTGACCTAGGAATAAAAAAAACCCTTTCTTGTCTGACACCTTTAAGTTTGTAAAGAATTTTATTGGCCTTCCTACGTCTTTCGTTACCTTTAATGCTTTATAGCACTGACTAATAGATACTTAGTAGCATACTTGCACATTTTAGTAGCATAAAAAAATAAGACCTGTGACCTATCACAAAAGCCATCTCAAAGCGCACGTGTTTAGATAATAGCAAAAATAAAAGTTTAATCAAATACACTCATTTGCAGTGCTGACAGACAACAGTTCTCGTGTGCTGTTTCCCGGGATAATTATGGATTTATAGATATACACACGTACAGTGCACAAATTCTCTTTTCTTCTTAATCTATTGAATTCTTATTTATTTGCTTAGTTTCCATCCTTTCATTTTTATGGTCACAAAACAAGTTTCGTATATTAGACAAACAATAGATAACCCAGGGAAACATAAAATATAGTTTATAAATGTCATTTAATTTATTAATCTATTCAAAGCTACCTGGCCCTGACGGAAAAGTCATTGCCTCCCTTGTTAAATCAAGAATTCATTGTGGTTTATCATGTTTTTGGCAAAACAGAGTTCCTTTTCACTGACCACACCCAATCTAGATTACCTCCAGACCTGTTCAATCAATGAAATCACTCAAATTGGACTGGCCTGATACGGTTGGACAAAATATTTCAAAAAGCAGGATGCCCTGATTAAAGAAATTCAAGAAAAGATGAGAGATTAATGTGGGATAACTGCAACAACAAAAAACAAAACAAAAACAAAAAACAAACAAACAAAAAAAGAATTTTAGAGGGAGAGCAAATACTTTTCCAAAACGGTGTCAATGGTCTAGCCCAGTCAAAAGGCACTAAAAGACTATTTTAAAATGGATGTTATATTGTTTATATTTTATAGTACATATAACCAGTGTTGTTAATTTTACTTTAAAAAAGTAATTAATTACAGTTACAAATTACTTCTCCCAAAAAGTAATTGCGTTAGTAACTCAGTTACCTGAATGTAAGAGTAATTAGTTACTTGGCAAAGTAACTAGTGATATTTTTTTTTCTCAAAAAAAAAAAAAAAAAAAAAAAAACAGGTCACACAATGTGAAGCTTAAAGGGTTTGGGGGACAATTGGCCCAAGCCCAATTCTTTACCCTCCACTTAACTAGACACAAGGGTATTGCGATAACTAGCTAGTAACCTTTGCTATGTGTGGAACTCATTTAAAGTTGTGAATCAATCGTTAAAGTTGTTAAAATTTCTCCCGTTATTGCATTAGTTCCCTTCTGTCTACTTTAAACATGTGTAAGTTTTAAAACTGTTTCATCATTTAAAGATAGATTTAAGTTAAGATTTTGCCGATTTAGGAGCATTTTAGATTTTAAAAAAATTACTTAGGTTCGCTAGGAAGGATCTCTACATCAGGGCCTTCCTATGAGGTCTACTGCTTTAAGATGGCGGCTGTTTACAAACGCATGTAGTCCTTAAAACATGTTGGCAATGCAGCAGTGTCTGTCATCTGCATCTAGTTCTATAATATGATATCTACCGTGTCATGTGGGCGTAGTTTGTCGGCTATGGCTGCAGTCAGGTATTATTGGAGCCATCTAGCATCGCGGTTGCAACGGCGTCTTCCCCACTCCTGCTCTGCTCTCGACCCCGTGAGTCCGTTTCTCTCAGACTTTTTTTTTTATTTAACCAACTTAGTAACGCATAGTAACGCACGCCTTTCCCGCCTCAGTAACGGTAACGGCGTTGCCAAGATGAGAAAAGTAATTAATTAGATTACTCATTACTGAAAAAAATAACGCCGTTAGTAACGCCGTTATATTGTAACGCCGTTATTAACAACACTGCATATAACTACATGTAATTCATTTACAAATGCAAGATAAAAGATAAGTCAATATTCAGTCTGATGGTGTAAAGAAGACCTGAAAACTAACTTTGCTTAAGAACCTCACAAAAAGTTTTGAACGTTGATTCCATGTCTATTGGCCATCACCTGACGTCTGATGATGTCTTCTTTCCCGTCGTGCTGTTTAGATCTTCCTTCCGTGGTCTTCACATGTGGCTCAAATGAGGTCCCGAGTCCATCACATTTTTAATATATTTGACAAGGGACAGTGCATATTAAAGCACATTTACATTTAAATATAACAGATTGTAATCATAGGCTAGTTTCCACCAATTGACCCATGGCAGGTTGATGTGACATCTGTAAACGCGGTGTCGCACGTGAGTGAGCATGGAGCATACGTCTCCTCGCCACCGCTACAAATCTCCGCCCTTTTTCTTTCTCTGCAATCTCATCTTTGTGCTTGTTGTCATAACAACCTACAAATGTGAACCTGTGTGTCTGTTTTAGTAGTATTCTGATAACTTACCAGTTACTCAGCGGTCAAGAGTTTTTTTTTTTCAGCTGCTACATTGTGCTGACTTCCGCAACCTGTACGTGGCACTTAAACAGTCTGTCCTGTGATCAAATGTGCAGATCTAATTAATTGGTGAGGAGGTTGCACAGGCAAAGTGTATAAATGTTTAATAGACTTCATGTGATTTTTACTGGAGCTTTCATTAAGTTGATTTGAGCAACTCTGAGGATGAGCTTTGATTGGAGGAAGATGAATGGAAACGTGTTGACAGTGAAAGTGAAGATGAAAGAGATTAAGAAAAAGGAAAAGGGAGATGCTTGGCCCTGTGCTTTTTGGCTTTTTCCTTTCATTTTTACAAAACATGCACGTTAACTACATTGAAGGCTCGACTGTCTCCATCATTGTCTGGTCACTGTCTTATAAATGTTCCCCTTATCCTTACAGAAACCCTTTTATCACTTAACACACGTGACATGACATTTATACTGTTCTTAACTTGAGCTAACTCACCTCTGTAAAGCACTTAAACAACCATCATATTCTAACATAAATCACTGCCATCCAGATTTTTGTGCAGTATCAAGGTTCCTCTCTGGTAACCCTTTCTCTATCGCTATAAAGACACAATGCAGCTCCCTCTGACCTTCTCTGTACTTCTCCAGCTGTACCCTCAGGGCATAATGATCTTTCTAGGCATGAAACCATACTGATGCTCACAAATGTTTACTTCTGTCGCCACATAACTTAATTGTACGGCACATTAACTTTATTCCTTTATAGTTCCCCCAACTCTGTACACAGCCCTTGTTCTTAAGTATACCATCATACACCAATACTGATGACTTTAAACAAGAGGTGGTTAATTTTACCTGTAGAAAACAAATTTGGCACTCAAATCTCACTGTCTTTTAGACTTTTGTAGTTATTCTGTCCAAAACAATGGATCAGGAAATGCCCACTTTTTTCCTCCATCAGTTCTACATTGACACACACATTAGCTCAGCTAATGGATACATACAGTAAATAGAGGAATTCCATCTAAAAACAATACATTGATAAAAAAAATGTTGGCCGGTGAAAATACATAGAGTAATGTTGGTCCTTGCATAATTTAACCACATATTGTTTGCTGAACATTTATTTTTCTGGTTGTTCTACCAGAAAAACAAAGATGTACACATTGCATTTATTTATTTATTTTTGTTGTTGTATACTTTTGATTAGGGTTAGGCATCGTTTGAATTTGAATAGTTCCGATTCAGATTTCAGGTTTCGATTCCAGTTCCAAACAATTTTCAAATCCGATTCTTTTAATAGGCAGGGTCCAAAAATTGCATTGTTTATATTGATTTACTAACTTCTCAATTAATTTTACAATTATATGAACTTTAAATTAACTATGAATTTCTCACCGGGCTATTTTTAACTTGTATATAAATATCAATCTTTGAACTTGAATATGATGAAGTTTCTTTTCACAGCAGTGCACTTTCAAAAAGATGTTTATTTTTCAAAAGCTCACAGAGAAAACATTTACATTAGGGTTCTCAAAATTATCGCGTTAACGGGCGGTAATTAATTTTTTAAATTAATCACGTTAAAATTTTTGACACAATAACGCACATGCCCTGCTCAAACAGATTAAAATGACAGCACAGTGTCATACCCACTTGTTACTTGTGTTTTTTGTCTCCCTCTGCTGGCGCTTTGGTGCGACTGATTTTATGGGTTTAAGCACCGTGAGCATCGTGTAATTATTGACATCAACAATGGCGAGCTACTAGTTTATTTTTTGAAAATTTTACAAATTTTATTAAAACGAAAACATTAAGAGGAGTTTTTAATGTAAAATTTCTATAACTTGTACTAACATTTATCTCTTAAGAACTGCAAGTCTTTCTATCCATGGATCGCTTTAACAGAATGTTAATGTTAATGCCATCTTGTTGATTTATTGTTATAATTAACAAATACAGTACATATGTACAGTATGTTGAATGTATATATCCGTCTTGTGTCTTATCTTTCCATTCCAACAATAATTTACAGAAAAATATGGCATATTTTAGAGATGGTTTGAATTGCAATTAATTAATTTTTAAGCTGTGATTAACTCGATTAAAAATTTTAATCATTTGACAGCCCTAATTTACATATATTCTTTTGCCTATGTTTTGGTAGTGTCTTATGCTGCAGGCATTTTTACGTGTTATTGAGCTCCCACTAACGGGCTAACCTGGTGCAGAGTATCAAACAAACAAAAAACCCAGTCCAGATTAGCAGCGGGTACAGTATAAAAACAAAGTTTTTGTTGAGGAAAATGATCATATCTATGCTCGCTAGCTGGGAGTTACGACAAGACGTGAGTATAAATTCTTCTATTGATTGTAATTTGATGTACATTAGGCAAAAATAATGGGGATTTCCTTATTCTTAAAACTGATTCTAAAACAAAAGAGGCTTTTAATACTGTTGATTTTTAACGGAGGCGGAAACACGCTACGTAAAGTACATAGCTGTTCACATAGCTACATTAGCCCGATGAAATAATACGACTTATTCTCATACTATTCCATCCGTCCATCCATCCTTCTATCAATCATCTACCGCTTAATCTGGGGCCTGGTTGTGGGGGCGGCAGAAGACAGACGTAATTTATGGTTTAACTTACCTGGTTCTGACTGGTTAGAGGACCAGCGCAGCGTGTTAAATACAGTACGTGGCACTCAGCTATGCACTATTCGGCACTTGTATTCCATGAAGCTGGAGGTGTTTAATCATGTTGGTGGTGCAGCCACCTTTGCATGATATCACTGTGTTGCAAATGTTGCACTGAGCTGACTGGTCATTTTCTTTGTGAAGTTGAGCCAAACTTTTGAGCGCCGCCGCATCATGTCCATGGTTGAAATCAAGTTGCAATGCACAAACACACGCTTCATGTGGCTTCTTCTTCGTGGTGCTCAGCAGCTATTTTTTTCCGCTCGGCGGTCCGGGCATCGAAACATTGAATCAAAATTAAAAATCTGAATGGTTCAGGGAGAATCGGAGTGTTAGTCCCGGATCCCATCGATGCTCGATGCCAAACCCTACTTTTGATTAATTCATCCAATAAAATCATTTCAATCTAAAAATGTACCCAGGTTTTTGGGACAAATATCGCTACAGTATGTCATTAAAATGTGATTGAGCAAGAGTATTTCATTTCAAAGCCTCTAATTTTTTAGATTTAAAAAAAAAAAATTGAGTCTCACCTCTACTTAAAACATATTGTCTAGTTTATCCAGAACGTTGAAATGTTCATTTCGACCAAGGCAACTTGCTAAGAATCTGGAACATTTCCCAAAATGTACTGTTGACAAAACTCATCAAAGGCATCGCTGCCTATTTTTGCTTATGTAGTTACTCTGACCATGCTGATTGCTCAAATGCTGTGTGTCTTCCATTTATAATTTCCTGGATTGATTTTGCCACGGTACCATGGATTGAAACAATGTGTTCACCTTATCTTCATTGCTTGAAAATGCCTACACACACGTGTTGAAATGCAAGGTGCATGTGGCGTAAAAAAAAAATGAGATGAAGATTACAAAAAAAATGTCAAATCATTAATGAGAACTATATAGGACAACACAACTACTGCATTGCAATGCCATACCTGGACAAAGGCTGACTGTTCATACTCATCCTTTTAAGTGGGAGTAAGCACACAAATGCCACCATTTAAAATGCTTCTAAAACAATGATTACATGAAAATGTTTATGGTCACTCTTCTACAAGATAAAACAATAGACACACAAAAAAGGGAGGGGCAGAAACTTCAGCTTTTGTAGAGCCCCTCACCCCAGCCTATCGTCCCTACACACACCCACATTTTTATTTGAAAGATGCATTTCATTATCAACACAGCAAACAAAGCAATACATAAAACAAGTTTGCGTTCAAAGAAAAAAAGTGACGGGGATAAATTTGAAAGGCATAGGTGTTTGTTTCTTTAGTTATTAATATACAAATTATTTTTTGATGATGCTTTATTTCGTTATTACGTAGAAATAATACCTTTTTTTTTTTAACACTTCTTTTTATTGTTTTTCAGTCACAAGTTAATTTAACATACATGTCTCAGCAATGGAATCCAACTTGCATGCTATGTGACCTTGATTTATAAGCATCCGTGTTGTTAATAACAGCATTAGAATATAACGGCGTTACTAACGGCGTTATTTTTTTCATTAGTTATCTAATTAATTACTTTTCTAATCTTGGCAACGTCGTTACCATTACTGAGGCGGGAAAGGCGTGCGTTACTATGTTGGTTGAATGACGCGAGAAAAGTCTGAGAGACGGACTCACGGAGACGAGAGAGCAGAGCAGGAGTGGGAAGAGGCAAGGTAGTTGTGACGGCGTTGCAAATGCGATGCTAGGTGGCTCCAATAATACCTGACTGTAGCTGATAACCTACAAACTACGCCCACACGATGCTATGGTAGATATCACATAATATAGAGCTAGATGCAAATGACAGACACGGCGGCATTAGCAAAATGTATAAAGAACTAAATGCGTTAGTAAACAGCCGTAATTTTAAGCAGTAGACCACTCAGAAAGGCTCTGTTGTAGAGAAACTTCCTAGCGAACCTAAGTGTTTTTATGTAAAATGCTCCTAAATCGGCAAAATCTTGACTTAAATCTATCTTTAAATGATAAAACAGTTTTAAAACTTACACATGTCGAAAGTAGACAGATGGGAACTAATGCAATAACGGGAGCAATTTTAACAACTTTAACGGTTGATTCACAACATTAAATGACTTCCACACATAGCAAAGGTTGCTATCTAGTTATCGCAATGTCCGCAATACCACTCTGTCTAGTTAAGTTTAGGTTAAAAAATTGGGCTAGGGCCACTTTTCCCAAAAACCCTTTAAAATTCACATTGTGTGACCTGTTTTTTGAGAAAAAAAAAACATGAAAATTATCACCAGTTACTTTGCCAAGTAACTAATTACTCTTACATTCAGGTAACTGAGTTACTAACGCAATTACTTTTTGGGAGAAGTAATTTGTAACTGTAATTAATTACTTTTTTTAAGTAAGATTAACAACACTGATAAGCATACATGCAAAACAAAAAGAGACACACATGCAGACACACACACACACACACACACACACACACACACACACACACACACACACACACACACACACACACACACACACACACACACAGCACCTCCTCAGTTATTAAAAAAAAAAAAAAAATTCTACATAATTGGGCAATGTCTCCATAGTTCAGTAGCACCAGATAGCCCCACACCGCGCTCCCTGAAAATCTACATAGAAATATGAACTTTGGGTCCGGTGGGAGGAGCAGCGAGATGTCGCTAACGAGAAAGAAAAAAAAAACCTGAAAGGAAATATCATCATTCCGGAATATGAGGGAAATTCAAGGCCCTAGCATATGTCAGGAAAGGTTGTCCACCAATCATAAAATTTGTTTCTGCAGCCCCCAAGCGTATATCTGATCTTCTCTAAGTGGACACAATTTAAGATTGACTATATCCAAAGCATTTCCATGCAGGTAGTATAAGTCGCCTTGTCAAAAGGGTAACAAAGGCAATTCTGTCCTGATCCATCTTGGATGATTCCAAACAGCGCTATGGTGGGGTCTGGATTTATTTGTCTGCGGCATATTTCTGAAACTTAAATACCTCCAACCAAAAGTTATATAAAGATGGGCAAGACCAGAAATGTGGGTATGATTAGCTGGTGAACGGTTACATCATGCACAGGTATGGGCAACATCTTTATAGATCTTGGACAACCTGTCCTTCTTCCAGTGTGCTCCATGAATAATTTTGCATTTAATATGAACATGCCGCGCGCAAATGGATGAGGAATAAATTGTTTTCAGTGCAGCCTCCCATACTTCCTCTGAAATCATCCCACCCAGTTCCTGTTCCCAAAGTGCTCTAATTGGTGTTAATGAGACATTTGTAAGCAGGAGTGGGAACCTCTTGGTACCTCACGATACGGTACGATCTGCGATACAAAGTTTACAATAACGATTATCTGACGATATGGCGATAAGACGATTATCGATACATTGGTCAGGAAATCATTCTAGGATATTCTACAAACAACTAATAAAGAGAAAAACAAGCTTTTGCTGTGAATTGGAATGAGTGTATCACTTGTAGACGTCCAATCCATTTGAACTGGGAGGGTGGCAGCGAATGAACCACCCTCCCACTTGAAACGGATTGAACGTCTATGGCTGTCATTGGCAGTCATTGCAAGGCAATGGGGTAATTTTGGGCCATTTAAGGTCATTTAACTGTTGATTTTCAGTTACTTCCTGTTGATTTTGGGGTATATTATGGGTCACTTCCTGTTTATTTTGAATTACAGAACAGGAAGTGACCTAGGAATCACCCAAATGAATAGGCAGTGACTCAAACTCAACAGGAAATGACCTGTAAATGAACAGCAAGAGACCTGTAAATGCCCCGAAAATCAGACAGAATGACTGCGAATGGCCTGGTTTTGAATGAACGAACATTCCCCGTCTAAATGGATTGGGTGTCGAGCACTGTCAATGGCAACCTTAGAGTTAACTGAGACACTATTACAGTGGAAGAATTTGGTAGCAACTTGTTGGTTCCTTTTTTTTTTTTTTTTTTTTTTCTTTTAACATTGACACCTTTTTAAAACTATATCTCGACTCTTGGAAGGAGCTTATCGATAACCTTTTGGGACACAAAGTATCATGATATATCACCATTATGATATTTTGTTACACCCCTATTTGTAAGCTATAAATTTGGCTGTAATTAATCGATAAACTGCCTTTAAGTGAAGGGCAGGGGTGTTAGAAATGTATCCAAAGCAGTCTCCTCTGGTATAGTGGGGAAGCAGGTGTTTAAACTGCTAAATAATAATTTCTATATACCTTTTTTATACTCCAGTTCTTCTGAAAATGCATTGCATAACTTTACCCCTTGGACAGAAATGCATTCTACTTTTTATAACTGTGTTGCATCTGTTTTGCTACCAATTGACTTCTCCTCTGAGAGCGTATCTTTCCTCTTTTCTCAGACAGACATTGAATGCTAAAATAAAGTAGGTTATTTCTTGATATGAACAGGATTAGGACTGTTTTCTGAGCCACTAAATCCGTGAACTTTAGTGCCTTCACTTAATAAGTAATGGAGTTGTGTCATCATTGTAGCTAGCCTACATTGTTCAATGTTTTCATATCTTGTAAGTGTGGTTTTGCAGGCACTCTTCGTATGTTAAATAGGGTCAAATCAATGCACAATAAAATGCATCTTACTTAATACACAACTGCTTTTTTTACCTGCCATTTCCAACTTAGTGGGTCTTGTGCATGCTTTCTCATTGCTTATGGTCTTTCATTACAATCAACACAAATAGTTAAAAGCTACTTTCAATTTCCAATTATCATAAACCTGTTTTTTTTTATTTTATTAAAATAAAGCTTTATTTTACATTGAATTTAAATTTCAGATATTTTCACCATCGATTACTTTAAGCTGACATCTGAACAGAAAGCGTCATCCAAATTTTACAAGTTCCAAATATGTCATTATGTACAAAATGAACCATTTTGGTCGTAGTATGGAACCTTGGGTGACATCACAATTAATATCTGCCAGTCTACATGTGGGCATCTACTTTTACAAACTGGCTTCCATTACTGATGTCACTGAGCTTTTTCATACTTTACGGTTCCATTTTATTGGGTAATCTTCTTAACTGTGTGCCTTCCTAACTTCCTGGTCCCACCACCAAGTCTCCTGTTAAAATGATTTGAACCCTGATTCCAAGCTTCTAACCTTGCTGCTTTTCCATTTCCAGTTCTGAACAAACGCATTGTGCCTTCCTTTTCTTTACTCTTCTGCCCACAGACACGATTTCCTCCTCTCCTTCATTTTTAACCCATGTACCTAAATTATGACCTGTTACTTCATTGGTTAGCGTTACCACTGGTGGTCGTTGTTAAATTTGGCTGCGACCATTGAAGCGTGAAACCATTAGGATGAACAATCAAAAGATTTATGCCGAATGCTTTTCTTGGTAGGTGGACCCTCCATGAAATATATTTTATGATAGCTAAAATGGACTATTTATTTTTAAAGCAGTGGATAGACATGTGCCGATTACCGGTTTCAAGGTATACCGTGGTATGAAAATGTCACGGTTTCAAAACCGCAAAAAATTTCCGTCATACCGTCTCTAAGGTGTTAGCTATTAAATTTATGTCCCAAAAATGCGGGGAGAAATCCCTCGCTTGCAGCTGCAAGGCTAAACCCTCCCCCATCGGTTTTTGCTCAGTTTCAGGGAGTCAGCTGTTCTACATGATGGCTGGAGGAGGTGAAAGTCCTGAACTTTTCCCCCCCAGCAAACAAAATGAAATCGCTTGTATGGGAATACTTCGGCTACAGAAAAGTTACAGACGGGCGCGGCTTATTCTGATGGTAATAATGTTGAGCTGTGGCTGTGGGTTTAGGCTCACAGCATTTATTTTGATTTTAATTAAGATTTTTTCCGTAATTTTTTGTTATATAAAAAAAATATTTTAACTTAACATTATTCTTATGTTTTGAAAAATCAAAATCCTGTTCAATAAAAAAAGGTTTTATTTTTTCAACCCAGATATTTCAAAGTAACACAGTCAGAATCTCATACCGACACATGCCTAGCTTTGGATAAACATGCTTCCTTGGACCAATGAGAAAATTAATGGACTAAGGAAATGAGCCCTGTTGTCTGTATTGCAAACAATAACCTTTTACATTTGCAGATGTGGTCGGTCTTGTTTATTATAGTTTATCATTAAATTAGATGATTAGGTTTAGATTTAGATTTTAGAATTTGATTTTGTTGAGAAACTAACCGAGACCCCCCCCCCCCAAAAAAAATCTGAGAAACAGAAAGTTATGCTTCATCTGAATTTTTCCTACCATACCCTGTATAGATTCATTCATACCATCAACGCACATTAACATGCACACACACACACACACACACACACACAATTTTATTTTATTGCACCCAAAGACATGTTATGTACTTTTTCTGTTTCAATGTTGTTTTGAAAGTGAGTGATGATGATTAGCTTAACTGGCAATACCTACAGTGGGGCAAATAAGTATTTAGTCAACCACCAATTGTGCAAGTTCTCCTACTTGAAAAGATTAGAGAGGCCTGTAATTGTCAACATAGTTAAACCTCAACCATGAGAGACAGAATGTGGAAAAAAAAACAGACAATCACATTGTTTGATTTTTAAAGAATTTATTTCCAAATTGGAGTGGAAAATAAGTATTTCGTCACCTACAAACAAACAAGATTTCTGGCTGTCAAAGAGGTCTAACTTCTTCTAACAAGGTCTAACGAGGCTCTACTCGTTACCTGTATTAATGGAACCTGTTTTAACTCATTATCGGTTTAAAAGACACCTGTCCACAACCTCTGTCAGTCACACTCCAAACTCCACTATGGCCAAGACCAAAGAGCTGTTGAAGGACACCAGAGACAAAATTGTAGACCTGCACCAGGCTGAGAAGACTGAATCTGCAATAGGTAAAACTACTTGGTGTAAAGAAATCAACTGTGGGAGCAATTATTAGAAAATGGAAGACATACAAGACCACTGATAATCTCCCTTGATCTGGGGCTCCATGCAAGACCTCACACCCATTTATGTTGGTTTTCAACATCGAAGTTGCACAGTAAACACCGAAATGTGTACGGTAGCTGCTCTGCCTTTCTCTTTTGCCAGTGTCTGTAGGGGCGTGCTTTTCATCCCTCTCTGCTGCATTATCAATTTGCCATCTTTTTTCTACAAGGGCGGGTATTTAGCAGGAGGATCGTTACGTGACGTAAATGGAAAATATGTTTTTAAGGTTTAGAACTGTCTGGGGAAATGAAACTTCTGTGGTGTCTGCTGCATTGATATCATAAGCTTCACTACTCAAAGGCTATTTGATGTTAGAAACATACATTTTAGAAAGGATGAACGAATGAAAGGGAATGTTAGAAATGTAGTTGACATTTCAAAAAAAGCAACAGATTTTGGCATATGTTCAAATTGTATGTGTAACTGTACCATGGAATGTTATGAGGACGATCTTTGGAAAAATCAGCCCTCTGTGGCTCCATCTTTGGTATCTAGTTATGATTTTGAATCTTTCAAAATGTAATGCGATAAGAACCAGCCAATCACACTGTACAGACAGAAGATGTGACTGAGGGGTGATGTTTGCTGCGCATATACTGTTCATTAGCGGTCAGAAATCCAGTTAGTCACGTCATTTGAATTCCTGACTGATTTCACATTACGCAAAAAAAATTCAATATAAAACCTGTAACATTTAGTGGTCGGTTACACTCCTTCATGAATAAGTCACACTAACAATGTCGCATCCATCCCAAAAAAAATCAGCTTCTAGGAAGATGTTTACCATGGGTGTGGCTTTGGTCAGAGGGGTGAAGTGAAGCTGCAGTCAAATCTTGCTAACAGCCTGAAAACGGCAAACTCCACCTTTAACTTAACCCTTTCATGCAAGAATTGATTGATTGACGAAATGATTTTTTTAAAAAGGTTTTTTTTATTATAATCTCATATGACAGTGGTCTCAAACTTACTGCCTGGGGATCAAATGCGGCCCAGGGGACAATATTTTGCAGCCCCAATTTGACATCCAATTGTACTATTACTGTTGCACGCACGGTTTTTGTTATTGGCAATAAAAAAAGATCTATAATTTTTTTTTTTTTTTTCATTTCTGGCAGTTACATTCATTTTCACGAATACAGTTCTTTTCTTTCAAGGAACAACAAAGAAAAAAAATGCCTGAAAAGGAGTGGGATGAAGAAAACTTTAACTTAAATTTTAAATCAAATGAATGAATTAATGAAGTCTCCATTTGGGTGGGAGAAGATCCATTAGTTTAATAGTAATACAAATAACTTAAAAAAAAAAAAATAAATAAAAATAAAAAAATAAAAAAACGCAAAGTAAAAAACAGCTATGAGTAATACAAAAATATGAGTAATTCTAAATAACACTTTGAAAAAAAATAAATAAAACAAACTGTAATAAATTGAAAAATGGAAAGACATACTGTATAATAAATAACAATCAATTTATAAACAATATAAACAAATAAGTATGGCCTGTCTATTTTTTCTCTGGGAATTTTAGGATTTTTTTTTTTTTTTTTTTTTTTTTTTTTGCTTGTTTTCTTTTCTTTTCTAAATGTCTTGTTACTTCACGTACTGTAGCTTAAGTCTTTGGCTGCCATTGTAGGAAATTAGGGCTGCAGCTATCTAATATTTTAGTAGTTGAGTATTCTACTAAAAAATCCATCGATTAATCGCGTAATCGGATAAAACATTATCTTAAGGTAAAGAGCAATTATAAATATACATGCGAAAACAAGACATTTAACCTAATATTGAACCATTTTCAGACATCCAATGTCTTTATTTTAGATGTACATTAATGAAAACAGTCAACAATTGCATCCCAGATGTGAAGGGGAAAAAAACGAATTCACTGCTTTCACTCAAAAAAAACTTTAGATCTTAAAAAAAAAAAAAAAAATGACCTAAAAATTTCATGACACTTGATAACACACATCACTTTGGTGTTGTTGCCACGTGTTTCAATTGAATTTCCATTTGTGTCAAGCTATTTTGAAGTTCTAGTTAAGTTTTAGGTTAGTCTAAATTGTAAGTCCTGATAGTATTTTCAGTTTTTGCAGTGTTCAAAATAAATGTATGATACCTGGTGTATTGGAGCACATTCGGCACCAGTGCCGAACCTACAGTTACAGTTACAGTACCTGCGTGATACGTTGGGGAACTTGCATACCTCCTGGATGTCGTGTAGGTTTACTCATGAGCGAAGCGAGTGTGTAGAGTGGATATGATGCTTCATTTGCAGGTAAAAAAAAAAAAGGTTAGCGATGTTAGAGGTTTGTCGCAGACTCCGGGTGCTCACAAAGTGGGTACAAATGGTGAAAAGGGAAGTCCTCCTGTTGCAATTCCCCCGTGAGACTGGAGATAGAACAAGGTGAGAGACTGGGCGAGGCTGCGATGTGTGTAGCCAGTCAGCTCACAAGATAAATCCACTTTTAGTTTGTTCTATGGTTTGTCAATAAGCATAGGGGAGGATGCGATGGAACGCAGCCAATCAGGTCATGGGATAAGGCTACTTTTATTGGTGGACTTGTTCGTCAATCATAATGAGGGAGGCTAAAATGGCAGTCTCATCGTTTTGAGAGGCTGCAATAGTGCTCATTGGTGCATGTGTCAATCTTGCAGCAAGAACCAATCACACTTGTATGAGTGCCAGTTGGTATGTACAATGCCCTTTAGTCATTTCTGCCTTGCTGCGCAAAAACGTCTCCAGTGTCTTAAAATGAAGCAAGTATTTTTTTTCTTTTTTTTTTTTTTTTTTTTTAAAGAATACTTTTTAAACCGTTTGATCCATTAAATCCGTGAAACATAAACCGCAAAGTTGCAAGGGATCACCGTACATTATATTTGCATTCATTGCTTAAAAGTCCTGTGCTGTCACTCAGCTGTGATTGTCTTCCTCTTCTCAGGATACGCCTGTCAAACACTGTTTACAAACAAGATGTTTGATCCCATTGAAGGTAACTAAGCTCTGAGTAAAGGAATTAAGTCCTTTTAGCTTGGATCAGAACAGGGAGGCCCAAGTAAAAACTGACATGCAAACAGACAATGATACATTGATTTGCCTCAGGTCACTATTTATACCATCACACTGTCAACCACTAGTGAACAGTTGTGTATGGCCGCCTGCATAGCACAGTAGTCACTTATACACACAAAAAAACACTCCTTTACACACTTGCAGTTGTGCTCATGAATGCTCTCAGAGACAAGTGTGCTTTGATATCCTCTTGTGTGTCTGACAACTGCGTCATGCGCGCACAGACACGCACCTCGGAGACTGAAATTGTGTGCGTGTGTGTGTGAAGGGGTGTGGCAGCTGTAAAAGTAGTAGACATAAAGGAGGATGGTTTTCAATGCTGTTCTTCACGCGTACTGTGCAGTATAATCTTCCAGTTTTCTGTTTTGGGTAATAAATCTTAAGTGCTTTTGTCTGGTTATTTGTTTTGTGGTGTTTATTTCTTTTGTTCTTAATTTCATTTTGGTGTAAAGCCTGTTACACACCTTATTTTGTCATTGTTTTTTTTAATTTTCACCCCAATAAAATATTTTTAAAAATCAAACTTGTGTAATTGTTTACAATCCATGGATGAAAGCAAATTTAACAAAATGTTTTGAATTTATTAGATGTGTACCAGTACCTTAGAAAAAAAGGTGAAAGGCTTGTGAAAAAGGTGATTATTCCAAAATATCTTAATTTTTTTATATGTATAAAATATGAACGTAATTTTTAGCCTTTGAAGTCAAGAAATGATAAGCGCTCTGAACATTGAAATGGTCGCAAATAAAAAGAATTGTCTCACCTTTATATTGTTATTATATAAAACTGGCTTAGACAGTGAAAGAAATCTCAAACCATTCAATTTCTATATGGATACTACTTCCATTTTTTAATGTAGATGACAGCAAATCGGAGGAATGTATTGTACACAAGTAAAAAGAAAAAACAGCTTTTGAAGGGCATATCAAGCACACATTATACTCGATGATTTATGGTACTGATTTTTAACATCTTTACCTGTTTCTTTTTTTTTTTTTGTCCCCCCATTTCATTTTATAAAATGTAATCCAATTCCACACATCTCAGACACAGTTTTCACTTGGGTTTTATTGATGCAAAGTGGAAAAATGTGCTTTGTGTGATGACTCCCCATTTTGAGTTGTTTTTGGAGATAATGGAAGTTGTGTCCTCCATACCATAGAGGAAAAGGACCATCCAGATTGACATCAGCGCGAAAGCCAGCATATGTGACTCTATGGGTGGATTGTATTGCCCATGGCATGGATTGGTTGCGCAACAGTAATAGCGACATTTATGCTGAAAGGTACTGACTGGTTTTGGAGAAACACATGCTGCCATCCAAGCAATGTCTTTTTCAGGGACATCCCTTATTTCAGTATGACAATGCCAAATGTAAGTAGGATCTGCCTGGCTTTTTAAAAATAGAGTTTAGGAAGATAATATAACATTGGCGTTTGCTTTTAAGTAGTGATGTAACGAGGTGCGCCGAGCCTTCGAAGCGTGTGTTGATTCATAAAGGGACGTTTCCGCAAAGTTTGTGACGAGGCTCGCTCCATTTAGAGGAGGTTCTGAAAAAAATGACGTCTGAAGCCTTGCTGCCCAGCTGTACAACATGATTGCTTCAGGTTTGACAGCTCGCTACGCCTCTAGCTACATTCAAAATGTGGGTGTTTGGAGGACAGTTGAGAACATGTGAGAGTATGGAGGTAGTTTCTAGAGTGAAAGGTTTAGGAGTGGGGAGAGAAGGAGGAGTACAGTAGTTGGTTGATAGGATGGAACCAACAAGAAAGAGGACTTCCCTTGTGTTGAAAAACTTTTGTTTTTTAATGAAAATGAATGAACTTCAGCCCCCACTCCCATACTGTATATCAATGTTTAAGTTACACTGTTACCGTCCTCTGCCTGATTATGTTCATGCCAA
The DNA here is from genome assembly GCF_030265065.1 of Corythoichthys intestinalis. NCBI lineage: Eukaryota > Metazoa > Chordata > Actinopteri > Syngnathiformes > Syngnathidae > Corythoichthys > Corythoichthys intestinalis. The sequence goes on from NC_080396.1 coordinate 37,205,045, forward strand.
TTTCAGAAAAAAATAGGATAGGTAAGATTGGCCATTTATCTTACCAGCGATTTTACATAATCTTGGGTGTTGTTATTTCTGTTTTGATTTGATTTCTTGTCTGAATGTCCATGATGAGCCCGCCCGTCTCATCAGACCATAGGACATGGTTCCAGTAATCCATGTGCTATGTTGACATGTCTTCGCAAACTGTTTGCGGGCTTTCTTGTGTACTCTCTTCAGAAGAGGCTTCCTCCTGGGGTGACAGCCATGCACACCAATTTGATGTTGAATGCAGCGTATGGTCTGAGCACTAACAGGCTGACCCCACACCTCTTCAATTTCTGCAGCAATGCTGACAGCACTCCTGTCACGAGTCTAGAGCTGAAACGAATACTCGAGCAACTCGAGTAACTCGAGTTTAAAATCTGATCCGAGTAATTTTATTCACCTCGAGTAATTGTTTATTTTGACAGCTCTAAGCATCACGTTTTGCTCAGACTACTTTTAATGCGGGACAACGCGCTGATGTCACGTGCGTAGAGGAAGAAGCAAAAAAAAAAAAAAAAAAACTTACTGCAGCCGACAGCTAAATGCTAGCCCGCACGATGCTACGTTGGTAGCAGGTAGCGTCTGATGAGTCTCATAGAGATCACATGTATGTTGAACTAGATGCATATTGACAAACTCGGCCATGTCTGGGCAGCGTTAGTAAACAGCCGCCATCTTAAAGCAGTAGAGCGCTAAGCGCTAATAAAAAGCGCTAAGCGCTAATAAATAAGATTAACGTTACTGTCTCTAGCTCACATAATGTTAGCCCTGCGGAGGGCTAGGTTTCTAATAGTTATGACCACTGTCGATGCCTGGCTAACGTGTCTTACATACAGGCTTTAATATAAGTGGAGTGATGAGGGTGTAAAATAAAAACTCAGTTATGCTAACTATCAATTTTAGCTCAGTAGTCATTGCTGGATAAAACACCAAGTAGCACTGGTCCCTAATGTGCTCCAATACAGCCTGTATCATACATTTATTATGAACACCGCAAAAACTCAAAATCCTATCAGGACTTACAGTTTAGACTAACTTAAAACTTAACTAGAACTTAAAAATGGGTTGTCACAAATAGAAATTCAATTGAAACACGTGGGAAAAAATCCTAACTTTTAAGTGATGTGTGTTATCAAGCGTAACGGCATTTTTAGGTATATATATATATATGTATATATATATATATATTTTTTTTTTAATAAGATCTAAAGGTTTTTTGAGTGAAAGCAGTGAATTAGTCTTTTTTTTATTCTAGTTACATCTGAGATGCAATTGTTGGCTGTTTTCAACAATATACATCGAAAATAAAGACATTGATTGACTGAAAATGGTTCAAGATTAGATGAAATGTCTTGTTTTCTCATGTATATTTATAATTGCTCTTCACCTAAAAATATATTTGTTTTATCCGATTACTCGATTAATCGATAATTCGATTACTAAAATATAATCGATAATTCGATAGCTGCAGCCCTGAACAAGTCACATGACATTTTGAAGGGAAAATGACAAGCAGTTCTCAATTTGGACATTTAGGGATGTGCATTTTTTCATAGGGGTGTACTCACTTTTGTTGCCAGGGGTTTAGATATTAATGGCTATATTTTGAGTTATTTTGAGGGGAAAATACATTACCTCTATTATATAAGCTGCACACTGACTGCTTTTCATTGTGTCAAAGTTTCATTGTGTCAGTGTTGTCCCATGAAACGATATACTTAAATATGTGCAGAAATGCGAGGGGTGTAATCACTTTTGTGATACACTATACTTCTCATCAGTTCGCCAGTCTTTATAAGCTATGGTGACAATTATTGTTGTGGTAGCATCGCCAAAGAGATCGCCAGCTTCGTCAGGGTTAGGGTTTAGGTTTAGTTTTTTTTAATCATTTATTTCAGAACTTGTGCAACACAACACGCCAATGTCCGCCGTAGTTAACACCAGCAACAACAGAACGTTAAACGCTAAAGTAAAATCTAAGCTGCACCTTTCTTACTCTGTCACCTCAGCCACGCGGTGCGTTCAGGTACAGCACGCAAAAAACGTCCGCCACATTCGAACCTGATTCATTACATTACTACAGGAATTATTATTATATTGTTAAACAGATTTTTATTTATATAATTTATTTGTTGTGCTATTTGTAATTGCCGTTTGTAATAGTAGCAGCAGTATTTCTTAAGGATTTAGTGTAGGTTTTCGGGCTGTGGAACGAATTAATGGAATTATAATGTATTCTTATGGGAAAATACGGCTCGACATACGACCATTTCAACTTACAAACAAGGTCCTGGAACGAATTAACTTCGTATATCGAGTTACCACAGTATTTTGGATTTTCTGGATGTTAAGCGTTTGACTGTCCTGCAGGGCCAGCTTGAATAGAGCTGCCCAACAGTAAAAATATATCAATTATAAGTAAATGCTGCTGCTTTATCGTACAGTGTATTCCTTGGTCCACACCAGCGAGGTGGTCCGGATATGTTGTTTATGGGGCACCAAAAGATGTGGTAGTATTGATATTGGTGCTATTAAAGGGACAATTCCAGGATTGATATTGAATTGCTACTTTATTTTTTTCTATGTAAAAAAATCACACAACGTGAGCTTGTTAATTTAGAAAAAGGACCATCTTAAGGCCCCTCAGGTGTGATTTTTCTTTTTCTTTTCCTTTTTTAAAATTTAATCTAGTGTGGCAGGTATTGTTTGTTGCATTAATTACATAAATTTTACCATGTTGTTTATAATACACTGGATAATTCCGAAATTACGTTAGTGTAAATGGTTTTCATTTATCGCATCGTGTACAACATATCATTATTTCCTAACGTTGAGGTGTTTCTTGTGATGTCATTGTTTTGTATTATTTGTCATGCTGTTTGAGTACTTTTTTTTTTTTCTTGTCTTTGGCTCCCTCAATGTTAACTTCATGTTTTGTGTAGTGTTCGTACGTTTATATTTTGTTTGATACCTAAATGTATTGTTTAATGTCGTTTGTAGGGGTGCACGATATCCATTTTTGAAACCGATATTGATATCGTTAACTTCCTGCTCCTTAAGGCCGATACGAAATAATAACCGATGATATATATATACATATATAATTTTTCAATGTACATATATTCACCTGATATTTTGAACACCTGTAAGTAAAAATACTCGTGGTGGATTCCGCATAGATTTGCCATTGACCTAACCAGAATTTTCATGATGACATGAACACTATCTTTATAAACAAAACAAATACAGGAACAGTTTTGACTTCAAATAAAGTGCCCAAATTAATTGTTTCAAATAAATGTAATTTGAGTCAATCACAATCAATCAGTCAATATCATTGACGATGTGTTCCCCTGAACAATAAGCACAGAACTAAAGCAAACATAAACCCAACAGGTATTGTGCTTTGTCAGCAGATAAAACATTTGGTCCAACAGGAGAGGAGACTTTTGTCGTTGTGGTCCATGAAACAACTTTCTTAAACTGGCAATTATAGGACAGCAAGCCTATCAATAACCAAAAGGCCTCTCAATAACTTGTAAACACTGTAAAATGCAAACATTTGCTAATTGCCATAGTAAGGTTCATCACTCAGTGATGGAAAAATAAGGCTTCTAGAACAGTAACAAAACTTTGCATACTGCCAAAACAGGAGTGGAAACAAACCCACACATCCCAGTCCACCGACACCGTGGCAAAATTAATATTAAACGGCCCGATAGTATATAATGTTATTGAATTTATTGGGATGACGTCATAATTCCTGTTATCGGACCGATAATTATCGGACTGATAATTATTGTGCACCTCTAGTTGTTTGCATTTTTGTTACTTTGTGCATCATATTGGGTAGTAGTAATGAATTTCAGATGAGTGTTTTGGTATGTCAGCAAACACAAAATAGAACATGGTGATGAGGAACTCCTTCCACATACTGTAAACGCATGCACGTGCACGCACACATGCACATCCCGCACAGATACATACACACTTTCCATCTCTTTGAAGATGGCAAGTGTGAGGATCTCAGCAAAAACATGCATGACGTGTGTGTGTATGTGTTGGGGGTGCGTACGGGTGAGTGTGTGCGCAAGCGCGCCTGAGGTAAGACAGCGTCTAATATCACTTGGACTTGTCGAAAGCATTTACATAGAGAGCGAAGGAGGAGGCGAGAACCCTGGAGAGTAATGGAAACCAGGAACAGGATAAGAAGGGGGGGTATGCGTGGGGATGATCGGAGGATTTGGGGGCGTTGGGGGGGTGGGGTGGAGTTGACTCGGAACAAAAGCACATTGATGTTGAAACAAAACCGCGCAGTTAACAAAGTAAACTGCTGAATATTTGAATATTTGAAACAGTGAGCCAATGTTCACCCGGAGCATCCTTTTCACTGTTGCCATGGTTACTAGTACTGGGATGCACCTCTGAGTGCTCGTGGAAGTGACCTAAAGCATTAGATACACAGTTGCCAGTCAAAGATCAGCGTTTGGGTTACTTTCAGACCTCCCACGAGTTTTCCTCCAGGATCACGTCTGGGGGGTCATCATTTGACCCTTGACAATGTCCTTGGTGGTTATTACTGGGAGGTTTTTGAGCACCTTAAAACATCAGCAGGAGATTCTTGTGGGTTCTTCCCAACAGACCACGTGATGTTGAGCAAATTTCTGAGTGTGTTGTTGTGTTGTGCATGTGCGGACGTGCACATTCACGAGCATGTTGGCTTGAATGTGCGTGAAGCCCCAAAGTGGCAGATTCTAAAAGTAAATCAAATATGGTCTTTTGAATTTCATCAGCACAATCGCGATTTGTATCAGATATGCAGAACACGTGCCATCACAACCACTCTCTCGCTCTCTCTTGCTCTTTCTCTCACACTTTGCTTTGTCTGTTCCCTTCCAACTTTGTCTCGTTTACTTCCTGACAACCTCCGAGTCTTTTCTTCTTCTATAAATTATTGATGAGTTTCTTTGCATCAGAAGAAGCAACTTATCATACTGTGTGTGTGTGTGCGCTGAGAGTCGCCATGGAAATGTGGATATCGTCCACGGTGTGTGTAAGGCCCGAGGCCCCAGCATATCCCAGCATGCATTTGGGGAAGTTCAGCTGCGAGGGCTCGTTCGTTCAACACTCAGTAGGGGGTGGTGGTGGTGTTTTGAGTTTGGGAGACAGCCGGGTTCATGATGAATGGGGGCTTGTAGTAGAGAAAAAGTGAAGTATTTTGGCTTTTTAAAAGTTTTACAATACGCACACAAAGGACAGCATAAGCATGCTGTAAACGTGCCACCTTCTTATTTAAATCTTATGTTTTTATTACCATGCCCAAACTCCATGTGTGTGATATTGTTGTATTTTTGTCAGTGATTTAATGTACAAGATACTGGAGCTTACAAAAGTGACTATAACCCTGGTGTTTATATTATTATTTTATGAATATGCGTTCCTGGTGTAATACTAAAAAATGGCACTTTGCCAAAGTGTAAAGTACTCAGTGTAAAGTGTACAGCTTGCATAACTATACTGTCCCATTAAATTAACTCAACACTCAACCATTAAAAGTCAGATCACTGTAAACAGAAGTGAATAATATACCACATAGAAAATGTCCAAAATGTGCCAAAGGTTTCAATATTTTATGTGGCCACAATTTTTAGGCACTCCTTTTTCTTGGGGATGAGGTCACCATAGCTTCAAAGCCTCTTTCACTCCTCCATCATGACATCACAGAGCTGGTGAATGTTAGAGAGATCGTGCTCTTCCACCTTTTGTTTGAGAATGTTCATAGGGTTTACGTAGGTGGTGAGAGCATGAGAGAGCATAATTAAAGACACCATGATTTTAACTAGATATTATCGTGTACTTACCTTGTTTCGATCCAAAAACTCTGTGTAGCATAAAGTGGGGCAATAAGTATTTAGTCAACCACTAATTGTGCAAGTTCTCCCACTTGAAAATATTAGAGAGGCCTGTAATTGTCTACATGGGTAAACCTCAACCATGAGAGACAGAATGTGGAAAAAAAAAAAAAAAAAACAGAAAATCACATTGTTTGATTTTTAAAGAATTTATTTGCAAATCATGGTGGAAAATAAGTATTTGGTCTATACCAAAAGTTCATCTCAATACTTTGCTATGTACCCTTTGTTGGCAATAACGGAGGCCAAACGTTTTCTGTAACTCTTCACAAACTTTTCACACACTGTTGCTGGTATTTTGGCCCATTCCGCCATGCAGATCTCCTGTAGAACAGTGATGTTTTGGGGCTGTCGTTGGGCAACACGGACTTTCAACTCCCTCCTCACCCTGTGGCGTCAAAATGATAATAAGAACGGGGAGCAAAAATCCCAGAACCACACGGGGCGACCTAGTGAATGACCTACAGAGAGCTGGGACCACAGTAACAAAGGCTACTATCAGTAACACAATGTGCCGCCAGGGACTCAAATCCTGCACTGCCAGACGTGTCCCCCTGCTGAAGAAAGTACACGTCCAGGCCCGTCTGCGGTTCGCTAGAGAGCATTTGGATGATCCAGAAGAGGACTGGGAGAATGTGTTATGGTCAGATGAAACCAAAATAGAACTTTTTGGTAGAAACACAGGTTCTCGTGTTTGGAGGAAAAAGAATACTGAATTGCACCATACCCACTTTGAAGCATGGGGGTGGAAACATCATGCTTTGGGGCTGTTCTTCTGCAAAGGGACCAGGACGACTGATCTGTGTAAAGGAAAGAATGCATAGGGCCATGTATCGAGAGATTTTGAGTGAAAATCTCCTTCCATCAGCAAGGGCATTGAAGATGAGACGTGGCTGGGTCTTTCAGCATGACAATGATCCGAAACACACAGCCAGGGCAACAAAGGAGTGGCTTCGTAAGAAGCATTTCAAGGTCCTGGAGTGGCCTAGCCAGTCTCCAAATCTCAACCCCATAGAAAATCTGCGGAGGGAGTTGAAAGTCCGTGTTGCCCAACGACAGCCCCAAAACATCACTGCAGAGATCTGCATGGAGGAATGGGCCACAATACCAGCAACAGTGTGTGAAAAGCTTGTAAATAGTTACAGAAAACGTTTGGCCTCCGTTATTGCCAACAAAGGGTACATAACAAAGTATTGAGATGAACTTTTGGTATTGACCAAATACTTATTTTCCACCATGATTTGCAAATAAATTCTTTAAAAATCAAACAATGTGATTTTCTGTTTTTTTTTTCACATTCTGTCTCATGGTTGAGGTTTACCCATGTTCACAATTACAGGCCTCTCTAATATTTTCAAGTGGGAGAACTTGCACAATTAGTGGTTGACTAAATACTTATTTGCCCCACTGTATATCGCCGAGTGTCAAGACACAGCTGTTAATGGCCACGGCCGGACTTTTATGGGATTTTATGGGTTAAACACGGTCACATAACAAGGGTCGTGATGCAGAGATCGCAGACATCAAGAAGTAGTCGAGATTTTCTTTTTAAAATATTTACCCTTTTAAATGTTTTTTCTTTTTAAATTTGTATTCAATTTTTCTTTGTTTGGATCGATTCAGGAAAATGGGACAGTAAAAAAAATAATTTCAATTAAGCGCTTGTTATGGGGTAGATATCCATGACATATTTACAGGCACTATATTTTTCATTGTGACATACTGTATTGGCACGAATATAAGACAGTGTTTTTTGCATTGAAATAAGACTGAAAAAGAGGGGTCGTCTTATATTCGTGGTCTAGACATTATACCCATTCACGACGCTAGATGGCGCCAGATATCATTGAAGCGATGTTCTGTCATGACAGATCTCAGCTACTCTCCCCATTCACGACGCTAGATGGCGCCAGATATCATTGAAGCGATGTTCTGTCATAACAGATCTCAGCTACTCTCAAGTTTAACCAGTTTGCATTATTTTTTTGAAATGTTTTTCCTTATTCAGCGTTGTTTCAAGACTACAGTTACAGTTAGACTTCACTTTGATGGTTAATGCAGTTATAGCAATTTCGTGGTTTTATCACATTAGATTGGTTGGTTTACATTTCAAAAACCAGAAGCCATTCATTTACGAATGTGATTGCACTTTAGTTTACATATTTAAATGTTCAGATATTAAGATTTGAATGAGGCAAGATAACATGCTTTTTCTCTCAAATATATTGTTATGATCATTTGTTTCGGATGTAATGTAATTATTTTCTGTATAAAAATTAATTTGGTGTTCAAAAGTCTTTTTTTCAAACTTGAGTCTTGAAAAAGAGGGGGTCGTCTTATAATCAGGGCCGTCTTATATTCATGCCAATACGGTAATTTGTTTAAAGTTTAAAATATGTGAGTGAATAATTATATAAAGTTGTTTAAAAAAAAAAAAAAAAAAATCAAACAACATATTAGACATCAATTAATTATTCTAAGCTAAAAATAATCGACTTTTTGAATGATAAATATAATTACCTTCTTTTTATGGCTGGGTTGAAACAAAAGTGGTTGCGCAGTGTCTATTAAAGGGGGTCTCCAGAGTAAAACTGACAAATTAAAAATAGTACGGGGGGCTTAATGCGCCATGAAACTGCTATGGCAGCATATAGACATATTGTTCTATCAAACACAACAGTTCTTTTGGCTTAAAATACAGCAGTTTATTTTAAAGAGGGGTGCAATAGCAGAAACTGCTTTTTCAGCCCACACTATGTATACATTTGTTTCATGATCATTAACGTGAATAATGCAAAAACAGTGTGAATTTGAGAACAGTGCAAATACTTTTTCGTGACACAGTCTCAGTCCATCTAACTTCCATGTCAGCGTCATTCCATAAGACTTTCAAATGATTGAAAATGAAGTTTGGGATTTTGGAAATACCAATAAAATTGGGTCAAAAATAGCTGCAACTCATCCGCCCCCTTAGTGTTGGGAATTGCAGTTATTTGATGCATTGAATCCCTAGACTCCATTCATCTAAATGATTTGTTCTAAAAATGTATCCAACAAATTGTTCAATGCTCAGCACGAAGCCTGTCTACATAGAGCATTGCCCCCCCCTTCTCCCTGAAATGATAAACAGACTAATTCAGTTCATGATTCAGCCCCGAGGTTCACATTCTGTAGCATCTTCACTTACTCAAGGACTGTGCGCTCATGGATCACTGTACAGTCATTCGCACTTTTACTTTGAGTGGCATGCACACACTGACTTGCAGAGCACTGTACAATTACTGATCATACTACATGGATGTTAACAAGACTGTTAAGTTGTACTGTAACCGAAAATGAATCCAGTCCTCTGCTAGGTGTGCAGTAAGGGAAGTGTTTTCTCCCATGTGGTTTAGTCAGAAAAGGTGCACTGCTGCACATTTTGGTTCAGGTAACTGCCCACGGAAGGCCTTGCGACAGTTTACATGTGCTGATAAAGCCGGACAGTAACGGGTCTAAATATGTCAGTGAAAAGCTAAAACCTTGTTGAAACAGCTGCTACACCTGCTATGGAATTGAGAGGAGATGTTGAAGCAACATGCACACAGCAAAGCAGAAAATAACCAACGCAAGGACGTTACAGCAAATTGCTAAAACGAGAGTTTGGTGATGCTTCTCTACGTTGGGGAGAATGCCCAGTTGTCCTGGACCAGGAATTCCTGGCTGTTTTACTGGCTGAGCGTTTTTTCTGTTTTACATGCGCAAATTAAAATGTGCAATGTACAATGTTGTTTAGTTTTCTCACATGGTCATGCAAACATGTTTAAGTATACCAAATACTTCGCACTGCTGTATTTAAAGAACTGTCCATGAAGTCAGGTCATTATTTTAATTGACCTTTATATATCCAGGTAAAATATTATTTGCAATGCATATAAAAGAATGTGTAGTAAGGCCCCCTCTATTGCTGGGTTACTGTCCAGACCATCACCACAAAAAGTAAGATCTGCGATAAAGAAATACCATCGTTTTTCTTAACCTTTTCCAATATACATGAATAATAATCCCTCTAGATGTACATTATAAAATGAACCTACAGACTAGACATGTACTTATTACCCGTTTCAAAGTATACCGTGGTATGAAAATGTCAAGGTTTCAAAACCGCAAAAATTTTCTGTCATGCAGTCCCTAAGGTATTAGCTATTTTTTTATGTCCCAAAAATACATGGAGAAATCCCTTGCTTGGACCTCAAGGCTCAACCCTCCCCCACCGGTTGTTGCTCAGTTTCAGTGAGTCAGCTGTGCTACATGACGGCTGGAGGAGGTGAAACTGACTTTTTTTCCCCTCATCGATGAAATTGCTGGTTTGGGAATATTTCAGCTACAGAAAAGTTAATGACGGCCGCGGCTTAGAGGAGGAAGGCCAACCGGCGTGTAAAACATGTTTGCGGAGGGTGACTGCCGAGGAGGGGTTTAACATCGTCATGAACGTTTCACACTACCTACTAGAGTAAACTGCAGCGTGTTTAGTGTGTCTAGTGGTGGTAAAACGTGATGTTTTTTTTTCTATATATATGAATATATATATTTAATGTATTTTGTACTCAACATTACACTTATGTTCCAATTTGCTGATATGTTTTAAAAAAAAAAAAAAAAAAGTAAAAATCCTGTTCAATGGATTTTTTTTTTCTTTCCAAATCCAGATATCTCAAAGTAACACCTTTTAGAGGTGTAACTGCAATACCGTGAAACCGTGATATTTTGGCATAAGGTTATCATATCGTCAGAATATCATACCGGCGCACGTCTACTACAGACATTGCGATCTGTTGACATAAAAGCTGTAATTGAAGATGATTGTGACCTACTAAAATGGTTTTAGGGAGGGTTATGACTAGAGGCGTGTGAAATTTCCGATTCTTAGATTATTCGCGATTCGGCCGTGGAAGATTCGAGAACGATTCACAAATATCCAAATTCCGATTATTGAATTATACCAGGCAAAGCGGAAGTAAAACACAGTCAGCGCGGTCTTTGGGACGCAATGAGGAACGGAACGAGAGTAAATATCATGTTTAACTCACGCCGCTAGATAAAAAAAAACAATGATACCTGACTGCGGCTGACAGCCGCTACAAACAACGCCCAGTTGCTAGTTGCTACAAACATACGGCTACAGTAGATATCATATATATGTAGAACTAGATGCAAAATGACAGACGACGTCGGTGTTAGAACATGTATTATTGAACAGAGGTGCGAAATGACACTTTCCGGCGTAAGTAAACAGCCGCCATTTTAAAGCAGTGGACCTCTCTATAAGGCTCTGTTGTAGCGAACCTAATTAACTTTTTATCTAAAGTACTCTTAATTCGGCAGAATGTTGTCTTGAATCTATCTTTCAATGATGAAATAGTTTTAAAACTTTGACAAAAGTAGACAGAAGGGAAATTATGGAATAACGGGAGCAATTTTAACAACTGTAACAGTTGATACACAACATTAAATTAAACATTAAATTAATTGAATGTCGTTTAAAGCTCCTGATACAGAATGGGGACTGGAGTTTTTTTTAATTTACTGTTATTTTTGTATATTTGTTTACTGTTATATGTTAACTTGATACTGAAATAGTAGTTTGGTTTAGCCTGAGAGGATTTTTGAACAATTTTGGAACTAATGTACAAACCATTAAAAAAAAAAAAAAAGGAGGGGGGTGCATCAATAATCGTTTTATAATGTAATCGGAGCCTCTGAATCGTAATCGAACCGTTAGGTGCCCAAAGATTCGCAGCTCTAGTTATGACAAGTGTTATTAATTACGGCGTTAGAATACAACAGCGTTACAAACGGTGTTATTTTTTTCAGTAGTGAGTAATCTAATTAATTACTTTTCTCCTCTTGGCAATGCCGTTACCATTACTGAGGCAGGAAAGGCATACGTTACTATGCGTTACTATGTTGGTTGAATGACGCGTGAAAAGTCTGAGAGAGACGGATTCACAGAGACGAGAGAGCAGAGCAGGAGTGGGGGGGAGGCAAAGGAGTTGTGATGCTGTTGGTAACGCGATGCTGGCTCCAATAATACCTAACTGTACCTGATGGCCAACAAACTATGCCCACATGATGCTACGGTAGATATCACATATATATAGAACTAGATGCAAATGACAGACACGGCGGCATTAGCGATATGTATAAAGAATTAAATGTGTTAGTAAACAGTCGGCATCTTAAAGCAGTAGACTTCTCAGGCAGGCTCTGTTGTAGAGAACCTTCCTAGCGAACCTAAGTAACTTTTTATCTAAAATGCTCCTAAATCGGCAAAATCTTGACTTAAATCTATCTTTAAATTATGAAACAGTTTTGAAATGTACACATGTCGAAAGTAGACAGAAGGGAACTAATGCAATAACAGGAGCAATTTTAACAACTTTAACACACAGCAAAGGTTACTATGTAGTTATCGCAATAGCCGCAATACCCCTGTGTCTAGTTAAGTTTAGGGTAAAGAATTGGGCTAGGGACAATTGCCCCAAAACCCTTTAAACTTCACATTGTGTGACCTGTTTTTTGAGGAAAAAAAAACATGAAAACTATCACCGGTTACTTTGCCAAGTAACTAATTACTCCTACATTCAAGTAACTGAGTTATTAAAGCAATTACTTTTTGGGAGAAATAATTTGTAACTGTAATTAGTTATTTTTTTCTAGTAAGATTAACAACACTGGTTATGACAAACATAAAATGATCAAAGATGTAACATAATTACAAACAATTACAATTACAAACCCTGGTTAGTTTTGTGCTCAAACCTGTTTGATGTGATCGATTGCGTTGCTGCCAAAACAACTGTTAACTTGAAAATTCTACTGTCCTGTCAACTTCATTCTAATCAGTGACCTAAATAACTTACTTTTGCATGATGAGCAACTTACACTTAAATGTGTATATGTATAAAACGTATGTTTGCACCACTAAAGCTGTCAATCAAAAATGTTTATTTTTTTTGTTCACTGACAGATAAGGAGGAGGAGATATGCTGGTCTCCTTTAACCCTGGGTCACTCCTCCTCCTCCTCTTCTTCCCCCTCCTCCTCCTGGCTCAGGCCTCATCTGTGCAATGGGTGACCCTCCGCGGAGCCCCCCTCTCTCACCTGATGTTGGATGCAGAGACGGGGCTTCTGTATGTAGGTGGAGTGGACCACCTTTACCAGCTGAGCTCAAACCTGGAGCTTATGTCCCACGTGAAGACCGGACCTCATCTAGACTCTCCCAACTGCCTGCCCCCCATCACACCCAAAGACTGCCCCTCAGCCCGGCCGACACACAACCACAACAAGCTGCTGCTGCTAGAGCGGGATGATAGGACGGTACAAGGCAGCGTGATTGTTTGCGGATCGTTGTACCAGGGCATCTGTGAAAAGAGGTAAGAAGTCAAGGCCTCAACCTAACGCAGGCATTTGCTGACACTGTGTGTGTGACTGGTCATTGCAGGAGTCTGTCCAACATGTCACAGCTGTTGTACCAGTCCACTAACCCGGTGGACACGCAATTCGTCGCTGCTAATGACCCCCACGTCTCCACAGTGGGCATTGTGCTTTCCACTACAAGCGTAGCCGGCGAAGAGCGGCTGCGGTTCATGTTGGTGGGACGGGGTTTCACCGGGATGGGTCTCGGCGACATCCCGCCCATAACGGCACGCCGACTTCACCCGGCAGTCCTTTCTCAGCGGGTCTTCGCTCAGGAGGATGAGCTGGGCAAGCTGATCATCGGGAGCTACTCCGAATACGACGTCCATTTTGTCAAGGTGGTCACCCTCAACAACCACGTCTACTTCCTGTTCTCGAGGCGAGACGTGCGCTACAAGATGGAATACCGCACCTACATCTCCCGCCTCTGCGTCTCCGATCGCAACTTCTACTCATACGTGGAGGTGCCTCTGCTCTGCCATGGTGGTTACAACCTGGCTCGGGGGGCGTGGCTAGGGGTGCACTCAGGGAAGCCCGCACTCTTCATCATCATGGCGGCTGGGTGGACATCCACTTCCATGGCCAAGGATATATCTGCGCTGTGCGTGTTCGGGATGGCGGAGCTGGACGCCATGATGGAGCGGGCGCGGGAATCATGTTACACCAAAGGAGGCCGTGATGTTAAAGGGCAGGAGGATGCTTACGTGGTGTACTCGCTCTCGTCAACCTGTCTCACTCTCCCCCAGGTAAATTTCACTTTATCGTGTCATTGCGTCAATTGACCATACTTGTATGAGGGTGAGACCTCCTGGATAAGATTTCTACAGTGAGTCTGACCTGCACGCATATCAGAGGTGGTCACATGAATGACTTGTGTAATGTCGTCACAGATTACAGGCCATTGAGTGGGCATCACTGCTGACCTTAATACTGTGTGGTTGGGTGGGTGGATTACACTTGATATCCTCAGCAGCTGGAATCATCATGAGACAGCTGTCACTATCTTACACGACCCACATAAAACACACACACATGCATGCAAAGGCACTCTCTCATATACACACTTGTGGTGCAAGAGAAGGAAGTAGACCTTCTTGTGTCTTTACGTAAGTGATTTCGGAATATGTCCCACTGCAACAATGGGAAAAGAGCCCATTTGTTAATGAGAAAAGCTCAGTGATACTTAGGGCAACCTATATGGACATTTAACTTCGAGTCCTTCATTGATGAACCTGTGGATAAGTTTTTATCTACACAATTGTTGTTTGCATGCAAAAACACTGCTGTGTCGACACAGGCTGACTGAAGACTCTAGTCATTCATGACATGCGGGCACCTCCAGGCTACCGGTCGAGTGAGGATTTGGAGGGAGGGGGTGTGATGGCAGAGATATTTTAACACTTAAACACTATATTATAGCTCGCGCATCATCTTACCTTTGTTTTGACCCTCCCCTCACCCAACCACATCACCTGATAATAGGTGGTTCAGGATTTATTTTTCTCTTCATGCCAGCTCAATTTAAGCTGTATAAATTAGAACAAAATTAAATGTATTTTTAAACAAAATCTTGACTTATTGCTGTTATTTACCTGCTGCAGCGAGTTAAAAAAAGCTTTTGGGAGTTACTAGAAAGATTTATATTTTAGAAATTAGTCATTACAGACCTGCAAGATGGGTGCAAAATAGAATGCGCAGCAATAGAAGAGTAGTTTTTATGATGCCAGCTGAGCAGCAACGAGGTTCACGTCAGCAGCAGGAAGAGATCCCAGCAAGTGTCACTCAATCATGGATGGACGCAAGTTAGCAAGCCTGGGGGTGATGTCACGGAGCGAACAAACGTGACCCTTGAGGCCAGCTGATTGGGTCCAGTGCTTCCTCTTTCAATCAAAAGAATCGTGACATGACAGCCACTTGATTTTAAAGCGTGTTTTCCACTTTGAAAAAAAAAAAGAGTTTAAAACTTTTTGCTTTTCAAAAAAAGTGACACTTCAATAAAAAATATATATATATTTCAAATAAAAAAATATATTTTCAAAAAATATATATTTTTGCAAATGATTTTTTTCTTTGATTAAAAATAGTTTTTAGAGTAAAGCAACTTTTATTGCGATTGAATGATTTAGACACAAATGTCCTACCCCTAATATGGCTCAAACACAAAAAGGATTGCTTCAATCAAATAAAACAGTTTGAATGAAAAATAAAGTGTTCAAATGCGAATTTCTGAGTCTCAAATATTTTTTCACATTCAAACCTTTTTTTCTACGATTGAATTTTTTTACATTTTTGATTGAAGTGATTTTTCTTTTGAAAAAATATATATATTTTTTTGTTTGAAGCAACTTATTTTTTGATTGAATAATAAAGACACAAATGTCCTAGCCAAAATGTGGTCCAAACGCAAAATTACATGACTTAATTCAAAAAGGTGTTTCAATCAAAAAAAACTTGACTTAAATCAAAAAGAAAAATTTCAAAGAAAAATAGATTTCAAATATATATTTTTTGAGTTTCAAATTTATTTTTGCATTCAAACACATTTTTGGGATTGAAGTGACGTTTTCTTCGATTGAAAATATATATTTTGATTGAAGCAACTTTTTATTTGATTGAAGCAACTTTTTTTTTTTTTCATTGAATAATAATGACACAAATCTACCTCCATATTCCATTAGCTTTGGTGTAACAATGTTAATGCTTTACAATGTTTAATATAGAAGTGTTTTCCTTATTTTGTATGTAAACACCTATGAAAGCTACTGGAGTCTCATATGTAATCAACAAGTACGTGTGCCGAGTGTACGCAGCACACGCACGCACATAGGTATGCTTGCGCGGACGCAAGCGGCGATAAATCGCAGCTGGGAAAATTACCACCCTAATTTTTACTTACCGTACGATAATTTGACTTGTTGCATATCGCGACAGGCTTAGTTGTCGTTTAATTTGCCAATCGATTAGTTGTCAGTTAATGGATTAATTGTTGCACCTCTAATCGTAATTCATGTACAGAAAGAGGTTCTTCAAAGGTGGTGTCCTCTGTGGCAGGTGTCCGTCTCTGAGTATCCATGTGGGTGGGAGCACACGCCGAGCCCCATTGGCAGCGTAGAGCCCGTCATGGCAACGCCTACTTTCACTGCCACTACCCAGCTGACCGCGGTCGCCACAACAACAGAGGCTGGACACACAGTGGCCTTTGTGGGCGACCGTGAGGGACGTCTGCACAAGGTAACACGCTTTGGCTAGCATTAGCACAGGCTAGCTTGTTTGTTTAGAACAAAGTGATGTTTTCATAGTAATACTTTATACCAGGGTAATTCTTTATATCAGGGGTGCGAGAAATCTTGGACTCAAGGGCCTTCTTGACTTTTAAATTGGACATGTGGGCCAGGTTAAAACATATCAATGTGTATGTAAAAAAAAAAATATATATATATGTATATATATTTTCTTTTCTTTTGGCAATACCATTATATTTCTGGATTATTTTGTTACTTTTTAGCCCTTAAAAGAATATATACAGTATATATATATACACACTCACTGGCCACTTTATTAGGTACACCATGCTAGTAACAGGTTGGAGCCCCTTTTGCCTGCAGAACTGCCTCAATTCTTCGTGGCATATATTCAACAAGGTGCTGGAAGCATTCCTCAGAGAGTTTGGTCCATATTGACATGATGGCATCACACAGTTGGTGCAGATTTGTTGGCTGCACATCCATGATGCGAATCTCTCGTTCCACCACATCCCAAAGATGCTATATTGGATTGAAATCTGGTGATTGTGGAGGCCATTTGAGTACAGTGAACTCATTGTCATGTTCAAGGAAGGAGTCTGAGATGATTCCAGCTTTATGACATGGCACATTATCCTGCTGAAAGTAGCCATCAGAAGTTGGGTACATTGTGGTCATAAAGGGATGTACATGGTCAGCAACAATACTCAGGTAGGCTGTGGCGTTCCAACGATGCTCAATTGGTACCAAGGGGCCCAAACAGTGCCAAGAAAATATTCCCCACACCATTACACCACCACGACCAGCATGAACCGTTGATACAAGGCAGGATGGATCCATGCTTTCATGTTGTTGATGCCAAATTCTGACCCTACCATCCGAATGTCACAGCAGAAATCAAGACTCATCAGACCAGGCAACGTTTTTCCAATCTTCTAATGTCCAATTTTGATGAGTTCGTGCAAATTGGAGCCTCAGTTTCCTGTTCTTAGCTGAAAGGAGTGGCACCCGGCGTGGTCTGCTGCGGTAGCCCATCTGCCTCAAAGTTCGACGTACTGTGCGTTCAGAGATGCTCTTCTGCCTACCTTGGTTGTAACGGGTGGTTATTTGAGTCACGGTTGCCTTTCTATCAGCTCGAAACAGTCTCGCCATTCTCCTCTGACCTCTGGCATCAACAAGGCATTTCTGCCCACAGAACTGCCGCTCACTGGATATTTTTTCTTTTTTCAGGCCATTCTCTGTAAACCCTAGAGATGGTTGTGCGTGAAAATCCCAGTCGATCAGCAGTTTCTGAAATACTCAGACCAGCCCTTCTGGCACCAACAACCATGCCACGTTCAAAGTCACTCAAATCACCTTTCTTCCCCATACTGATGCTCGGTTTGAACTGCAGGAGATTGTTTTAAACCATGTCTACATGCTTAAATGCACTGAGTTGCCACCATGTGATTGGCTGATTAGAAATTAAGTGTTAACGAGCAGTTGGACAGGTGTACCTAATAAAGTGACCGGTGAGTGTATATACATACAGTGATCTGATCTCTCTCTACTTCGCACTTCGCGCCCTCAGTCCGTCACGGATTTTGTTTTTTCTATTAAAAAACATAAATAAATGCAGTATTTTATAGAGCTGTCCCGATCCGATCACGTAGTCTCACTCTCCCTCGTGTGGCTTTTTTTAGTCAGGCAGTGCACTGGAGTTGCTTATTGAAGTTAACAATGATTGACCGATGTTAAGGTTTGATCTTGCCAGAGATGGTGGGAAGCCGAAGCTTTAACGCGCCGCATACGTCAATCATTGTTTAACTTGTTTGACTTGTTAGCTTGTTAAGCAGTTGCTAACTCATAGTGTTTAAGTGAGCAGCTTGAGCGCATTTGAGTGGACTCCCTCAATGAAGCATTTAATGAAGACAAGCATCTTTCTACTTTCTTGTTTAAAAATAATTCAGTGGGACAGGAACAGGTTTAAAACTTATCATAATTACCGTATTACATTTGAAGTGCTTAAAAACCATTTTTTAATACATATATATATATATATATATATATATATATATATATATACGCATAATTTTTTAAAAAATTATATTTTGGGAAAGAAAAGTGAAAAAAACATGTCTTATTTGTATCTCTTTCCAATGCTAAATATAACTGAATACATTGAACACACACACACAAAGTAAATAAATAAATAAATTGGGGGGGGGGGGGGGCGCTACTTTGTTTTTAACTTATTGCGGCGGGTTCTGGTCCCCATTAACTGCAAAAACGAGGGATCACTGTAAATTAAAAAAAATATTTCTTAACAAATATTCTAATTTAAATCATTATGAAATATTTCTTGATGTATAATTATTTTTGAATATAATATACTTACAGTAAATCAATCAATTATTTGATTAGATGAATTGAAACTCAATACATTTTGATGAACTAATTTGAGGATAACAATGTAATTATTTCAACCAATTAAAGGACTTTATAATACCTTAGGGGTCTTTTGTAATATCTGCAATATGCTGTAGGTGCTTGTTTGGGCCAACGGTTCTGGCGAAGTGTATGGAAGCGTGCTTGTAGACGGCGGCAGTGCTGTCAATGCTGACCTCCTACTGGACTCCAACCAGCAAAACCTTTTCGTCCTAACCAATAGCAGGGTGGGTGGGAAGTGTCACTCTTCCAAGGATGTATTGTTGCTCTCCGAATCTAACAGACATGCCTCTCAGGTGTCAAAGGTTGCCACATCATCATGTGAGCGGAACGATGACTGCCAGTCCTGTCTGGCTACGAGGGACCTCTACTGTGGCTGGTGTGTCTTGGAAGGAAGGTAATGATGGTCCCTGCACACAATTGCTCATGCTTTGTGATAATGAACCAATTTGACCTTTTATTGATGGTAACATTTCAGACTGATAAAAAAATTAGCACCCCCCCCCCCCCCCCCCCCCCCAAACATACACACACAAAAAAGGTTCCAGATAAATTAAGAAAATCCACAAATTGTATAGATATTCTCCTGTACCAGCCAGGCCTTGTGAAAATATGATATATAATGTGTAATTTTTATAATAATATTTTGCTTTCACCTTTAATCTTAGCATAGTTGGTGCCATTTCTGTATATATGTGTTATTTGCTGTAGTCTTCCAAAGATCACAGGAGACATTGAACAAAAGATAGATATTGCTTGACTGTAGCTGACGCCGGAGCAAAATGTACCATTAAGGCAGTGCTTCTCAATTATTTTCTGTTATGCCCCCCCACAGGAAGACGTAAATGTTCCGCCCCCCCCCCCCCCAACTCTCAGCCGCCACTGTAAATATACCATAGTATCATTTGTCTACAAAATTCGTATTATTATAATATAAGTACACCTCTGCATAACATTGTGTGCTTTTTAATATTAAAAAAGAAGAAAAAATAAAGTGTTAAAAAAAGAACACATAATGTAAAAAATGCTTAAAGAGGTGTAATGTCTGAAAACAGCTATTTTTGTTCTGTTCAACTGCTTAAACACAGACAATGGTAAACCTGAATGTTTTTACAGGCTGGAACAGTTTTAATGTGCCACATGGGAGTTTGGTACACTCCCATTGTGTTTTTTTATATTGCACTGTTTATTCAGAGGATGAAGCTCGATAGAAAAGAGTTTGGGGGTACAGAAAGTCAGAACACAGGGAATAGTAATTAGAAAAAGCATGTTTCAGTATATACAGTGGTATGAAAAAGTACCTGAACCTTTTGGAATTTCTCACATTTCTGCATAAAATTACCATCAAATAAGATTTGATCTTTGTCAAAATCACACAGATGAAAAAAGTGTCTGCTTTAACTAATACCACTCAAACATTTATAGGTTTTCATATTTTAATGAGAATAGTATGCAAACAATGACAGAAGAGGGGAAAAAAAGTAAGTGAACCATCACATTTAATATTTTTTGGCCCCTACTTTGGCAACAAAAACTTCAACCAGACCCTTCCCGTAGCTGCAGATTAATCTGGCACATTAATCAGGACTAATCTTGGCCCATTCTTCTCTACAAAACCGCTGTAGTTCAGTCAGATTCCTGGGATGTCTGGCATGAATCACTGTCTTTAGGTCATGCCAGAGCATCTCAATGGGGTTCAAATCTGGACTTTGACTTGGCCCCTCCAGAACGTGTATTTTGTTCTTCTGAAACCATTCTGAGGTTCATTTACTTCTGTATTTTGGATTATTGTATTGTTTCAGCTTCCATCCTCTTTTTAGCTTCAACTGTTTGACAGACGGCCTCAGGTTTTCCTGCAAAACATCCTGATCAACTTTTGAATTCATTCTTCCATTAATGATTGCAAGTTGTCCAGGCCGGCGGCACGGTGTCCGAGTGGTTAGCACATCCGCCTCACAGCTCTGAAATCAAGGGTTCAGTCCCGGGCTACAGTCTTCTTGTGTGGAGTTTGTATGGTCTCCCCATGACTGCGTGGGTTTTTTCCGGGGACTCAAGTTTCCTCCCACATCCCAAAAACATGCAGGGTAGGCTGATTAAACTCTCTAAATTGTCCATAGGCATAAGTGTGTGCATAAATGGTTGTTTGTCTCATTGTGCCCTTTGATTGGCTGGCAACCAATTCAGGGTGTACCCTGTCTACCGCCCAAAGTTAGCTGGGATAGGCGCCAACACCTCCGCGACACCTATGAGGATAAGCGGTATGGAAAGTGAATGAATGAATGGAAGTTGTCCAGGCCCTGAGGTAGCAAAACAGCCCCCAATCATGATGCGCCCTTCACCATGTTTCACGGTGGGGACAAGGTATTGATGTTGGTGATCTGTTCCATTTTTCCTCCACACAAGACGTTGTGTGTTACTCCCAAACAATTGAACTGGTTTCATCAGTCCACAAAATATTTTGCCAAAACTGTGGAGTGTCCAAGGGCCTTTTTGCGAACATGAAACGAGCAACAATGTTTTTTTTAGACAGCAGTGGCTTCCTCCCTGGAGTCCTCCCATGAACACCATTCTTGGCTATAGTTTTACATGTAGGTGACGTGCCAGTGATTTCTGTAAGTCTTTAGCAGACACTCTAGGGGTCCTTTTTTACTTGCTTGTATTGATTATGAAGATTATGGATTGTATTCTGCACGGAACTCTTGGCGTCATCTTTGGTGGACGGCCACTCCTTGGGAGAGAAGCAACAGTGCCAAACTCTCCATTTGTAGACAACTGTCGATTGATGAACAGACTTTAGAGATGGTTTTGTATCCTTTCCCAGCTCTATAAAAAAATCAACCATCCTTGATCGCAGGTCTTCAGACAGTTCTTTTGACCGAACCGTGATGCACATCAGACAATGCTTCTCATCACGATAATTCTTATCAGGTGTGTGTTTCATAGTGGGCAGGACAGCTATAAACCACTCATCAGCGATTGGCCACACACCTGACTTAAATTGTTTGGTTAAAAAAAAATGGTTTCAATTGCTCTTTAAGTCTCCTTAGGCAGAGGGTTCATGTATCTGTTTTTCCCCCTTGTTATTGTTTCCTTGCTATTCTCATTAAAATATGAAAACCTAAAAATGTTTGGGTGGCTTTAGTTAAAGCAGACACTGTTTTTACATCTGTGTGGTTTTGACAAAGATCAGATCACATTTGATGGTGATTTTATGCAAAAATGTGTGAAAATCCAAAAGGCTCAGATACTTTTTCATACCACTGTATGCTACCTAATCTATGTAGAAAACGGCGATTGTGACCAAAATACATGTTGGCATATAGTAAGGTCAACTTTTGAAAATATCTGAATAATTGCCCCCGGATTATTCCGAATTTGAGCACCTGCTGCTTCTGATTTTAAGTGAAAAATTTCCTTTGAAGCGGGATTTTTGGGGTGGGTTGGGTGTACTGAACATGAGAGCGTATTATATTCACAAAATTATGGAATTTGTCTGGTTGAAGGTGCTGTTTACAAATGATGCTAATATTTTTGGGGCTCATAGTCTAACTTGTACACCTTTTGGGACGTTCTATTAAATATAAAGTAATTATATTTTCAAAGTATCAGTCTCCCAGTTCCTACTTGCTATTCATTAAGCAGCGCTATTGAGCAGATGAAAGAAAGAGGCCTCTCTTGGTCAGAAGTGGAACTGCAACTTTAATATACTGTACATGTGTTTGGTCCAGATGCTCCCGCAAACACGAGTGTCAGCGCCACCGTCATGCCCATCACTGGATATGGAGCTTTGAATCGTCCAATCAGTGCGTGTCGGTACAGAGCGTGCAGCCAGCCAATCAAAGCAAAGACGAGCAGACTCAGGTAGCTTGAGGATAATTGGAAAATATTGATTCATCACTTTGGTTTGAGAATTCAGAGGCTCATCATTTTCTCCTTTACCAGGTGACGATGTCCCTGCTCCAGCTCCCAGTCCTGTCAGTAGCAGAGTCCCTTTCCTGTGTCTTTCAACATCTTCCTCCACAGTCAGCCGTCATCACCGGAACTAGTATTAGCTGTCAATCCCCTGAACCGGGGCTTCTCCCACCTCTGCCCACAGGAAGCGGTGAGTACCCAAAGCTGTCAAAGAAATAATGAAACTCTAACCAGCTCTCTGGAGCCAAATGAAGTACTTTTCCTCATCTTTTGTTGTTCATGTAGATCACGTGATTGTGCCCGTGTCGCTGACATTTGGTAATGTGACCATCAGCACGGCCAACATAACCTTCTATGACTGTGGAGCTGTCAGTCGACTCAACCAGACTTCCCAGTAAGGCAACATTCTGCAACATGTTACATTACACACCATTTCCAGGATAAATGTATTAATTTGTAGCAGAGGTCACTCAAACTTCACTTTTCCTTTACTTTTGATCTTGGATATCACCTTTTTGAGAGCACTGAGGCCTTTTGCAGCATCCCCATAGACCTTTTCTAATATTTTAAAAATGTTTATAGGTGGTTCCTCTTCCTAAACAAAGAATCGAACCTTAGAAGGTGGAAATGCGCTATACAAGTATAAGATCCAGAAAAAAAATCACAGCTCTCCGCTTCCAATAGACCTTCTCTGATGATGACATCATTTCCAAAACTGACCAATGTTGTCACAGATTACTTGAAAAAGTAATTTAATTACTGATTACATGTCAAAGAAGTAATCTAGTTACTTTACTGATTACTTTCTTATCAAAGTAAGTTACTTTAAAAGTAATTTATCGGTTACTTTTTACCACTTTTTCTCAATTTGCCGCCTCAACATAAGATTGACACCTGAAAAATGTCATCGCATGTAATTGACTGTCCGATAATTGAATTTAAAGGGGAAGATTAGAATTTTTCACACAAAGGTCACTCTTCGAGTTTGCTGATGGTTAATTGGTCGATGGAGTTGATTTCAACTACCATTGACTCGCGTTAGCTTAGCCCAGACCCGGGCATTTTACGGCCCGCGGGCCAAATACGGCCCGCGGACCCACTCTGACTGGCCCGCGAAAGGTTGCTTGGACTTAAGAAAATAAAACCTACTTTCAAAATTGTGCGTAATGCGTGGACTAAAACAGCAGGGCTTTTACTTTGAAACCTGTTTACGGCATGCGTACGTCATTTACGTCCAGGTACTGAAACAAGTCTGAGTGCATGTGACTAGCAGCAACTCAATGGTAACCCTAAAATGTCTGCATACGCCAAAAAAAAGAAACGTGGACGCTAAAGTTCGTGGTTTTAAAAAAAATATGGACAACTAAATATTTATTTACAGACGTCGGTGGTAAACCCGTGTGTTTACTTTGTGGTGAGCAGGTCGCCGTGTTTAAGGAATACAACGTGAGTAGGCATTACGAGACGAAGCATGCAGAAAAATACGGACATCTGACTGAGGCTGGAAGAGCGCGGTTATCTGAAGATTTGCTAGCGAAGCTAGAAAAACAACAAGGCTATTTTACCAAGCTATATGCAGCCCGGGATGCAGCAACCAAGACCAGCTTTGTGATATCTCATAAAATCGCTAAAAACTGTAAGCCGTTTTCGGAGGGAGAGTTTGTGAAAGAGTGCTTGGTGGACTCTGCAGCACTAATATATCCGGAGAAAAAAAGAAGCATTTGAGAAAGTCCCGCTGTCCAGGCGAACGGTGACCACAAGGGTGGAGGACATCGCGGAGAATCTCCGACTTCAGCTAAAAAGTGGAGTAGCAAGTTTTGACTTTTTCTCCTTGGCTTTGGACGAGAGCTGTGACGTCCGCGACACGGCGCGGTTACTCGTGTTTCTCCGAGGAATAACACAGGATTTCACGATTACGGAGGAGCTGGCAGCAGTGAGATCAATGAAAGGAACAACCACGGGGAGTGATTTGTTCAAGGTAAACGCATGCATGGACAAGCTTGAACTGAAATGGGACAAACTGGTAGGAGTCACTACTGATGGTTGTCCCAATCTGACCGGGAAATAGTAGGACTTTTGAAACGGATGCAAGATAAAGTGACTGAACTTGACGCTGAGCATAAATTGGTGTTTATTTGGTGTTTTTCTACCTACACATGTGAGCAAACATTCTCAGTAATGAAGTTTACCAAATCCAGGTACAGGTCCTCTCTGACTGAAGACCATCTGTCAGATGTGCTTCACATCTCCACCTCAAACATTCAACCTGACCTTGATGCTCTTGTTAAAGCTCAACAGAGGCTAGATTTCTCTCGCTGAAGAAAAAAAAATACTGAAACATGTTTGTTCTGCACTGTTTGGCAGTTTGATAAAAATGTTGAGTTATGTTACATTATTGTGGTATCGTTATAGAAAGTTAAAAATAAAGCACTGTGGTAATGTGACTGAAAAGCAGTCAAAAATGTAGCAAACTTACCTCTGTTTTCACTGAATAAATTCAGGTTTTTTGTAAAACAACCTCACTCTCTCATTATCTAAAAATAACACATACTCTTACCAGCTTCTGTAAACAATACAATTTACTTATTTCAATGTTGAAATAAAATTAATAACGAGTAGATTTCAAATTTTGGTCCGGCCCTCCACAATATTTTCTGCTTCTCATTTGGCCCCTGGGGAAAAATAATTGCCCACCCCTGGCTTAGCCACTCCGGAGCCCTGAAACTACCAAATAACTGACAAACTGTGTGGAATTTGTTGAAATAAACTCCTCCGACTAATTAAACTCCCGCTAACTTAAAGATTAAGCCTAATGTCAAAATTCTAAACTTCCCATTTAAAATAAAGACCTAACTGTTAAAATGTTGTCTATAAAAGTGAAAGAAATGAACAAGAACTCTACAGAGTATTTCATAATGGGTCAAAATTATTTTTCGAACAGATCATGTGACTAGCACTTTAGAGACGGTCGTTTGCTTTTCTTAGCCAAAACTACACCTGAGGGGGCAAATGGATATTTAGAATTTCTTTAAACCTAAGCATTCAAAAGCTTCAACAACAACTGAGCTTGAACCGAAGTTGAACACGAACAGTGTCATATGTTTGGACACACCTCATTCAGTCAAATACAAATGATGCTCCCAACCCCATTGAAAAGGCAGCAAATGCCCAATTATTAAACCTGATAAGACATGCCTGTGAAGTGAAAACCGTTTCAGGTGTCTGCAAGCTCATTGAGAGACTGCCAAAAGTGTGCAAAAAAGTAATAAGAGCAAAGGGTGGATACTTTGAAGAAAATGGAATATGAAACCTGTTTTCAGTTATTTCAACTTTTTTTGCCAAGTACATAATTCCACATGTTCATTCATAGTTTTGATATCTTCAGTGGGAATTTATGATGTAAATAGTAGTGAAAATATTTATAGAACGCATAAATGATGAAGTAAAAAAGTATTTGAACATCCTGCTAATTTGCAAGTTCTTAAACTTAGAGATCATGGAGGGGTCTGAAATTTTCATCGTCCACTGTGAGAGAGATAATCTAAAAAGAAAAATCCAGAAATCACAATGTGTGAAGTTTTTAAACGATTTATTTGTGTGATAAAGCTGCAAATAATTATTTGAACAACTAAGAAAACAAATGTTAATATTTGGTACAGTAGCCTTCATATGCAGTTACAGAGGTCAAACGTTTCCTGTAGTTTGCACACACTGCAGGAGGGATCTTGGCCCTCCAATCAGTCAGGTTTTTGGGCTGTCGCTGAGAAACAGAGTTTGAGCTCCCTCCAAAGGTTTTCTATCGGGTTTATGTCTGGAGACTGGCTAGGCCATTCTAGAACCTTGTTATGCTACTTACGGAGTCACTCCTTGGTTTTCCTGGCTGTGTGCTTCGGATCATTGTCATGTTGGAAGACCCAGGCACGACCCATCTTCAATGCTCTGACTGAAGGAAGGAGGTTGTTCCCCAAAACCTCACAATGCAGGGCCCCAATCATTCCCTCTTTAATACAGTGCACTTGTCCTGTCCCATGCACTGAAAAACACCCCAAAGCATGATGCTACCACTCCCATGCTTCACAGTAGGGATGGTGTTCTTGAGATAGTACTCATCATTCTTCTTCCTCCAAACACGGTTAGTGGAATTATGACCAAAATGTTCTATTTTACTCTCATCTGACCACAAAACTCGCTCCCATGACTCCTCTGCATCATCCAAATGGTCATAGGCAAACTTAAGACGGGCCTTGACATGTGCTGGTTTAAGCAAGGGAGCCTTCCGTGGCATGCATTATTTCAAACCATGACATCTCAGTGTATTACCAACAGTAACCTTGGGAATGGTGGTCCCAGCTATTTTCAGGTCAATGATCAACTCCTGTCCTGTAGTTATGGGCTGATTCCTCACATATCTTGGGATCATTAAGACCCCACGAGGTGATATCTTACATTGGGCATCATGTTTAGCTTCTTCCATTTTTTAATGATTGCTCCAACAGTGGTACTTTTTTCACCAAGCTGTTTGGCAATTGCTCCATAGCCCCTTCTAGCCTTGTGGAGGTGAACAATTTTATCTCTGGTGTCTTTGGACAGCTCTTTGGTCTTGACCATGTTACAAGTTTGAGTATTACTGATTTTATGGGGTGGCCAGGTGTCTTTATGCTTCTATCGACCTCAAACAAGTGCATCTGATTCAGGATAATACATAGAATGGAGGTGGACTTTTAATAGGCGGACTAGCAGGTCTTTCTGGGTCAGAATTCTAGCTGATAGACAGTTTCAGGGTCATCAAGGTGTTTTGCTCCCCCCTCCCACAAAAGTTAAACTCCGCCTATGGCTACAAACTATAACTAATAAAATGTACGTAAAGGCTGGTTATAAACTGTAGAAGTGCTGGCTGTGTGTTTAACGGTAGGCTTTGCTTCGAGTTTTGTCACACTGTGCTGTAATTCCAAGTGGTTCCTTGTATTGGCTGTGGAGTTTTTAGCGGTCTAACGTGTTTTTGAGCCAGCGCAAAGTTTGCAACGCACAGTGATATTTTTGTCATCTTTACTGGACAAAAATGTGAAGTAATGGCTGTATTTCCAGTGAGCAAATCCAGCCGTTTGTAGTATCTCTCCTGCCTCTTTAATTGTTCGAGTCCAGACAGGGAAGCTAGGCTATGTTGTTTTGGCCGCAGACTCTCAGTACTCACACAGCATGGTACTCGTCACAATTTTTTTTTTTTTTTTGTCCTCCGATGAGAAAACCTAACATATGATGTCATTTCCAAACTCAAGAGCAACCTTTTCTGTTCAAAATGCTCTTTGTACATGACTACAGTATTCTTCATACATTATGAGGTAATAACAAAATAGTAGCGCACAGACACTAAGGAAACTAACTTTAATCAGATTACTGGTTTGGAAAAATGAACACGTTAGCTTGCTGGTTACTGAAAGTAATCAGATTACAAGTGACAACACTGAAAATGACTGACAGGTAATGGATATGTTCGCATATAATCTTTTAAGAGTTTGTCTTTCAATGAGTCATTGAACTACATGTTAAAGTTCAGGAAGAAAATATAAACTATAAATCGGTCAAACTGAAAAGGAATCATAATTTTTGTTTCAGGTGTCTGGCATGTGTCGTCAGTGTGTGGAAGTGTAACTGGTGTCCCCTGGACCAGCAATGTACGCACCTCGACCAATGTTCTAATCAACACACCCCGCTCAACCAGAAAGTGAGTCTTTCTACCCGTGTGTCACTTCATCTTTTTACATATCCGTCAACTTGTCTGTCTGAGTTGGCTTACTTATCTTTCGGTATGTGTGCTCTCTGTCCATCTAGCTACAGCTACCTGTATATTCGTCCCTTTGTCTATCTATCTGTGTGCCAGTTTTTCTGCGTCAGTTTGTCTGACTACTTGTCTGTCTCTGAGCCTGTAGTCCTTTCTGTCAACAGGATTCTACTGGTCTAGGTCAGTGTCCTCAAGTTTTCGGACTTCAGAGTTCTGCCTTGGTTCCAGTGGGCCTGACAAGTAGTGTGGTTCTAAGGGCCCACAATTTGGGCATATTCAAGGTGAGAAGATCAATGACGAGGACGTTACGGGAGATCCTTCAAAAAATAGCAATACAATTAAATCGTGTGTCTGTAGGATGAGGCGCCATATATGTGTGTGGTGGAGATCGAAGGCGTCCTAGTCAACCTGACAGCTATTGCCCAGAAAGCCAATGATGGCACATACTCTTTCACCTGCAGCTCCTACCAGGTATCACTGAGATACACACAAAGGTCACAGCGGCCTTCAACCTGCTTGCTTAACCTTGGCTCCCTGTAGTTTCAGTATGCAGTGAGTCAGCTTGTTTATTCTGCGCCTATCTTTCTGAAGAGAGGAGCGAGGCGTATCGATACTTTACCTGGTCTTCAACGTAAGGACTTCATGTAACAAACACACCCCAGTTAGACCCACAGTCAACTACACAGTTTACAGGTTGAGCCTCAGTCAGTAATAAAGGGCATAGAAATGTACTTTACTGACAACTTCAACAAAAGAATATGACGATACAGGAAATTCTGATATTCACATGATAATTCTGGTGTTTCTTGTGCTCTTTAGTCCACTTGTACAACTGCTCAGCTGGCCAATCGGATTGCTCGCAGTGCCGTGCCGTGCCGAAGGAGTACGGATGCGTGTGGTGCACGGGAAACTGCGTCTACAACCAATCCTGTGTTGGCGTCCCTGCAGACAGCTGCCCACCTCCTCAGATCTCACAGGTTACTCATTCACCTACGTCAAATGCCTTCATGTTTGTTGCTGTCAAAATAGTTAACTTTTCTATCTGCAGGTAAGCCCCCTTTCTGGCCCTCTGGAGGGCGGAGTCTTGGTGACCATCAGTGGTTCCAACCTGGGGATGAGCTACCAGGATGTAGTGGGCGGAGTCACAGTGGCAGGTGTGCAGTGCCCTCCCCACCCTGAAGGTTACGAAATATCTACCAGGTACATAGCCACATGCACACCAAAGCACAAAATAGTCAGTCATGTGACAGTCAGGTATTTGTATGTGTATGCAGGGTTGTGTGTAAACTGCAGGCCAGTGAGAAAAAGATGACGGGACCTGTTGTTGTTACTGTGGGAACAAGCCCGCCAGGCAGGTCCAAGAGCAACTTCAGCTATCAGGTGAGAAGACGTCGGCCTTCCATAAGGTTACTCAGAAAGGAAAGACAGTCTGCTGACCGCAGCATGGTGACTTATTTTCCATTTGCAGGACCCACAAATTCTGGCTGTGTTTCCTGACAGAGGCCCGCTTTCTGGAGGGAGCAGGTTAACAGTGAAAGGTCGACAGCTGCTGACAGGCCAGGCTTCCCAACTCCAAGTCTTTCTGGGAAGAAAGCCATGCTACATGTGTGTGCTACTCCTAATCCTAGTCCAATTTTGTGGATTCCTAATCCTACTCCCATTTGCAGTTCTGTTTCATGCTCCTATTTCATTCCTTATTCATCCCAGACTTTTAATTATAGTCCCGTTCAATTTTAGTCAACTAATTTCTACTTTTACTCTCATTTGTTATCCTACTTCCTGTTTTTGATTTGAAAATGCTACTTTAAACCGCTATTTAAAAATAGAACAATTTCCATACCCAATTCTATTCCTCCCTTGTGAGGATAAGCGGTTCAGAAGATGAATGCATTAATTCTATTCCTACTTTATCATTCAACTTAAAGCTGAAGTTCAAGATTTTTGACATCAGGCTTAATCTTCGAGTTAGCGGGGGTTTAGTTAATTGGTGGAGTTGATTTCAACAAATTCCGTTTCGTTTGCAAGTTATTTGTTAGTTTCAGAGCTCAGCGTGGCTCAGAGTTGCTCAGCTAGTGTGAGTCAATGGCACCATTATAGCATGCCAATAAAAAACAACATACCCATAGCAAAGCACAATTGAAGATGAGATCTTGTTCATGTCTCATTTACATCTCTGAGAAATGAATCAGCAATAATCGAGACCAGAATGTTTTTTTTTTTTTTCAGTTTTCTCAAATTTGTCTCATGAGAAGTAAGTCTCATAGTGAGCATTACACGAGAAGTTCTTGAGAATAGTTCTACTTGCACGATTTTTCAATAAAGTCTCACAGTTGTCTCCTTTCAAGATCTCACCAAGAGACAACTATGAGTACTTGTGTCGATCTCAAATGTGTCTCAATTTTATCTCCTTGGAGTCACGATCTCAGTAATGTCTCAGTAAAAGATATGGATGAGCAAAGTATTTTATTTCTTCAACTTGCCTCAAAGATGCCTCTTTTACTGATCTAGTGGAGCTACCTTATATTGTGCCAGTCACAAATATTTCTCAATTTAATCTCCTTCCAGTTTGCAATTGCTCATTTTGGGTTTTCAAGATTCTTTCATTGTAAGACAGAGTAGTGTCTGCTCTGACATGTCCAGTCACATCATAATTCATCTCATGCCAAAATCTGAGAAAATATTATAATTGGTCAACTAATTAAATAACATCTGGTTCATTTGGTTCATCTTGTTCAATGTAAAAATTAGAGATGTGACCAATAATTTGGCGTCGAAAACTACCGGCCGCTACAAATGCATTATCGATTTTTGGTTTCGAAGACCGAAAGTTTCCCACAAAATAGTGTGAAGAACCTTAGTCCTCTTGTTTGATGACGTAATCAAAACAGGCATCACGCTGGCTGACGATGTCTCGCTAAAACTACTGGCTCAGAGGCAACAAGTCTGCGATTTGGAAGTTTTTTTATGAAATATCAAAGAAATATTTATATATTATTTAATGAACCAAAATATAATGCATTTTCTTCATCGCTGCTACGCACACTTCCTGAAGTTGCTTTCCATTTATGTGTCGCGTCACATCGAGCACAGTGTATCTGAGCCCGTGCGTGGCTCAGTGGTAGAGAAGTCATTCCTCAACTCAGAGGTTATGAGTTCAACTCTCTGTCCTGATGAATTCATCCAAGTATCCTTGAGCAACACACCTAACCCCACGCTGTTGTCACCAGAAGGTAGATGAGGATATAATGTCAAAGCACTTTGAGTGCCTGAAAGGTGCTGTACAAGTGTAACTCCATTTTTAATGAAGAGAATTTCTCCTCTCCAATATTGCTCAAATCTGTTTTTCTCAAGTCAATCTCCTTTGTCTCAATGATGTCTTTGCTCATTTTGACTCATCACTTGCTCCTAAGGGTACTCTTAGGAGCACAAACTCAGAAACAAATAAGCAGAGAATGAGAAAAATTTGAGATGATCAAATTCGTCTCACGAGACGAGTTTAAGCAACAGATGAGTAGCAAATTTTTGCTATGGGTATGCACACATGTAAATCATCGATGACCCATGCAATCAATAGTGTTGGCTATGTTTTCAGGATAAAGTTATTTAAACTTACCATTGCATGTCTGTATTTGCAGTATGAACAACAACATTTGTAATACAGAAGCTCTGCAAAAGAGCAGGGCGGAGTGATATCACATCGGTTTTTATTTCACCGCTGATTTTTTTATGTCATAGCCAGCAGCAAGTGACCAGTTTCTATTTTTCTTCGTTCTTCATAGGAATTTGTGGAAATTTTCCTTTGCCCGTTTCTTCTGTATCTTTCCACAGCCTCTAAATGCACATTTCGCCATGTTGCCGGCCGTCAGTTAACTCAGCAGACTGATGCTGCATTCGAGGAAGGTGGGAAGTCAAAGTTTCCAACCTCTGATCTGGAAAAATATCATTAGTACGCCTCCACTGTTTGATCGCTTATGAGAAGTGAGGTTTGCTGGAGGTCAAAATGTCTTTTGAAGGCCAAAATAAAAAACAACTTTTTGCTGTTTACATTCGCTTGGAATGCTTTGAGGTTGCAACTGGTACCCTCCGAGCGGGATAAGTCCGACTTCCCACCTTCTTCAAATGCAGCGTGAGAGCGAGTGAGGGAAGCACTCCTCTTTATTGGGGTCGTATTACGCATATAAAAAAATAGTCCAGCAGAATGAAATTAATTACGGCAGTTTGGTGTGACATTGTTTTGGCCGCATTGGTGTTTTGAAACAATGATCTGTGTTTTGAATTTATTTGACTATGTTGGATCTGTTCGTAGATCTGTATCGTTTTTTTTTATTGGCATTCTATAATGGTGCCATTGACTCGCGCTAGATTAGCCACTCCAGAGCCCTGAAACTAACAAATAACTTGCAAACGAAAAAGAACTTGTTGAAATCAACTCCACCAACTAACTAAAACCCCTGCTATATTGAAGATTAAGCCTAATGTCAAAAACTGAACTTCCGCTTTAATTACTATTCTGATTTTTATGACAAGCAGAATCCCCCATTTGACTCTATCAGTAATCCTTCTTCCTATTCTTAATTCCATTTCCATCTCTCTGCACTTTTACTCCTACCTGTAGTTCTACTTCCTATTCCTACATCTACATTACTTTGCTTTTAATTCAAATGGACCATGTGCACAGCAACACATGAAGCATTTCCAATGAAATGATTTAGTTATGTACAATTTCGGCCCTCCATTTATTTCAAACATCTTTGCCACCATCTAAAGCGAAAATAACCTAGTTTTAAAATGTGTGATGTTGTTGGGTTGTGCAGTTGGTAGATTCAATTGTTCAGCGCCAGTACTTTTTCAGGGCAAAATTTCATTTGTAATTTACATACACAAAGCGATAGCTCCTCCAATGTGCAATGCAGTCTTCTGCCTGTTGTGTTCAGCAATTCAAATTTGTTCAATACAGTACATGTATAGAGTCTATTGTCACTTTTATAGAAAATAGTTTTCTGTTGAAAACTATTCATGTTCATATTCCTCATCTCTTTTCTTCCAGTTCGACTATTTCTTCACCCCCTATATTCATTGTTATTTCTGTTACAAGTTGAATTCCGTATTATGTTCTGTTCTCACTCTAATTTGAATTTCTACTGTGACATAAAATAGCATTTTCTTCCCTAACTCTTTTCCTCTCCCGCTGAACTCCACTCTTGGATTCCATTTCTTTTTTTTGTTTTTCTTTTTTGTTTCTTTTCATCACAATTGTTTGATTGTTGTGTTGCACTGTCCTCCAAACCATCTTGGCCTCATCTGCTCTTTTATGTCCTCAGAGTGGAGCAGGTCAGCGACACCCTGCTGGTGTGTCAGACTCTCTCCACTAATCAGACGGGCAGAGTTCCAATCCGTGTGTTGTTCAGCAAGGCAGAGCGTTCTGTTCCTAACGTGACATTCCGTTACGTCGACGACCCGGTCATCACTGAAGCCGTGCCTACAGAGAGCTTCTATGCGTAAGACGAAACACACCTCAAGCCAGTGGTCCCTGCGCCTGTGGCCTGATGTAGTCACTTCCGTTCCTCAGAGGGGGGCGTGTCATTGTGGTCAGTGGCCAAAACCTAGATGTGGTGCAACAGCCAATCATGTCCGTGTGGGTAGAGCCTGTGGACGTCCAGAGAGTGAGACGCAGAAAACGCTTGGCTCTTCTTAGCACTAAGCAGCAAGTGGTCTTCAACGGCACCATGACAACAGTGAGGGAGACGACAACTAATCCCAAGACATATACACTTGTCTCATTTTCTGCCTCTCTGTCTCTCAGGTGTCTGAGCACTGCTCTGTCCTGTCATCCTCTCAAATGACCTGTCCAACCCCTTCAGTTCCCCCAGAGGTTAAAGTGAAGGGTGTCTGGTTTCAGATGGATAATGTCCGTATCCATTACAAAAGCCTCAAGGTATCCCAGTCCAAGAAGTACAAATATTTTTGCTGGCAGTTTGTGCGATGACTTAGACACATCGCAGACGGCATTCTTCAATGACACTTAGCTTAGTTTTTGTCACAGTTATATAAAAATAAAATATTCTCTTAGTTGACACTCCCGATTCAGTGCACTCAGAGTGGTGTGTTTCAGTCAGGAGGCAAGCTTTTGCTAGGACTTCCTGGTTCCAAAATGCTTATATATTCTTTATTTCCACCTACATAAGACATTCAATTGCTTGACGACAACACACTCACTCGGTGCGTCAAGGCTGGAGTTCGTCGCCAGACATCAGCATGCGACGCACAGAAGACTGGGTTGGGGGAGTTGATCGAGAACCCGGCGAGGAGGTCAACTTTTGACGGCGAGCAAGACGTGCAAAATGACTCTTGACTGACTATACAGCGTACAGTGGTGGTGGTGGGGGGGTGTAGGTAGCGGGACGTGACTAAGACAGGAACAGGTCATACGACAAAAGTATTGTCCAAAACCATAGCAAATATACATGCATAAATTTGAATTGTTTTATTTGTATACTACAGTATATGCTTGGTGCGGCTCAGTTAAGAAACAGGAAGTGGCAACCTACAAAGGCCTTTTTTCATTGCTCAGCAGTCACTACTTAATAAATAACGCCGTCAGTCACGCCGTTATTAATTACACTGCTCACCAGCCCTTTATTAGTGGATGTGGAAGAAGAACGAAGAGGGCAAGTACTTTCATATTAAGGCACAGTGTGACATCACACCATGACTAAATTCAAAAGCTACCATTACATACAGTACAGTGGTACCTCTACATATACAGTGTATCACAAAGGTGAGTACACACCTCGCATTTCTACAGATATTTAAGTAAATCTTTTCATGGGACAACACTGACAAAATTACACTTTGACACAATGAAAAGTAGTCTGTGTGCAGCTTATATAATACAGTTAATTTATTTTCCCCTCAAAATAACTCAAAATATAGCCATTAATATCTAAACCCCTGGTAACAAAAGTTACTGAGTAGGGTAGGGGGGATCAGCCCATACGCCGCATTCTACATCAAATTGGCGTGCATGGCTGTCACCCCAGGAGGAAGCCTCTTCTGAAGACGGTACACAAGAAAGCCCGCCCGTCTCATCAGACCATAGGACATGGTTCCAGTAATCCATGTGCTTTGTTGACATGTTTTCAGCAATAGGACATGGTTCCAATAATCCATGCACTTTGTTGTAATGTCTTCAGCCAACTGTTTGCGGGCTTTCTTGTGTACCGTCTTCAGAAAAGGCTTCCTCCTGGGGTGACAGGCATGCACACTAATTTTATGTAGAATGCAGCGTATGGTCTGAGCACTAACAGGCTGACCCCCCCACCTCTTCAATCTCTGCAGCCATGCTGACAGCACTCCTGTAACGAGTCACATGACATTTTGGAGGGAATATGACAAGCAGTACTTAATTTGGACATTTAGGGTGTACTCACTTTTGTTGCCAGGGGTTTAGATATTAATGGCTATATTTTGAGTTGTTTTGAGGGGAAAATAAATTAGCTCTATTATATAAGCTGCACACAGACTACTTTTCATTGTGTCAAAGAATCATTTTGTCAGTGTTGTCCCATGAAAAGATAATTAATTATCTGCAAAAATGCGAGGGGTGTACTCACTTTTGTGGTACACTGTAAATTTAATTCGTTCCAGGACCTGGTTTGCAATTTTAAATGGTCATAGGTCGAGCGGGATTTTCCCATAAAAATATATTATAATTTGATTAATTCGTTCCACAGCCCAAAAACCTACGCTAAATATGCAGAACAAATTCACTAAACACAATTGCAATCAAATAAATAAAATACACAGATAAATCTCTTCAACTGGGGCCAAATCTTAAGCATGAAACAGTTTCAAATATTGGATAATGAGTTTAGTGCCTCTTTAAATATTTCTATGTTTGTAGATTTTGACAAAGTACAGTAAATCAGTAGAATATACACATACCGTACCTGCACAGGTTTACAAATAAAGTGGTTCCTCGACATACGATCGCTTCGACACACGATCTTTTCGACATCCGACGAAAAAATTTGACTCACCATTTTTTTCTACATCCGATGACAAGCTTCAAATACGAAGCTATATCACAGCGCCGCAGTTTCTTTGTTTTCCCGCAAGACGGACGCACAGCGGATTTTCTTGTGAGAGAAATCAACATTGGTTCCAACAATGTTAGTGCAGGTGGTGAAAAAAGGAAAAAGTTGAGGCTTACCATTAAAATGAAGATGGAAATGAATTCAAATGGTTGAAAAATATGAGCGAGGTGTGTGTGCGCTCGTCAACTGGCTTGACAATACAGCCGTAGATGGTCTTTGATCTCAGCGGTCCTCCTCCATTTGCCAGTCTTTATAAGTTAAGGTGACCATTATTATTGTTGTAACATCGCCAAAGAAATTGACAGCTGCGTCAGGTTTTTAATCATTTATTTCAGAAATTGTGCTGCGCAACATGCCTACTGTCCGCCGCAGCTGAACATGAAAAGTGAAAGTAAAAAGTCCTGTCTATCTAATTTGTAGTTTTGTTACATTATTACAGGTATTATTATTATTACTATTATTATAATATTATTCCAATTTTTCGACTTACAAACAAGTTCCTGGAACTAATTAACTTCTTATGTAGAAGTACCACTGTTTAGGAAGTAAAAGTCAAAAGTCAGCTGAAAAATAAATACTCAAATTGTCATTGAGTATTTTCATTGAGTATTTGTATTTTGGTTGGTTAACTCGGCTAAAGTGTAAATACCGGGGGGGAAAAAACTACTTGAGTACAACAATAACTCCTGAACATGACCTGTCTTTTAGGACAAGAGTTTCAGCTACTATCCCAACCCACGCCTCTTTCCGCTCAACCGGGATGCTCCAGATGCTCCATACCGCTTCAAAGCAGGGGGTGTAATTGCAGTGGAGGTGAGGAGATGATTGTTCCTATGGGGAAAACATTATCACTGCTTGACGTAAAATGTGCCTATACCACCAGGGTGAGGACCTGACGCGAGCGATGTCCAGACAGGAAGTAACTGCTCGCCTTGGAGACCAAGAGTGTGAGGTGAAAACCTTGGACAGCACTCACCTGTACTGTGAGCCTCCCGAAGTCCAACCAAAGAGTGTGGATGACAGCAGTCGGCTGCCCCGTCTCCAGGTTAGTTTTTAGTAGCACGATGAGCTGGTGGAGGTGTTCCTAGTTAAATGGCACATGACTGAGTTTGCAAACACATGGTCTTTCTATCGTAGGTTTTAATGGGTAACCTTCAGGTGGACTTGGGAATGGTGCAATACGACAGCGACTCTCTGCTACCTCCCATTCCACTGGCTGCTCAGATTGGATTGGGGGCAGGAGCTGCCGTCATCATCCTATCTGTGCTCATCATCATCCTCATGTACAGGTTAGGTTATTTCACCGTCCATTAAAAAGGTTCACAACTGTTTGCGTCATTACTCTGTGCTTGATGAAAGTTTGTGTATTTAGGAGGAAAAGCAAGCAGGCGTTGAGAGACTACAAGAAGGTTTTGTTGCAGTTGGAAACTTTGGAGATCAATGTGGGCGATCAATGTCGGAAAGAGTTCACTGGTAAATCAAAATGTTTCATTTCGGTCAAATTGTGCCAAATGGTTACTTGGAATTTCTTTTCGCATGTGCCTTGCAGACCTGATGACAGAAATGATGGATTTAAGCAGTGATGTGGGAGGACCAGGCCTCCCCCTGCTAGACTATCGCACGTATGCAGAGAGAGTTTTCTTCCCCGGCCACCAAGCGGCACCGCTTAGCCGCCACCTTGACCTGCCAGAGTCCAGAAGACACACGGTGGAGCAGGGCCTCCAGCAGCTCAACAACCTGCTCAACAACAGACTTTTTCTCACAAGGGTTTGTGTAGCGACATGCGGGACTGGCGGGCACAACAGATGATGAGTAACACCCACTTCCTGTCTTCCTAACAGTTCATTCACACTCTTGAAGCACAGCAGGGCTTCTCACAGCGGGATCGTGGCTACGTGGCAAGTCTCCTGACCATGGTATTGCATGACAAGCTGGAGTATTTCACGGAGGTCATGAAGTGTTTGCTGCAAGATCTGGTCCAGCAGTATGTCGCCAAGAACCCCAAACTCATGTTACGAAGGTAAATCTGTCATTTGGGACTCGGACTATCAAAAATGTCATAAAATGTTCTTAACAGTATAGCAACTAGGGCTGAGTGACGATTAAAATTTTTAATCGTGACTTGTAGCGATTAAATGTGATTAACCGCATTGTCATACACACAAACCAATAATAATTTATAATGTAGTATACACACTACTAATATTTGTAATGTTTTATTATACAATTTTAATGGACTCTAAAAACAAAAGTCTTGACTTAGGTAATGAATAATGTGGATCCATGAATAAACAATAGTCATATCCAAATCTTCCCTGACTTCCACCCTCCTGTCGTTTTGGCTATTAGGTGCATTCCTTTCCAACAATGTTGTCCCCTCAGAAAATTAAATCGTGACGAGCTTGTAACACTAGTTATGGCATATACAGTATATACAGTGGGGAGAACAAGTATTTGATACACTGCCATCAAATACTTGTTCTCCCCACTGTGTGTGTGTGTGTATATATATATATATACATATATAGTTGTACAATCCCAATTCCAGTGAAGTTGGTACGTTATATAGTAGTACAATCCCAATTCCAGTGAAGTTGGTAGGTGTTTAACATAAATATAAACACAATGCAATGATTTAAAAATCAAATCAAACTATATTTAATTGAATACACCTTAAATATATTTAATTTCAAACTCATAAGCTTTATTGTTTATAGCAAATAATCATTAACTTAGTATTTTATGGGAGACGGGTCTGAACTGCAGGCAGGCCAGGCTGGTACTCACACTCTTTCACTATGAAGCTACGCTGTTTTAACACGTGCATATTGTGGTTTTGGCATTTTCTTGCTGAAATAAGCAGCGGCATCGATCAAAAAGTTGTTGCTTGGATGCCAGCATGTTTCTTCTAAACCTGTATGTACCTTTTAGCATTAACGGTGCCTTCACAGATGTGTGTGTAATTTATAGTGTTTTTATAGCACCGATACCATTTTTTGGCCCCGATGCCGATACCTGGCTGTGCAGTATCGGCCGATACCATTCCTATACCACTCCGTTTGAAAAATGAATTTAAAAAAAATATATATATATAATATATATATATTAGGCCTGTCGCGATAACAAATTTTAGTGTGCGATAATTTATCTAATAAATTATTGCGATATGCGATATTATTGCGCCCCCCCCTTTTTTTTTTTTTAAACCAATATAATATAACACAGTGAGAATACAGTGTATATATATATAGATCAAGTACACCCATTTAAATGCAATAAATATTTACTGTTAAATTCAGAAATACTTTTTAAGAAATCACAACTAAAAACAATAAATAGTCATTAAAGACAACAATATTAATACCGCACAGAAACACAGAATAAATAAAATGTGTTTTTCAAGAAAAAAAATTGCACTTAATAACTTAAGCATTTAGGCAAATGAAAACTCTTCCCCTCACAGCTTCTTCAATGGTGTTCCATAGGGATGCAACGATTCAGTTAAGCCACGGTTCGGTACGATTTTCGATACGGGGGACACGATTTTCGATCCGATTCAATACATTTAATGCTCTGGAAAAAAAAAAAAAAAATTATTATTATCTTTTTTTTTTTTTTTTGCTAACGAGCAAAAATTAAATTGCCATCCTATAAAAATGCATTTTAGTACATAACATTTATGTGCTTACTTCTTATTGATCTGAAAAAATTTTGTATAATTGTGCTGAGAACAATCTTTTCTTTTTGTAAAGTGAGGCGAGGCACACTGTTGATTGCTACAGCTCTCTTAGCAGCTAGGTTTACTACATGAGCAAGACATCCTATTTGTGGTCTGAATCCATCTGTGTCACGTACTGAATTAACAATATTTGCAACATTATCTATAGTCACTGGTATGGATTGATTTGGCATTCTTAACTTCCATTCAGTCATGACAGTTTAGAATTCATCGATTTAGTATTTGGACTACGTGTCCCATAATCACTCTGGGCTCACGTAGCCAATGGCATGGGACGTAGCACATCTAGTTTGCTATTTCATGATATCTAGAGTGTGTGCGCATTAAAAAAGTTAGCAAACGCCGCTGAAGTCACGTCTGCTCATTACTGCACAACACTAGCATATGACAATCGACTTTCATAAACAGGACGAGTTTGAAGCACAGCACTCTTAATTTGCCACTCAATGTTCACCATTTCCATTCAGCATTCAACGCCATCCGGCGTTGTGTGGAAAAATAGCCGCCCCACGTGAAGAGTCACCCCTGACGGGAGCGCCCACACGTAAACATCACCGGCGCGCCAGAGATGGTCCGCAGTCAATCCGGAGCACTGACGGGGCCGGTATACGTTGAACAATAGGATATAATGGGAACGATTGGCTCCGGCGCTATTTTTTAGCCGGACCTGGAACGAAGATGCATTTTGTGCAGTTGGTAACAAGGAATCCGAACTTTTAACAGTACGTTTGCCGCACGTGCAAGCGAGGCGATAAATCGCAGCGGAAAAATTACCGCCTTCATTTTTATTTATCGTGCGATAAATGGAACTATTGCATATTGCGACAGGCTTAATATATATGTGTGTACATATATATATATATATATATATATATATATATATTAGGGCTGTCAAACGATTACAATTTTTAATCGAGTTAATTACAACTTAAAGTGCATGTGACTTGAAAAAGCATGTTTATTTCATAATACACGCGGTATTTTATGCTCCTGAATGATATGGACCGCTTGGATGTGTGTGGAAGCGATCGCTATATTTATTTAGTTTTTTGAATCCCGTGCCATGAAAATGAGTGACGTCCGGCTTCGGTCTTGCATTGAGGAGGAGGGCACTGTGACGTGTACGGTAGAAGACGTCCTCTTCACTATACAGCGTACTGTTGTGTATGAGGACAAAGGATTCAGCTGATTTTGCGGATTAATACGTTTATTTTTCGCATCACGCCAGCCAAACGGCTGCAGAAAATCATTCTGTATGTGGGAGAGGCGTATGCGCCTTTTTGGAGTTTCAAAAGGTTCCCATTCACCGTGGATATTGGCCAAAACAAGCCCGACTACAGTGGGAGCATTGGACTTAGGAGGAAGTGAGTAAACATCTTGTTTAGTATTATGTCAAATATTAATACAGCTATTACAAAGTAAACACTACAAACTTTCTTTAAATAAAGGACTACTTACGTTTGATCATCGATAGGCATGTAAAAAGCTCTCCTCGTGCACATTAGCACGTTAGCTGCACAACAATTGCAGCCACCCTCCTCCGGGGAACGAACTGTAAATTGCTCTCCGCCGGGCGGTTTGCCGATCCACAAAGACAATCGACAACTCAGTCATCATGTCAAATAATCCAGGCGAGTTATGTGTGATTTTCCGCTTCGAAGACTTTGAAACATCACTCGGCTCGGGTTAGCATGTCGGCTAGCTGTCACGCCTTTTGGTTTGTTTACATTCTCCGAAGCCGGGGAAGGGAAATGACATACAGTATGTCCGATTTAGGTGTCATAAAATATCGTTCGGGAGGTGCGACAGTAAAGGTGAAGTCGACAGTTTTGACCATTATGGAGTAATTTTGCCATGTCGTCCTGAATAAATGCATTTTTATTATTTCATATTCCATTTAGCACAAGACTGTTATTTGTGTCATGACCATGCCGTTTATTTAGCAATTGGGGAAAATACTTGGATAAAAAGAATATCTTGTAAAAATATTGAAGTAAAGAGACAGAAACAATGACATTTTGCAGCTCTCTTCGTCGCGTTTTCCTCGTTGTGAATAGTTCCCCCTCGACGGGCTGACTGGTCCTTCTCAAGCCATTTATATAGCTATTGGGGATAAATACTTGGATAAAAAGAATATCCTGTAAAAATATTGGAGTAGAGAGACTGAAACAATGACGTTTTGCGGCTCTCTTCGTCGCGTTTTCCTCGTTCTGAATAATTCCCCCTCAATGGGCTGAATAGTAAAACCGATGAGCCCAGTTTACCGCTGACGTCATCCACCTGTTGGGGACGCTAAAGCCCTATAATGGTAGGCGTGGCTAATCAGCAGATTAAAAGACTAATTTCTCGTCATCTGCGCTTTGCTAAATTGTTGTATATAGTCGAATCGTCTCAAAATATGATTCTATTTCACATGATAATGCCATTTAAGACTTTTTTTCTCATGTTGTATGCTCTTTAAAAATTAATTAATCGCAATTAATCGCAATTCAAACCATCTATAAAATGTGCCATATTTTTCTGTAAATTATTGTTGGAATGGAAAGATAAGG
The DNA here is from genome assembly GCF_030265065.1 of Corythoichthys intestinalis. Lineage (NCBI taxonomy): Eukaryota > Metazoa > Chordata > Actinopteri > Syngnathiformes > Syngnathidae > Corythoichthys > Corythoichthys intestinalis. Next base: position 37,248,191 of record NC_080396.1, read on the forward strand.
CACAAGATGGATATATACATGATTCAACATACGGTACATAAGGACTGTATTTGTTTATTATAACAATATATCAACAAGATGGCATTAACATTAACATTCTGTTAAAGCGATCCATGGATAGAAAGACTTGTAGTTCTTAAAAGAAAAATGGTAGTACAAGTTATAGAAATTTTATATTAAAACCCCTCTTAATGTTTTCGTTTTAATAAAATTTGTAAAATTTTCAATCAAAAAATAAACTAGTAGCCCACCATTGTTGATGTCAATAATTACTTACACAATGCTCATGGGTGCCGAAGCCTATAAAATCAGTCGCACCCAAGCGCCAGCAGAGGGCGGCAAAACTCCATAAAACACAACAAGTGAGCGTTTCACTGTACTGTCATTTAAATCTGTCTGAGCGGGGCATCTGCGTTAATTGCGTCAAATATTTTAACGTGATTAATTTAAAAAATTAATTACCGCCCGTTAACGCGATAATTTTGACAGCCCTAATATATATATATATAATATTGTTTATATGAAGAGCTACATACTTGGATGTGAAATCATTGCTATCATAGCTTTGCCAGGCCGCTGCTTACCTTTGTAAAACAGGAAAAAGACTAATACCAAGTGAATCCAGTACAGTTTTTTTTATTGCATACCTGGTATGGGTGACAAATAATAATAATAATTTAATAATAGTTGATCACAGCATGCTGTCTCTGTATCAACCTCCCTCTCTGTGCAACCAGCAGCAACATAGCAACTCCATCTTTATGGCAAAGCACAAATACAAGCAGCGTACGAGTGAGTCTCTCTCTCTGACACAAACAACTCAGCCATTTAGCTTAGCTTACTTTGCTTACTTCTACTCCACTTTTGAATAGATTGCCACCCGTCCCTTGAAATAGGGAATCATACCGATTTGGAAATTAAAAGTTCCAATTTACTGAACCAATACGGAATATATATAAAGAGATAGTTTTGGGGATGTCCCTTTTTTTTCGTCGCCTGTACAGCTTTGGGCGCGAGGGAGGCGTCCCTTATTTCTATTTCTGAAAAGTGGCAACCCTACTTTTGAAACAGGTCTCAAATTACTGCGGCATTTCAGTAAAAGATAATAAAAGTAAAATAGACAAAATGAACTGACTAGGATTTGTTGCTCCGGTGTCCGGTCCAGCCGCCTTTCTCTTGGTAGCAGCTGCTCTTGTTGCAGCCTCAAACTCTTTGTGTTCGTTCACATGTTTCATCTTCAAATTTTTTATCAAGTTCGAGGTATTATAACAGGCCAATTTAACTCCACCTCTCGAAACTTTCAGGCCGCAAATATTGCATGCAGCCATTGAACTCGACGGAGTTTCTATGCTGAAATATTCACAGACCGCCAACATTTCTTCTCCTGGCCTGTTTTTCCTCCATATGAAAAAGCTGCCCTGTTATCGGTTAAGAGCGGCTATTGGCCCGCTCTCATTGGTCTGGAGCAGGCCAATAGCAATAGCTGCTTGGCATGCAAAGTGATCACGTGTCATCACACAACACAGACTAGTGAGTGTCAGGAGAAAGAAGGCTGCGTTCAAGTGATACCAGTAAATGGTATCGGCGCCCTATTTGTTGGTACTCACAGATACCGATACCACCATTTTAGTGCAGTATCGCCCCCCCCCCCCCCCTCCAATACTGGTATCGGTGCAACATTAGTAAATTACCCATGCCATTGGCACTAACACAGCTCCATAATATCAAAGATGCTGGCTTTTGGACTGAGCTGTTAACAACTGGGGTTGTTTTTGTCAATAGTCTGGAAATCATAGCGTCCCAGTTTTCCATAAGGAACCAAATCGTGATTCGTTTCACCACAGAACAGTTTTCCACTTTGTCCCATTCAATTTTAAATGAGCTCCGGCCCTGAGAAAATACCTGTGCTTCTGCATCATGTTTAAACATTTTAGTTTCTTTGTACTGTAGAATTCAATCCAACAACAGCAGTTGGCATGGTGGACTTTGTTCACCGACAATGGTTTCTGGAAGTACTGCTGAGCTCATTCTGTGATTTCCTTTACAATAGCATTCCTGTTTGTTAATCTGATCACTGCATTCTCCACTCCATAATAACCCCATCCTTCGCTTGTGTTCTTAAATATGAAGCACTGCAAGCATTTGTTAATAAATTGGAGCAAAAAAAGCACCTGTCTAATATACTCCAAATGTAAACATTGGTCTCATGTGTGACGTAGGGACAAAGTCTGTCGCAGTCAGAGACATTTCCACAGTTAAATCTTCGGTGATCATATCCCACATGATGGCGCCACAAACGCAGAATTCGCACATCTTCACTCTCCACTTAGTTTTAAAGAACCCTCGTTTAAATGTACATATGCGTGTGGATGATAGGCCAACTCGTAGAAAAAGTTAAATCTTTTTGCCAAATACCCTGCTACGTGTATACATGGCCTCAATCTTTTTTGCCACCTGTTCTAACTCTTTTGGAACATTTTGCAGCAATAAAATTCTAAGTTAATGAGTATTTGCTAAAAGCAATAACATTTATCAGTTTGAACGTTAAATATCATTCAATATCATCAATATCATTGTCTTTTAGTGTAGTCAATTAAATATAGGCTAAACGTGATTTGCAAATCATTGTATCCTGTTCTTATTCATGCTTAACACAACAGCCCAACTTAATTGAAGTTGTATATACATTAGTAGAATATACAAGTAGCATATTCTGAGTGTGAGCCTTCATATTTGGTCTTCCACACTAATTGAAAGCATTCTGAAGTACAGACACAAAATTAAACAGAGAAAAGGCTTAACTTTTGCATTGGATGTTCTGGTGTTAATGCGGGAATGAAATAATTATGGTAACTGAAATCATTATTTTGTGAGTTTCCCAGCCTTAGTAAAAACGTGACCACGTTTGATGTTTAAGGACAGAGACTGTTGTGGAGAAGATGTTGACCAACTGGATGTCCATCTGCCTCTACTCCTTCCTGAAGGTTTATTCCTTTCTGTCCTTCGCCATGTCTGCCTCCATACTGCCTGTCTGTCTTCAGTGCTCTTATGTGTCCACTTTTCAGGAAGTGGCAGGTGAGCCACTATATATGCTGTACAGAGCCATAAAGTATCAGGTTGACAAAGGTCCAGTGGACGCCGTGACAGGAAAAGCCAAACGGACACTCAACGATAGTCACCTGCTGCGAGAAGACGTCGATTACTGCGCTGTGGTAACTGTGGCAATACACGATCGCACACACATGGCATTGTGTTATTAAACACGCGTTTGTGCGTGTGTAATTTTCAGACTCTTAGTGTGTTGTTGAAGAATGGAGCTGAAGTTCAACCCTGTCCTGTCAAAGTGCTCGACACTGACACCATCACACAGGTATGGATATAACATGTCTAGTACGCAATAAGACACTGTATATACAGTAGAGGTGTGCATCGGCACTGACCTCACGATTCGATTCGATTACGATTCGGAGGGCCACGATTCGGTTCGATTCGGCAATGCATCACGATGCATTAAAGCCCGGGATGCATTAAAATGCTAAATGTGAATCATGAGGCAACACAAGCGGTCAGACATTAAACACCTTTTTATAGGCTCTTGTGTCATTCCTGGTTGTAGTTAAATGAAAATAGTAATATACATAAAAATAATAAAAAACATCACAGCATTTAATTAGTGCTTTGAATGAGACCAGGGCTTTCTTTTTTTTTTTTTTTTTACACACACTAGCAGTCTTTCATTTTTTACACACCGCATAAGTTTGGTCAAGTTTCCCACCAACCTCATAGAAGCCAAAATGTCTCCATATGCCTGCTTTCAATGTCTTTGGTGCGTCAGTAATCTTTCGCGCTTCCTCTTTCACCGCTTCAGCCATTGTTAGTATGTCTTATCTCTGCTTTCTTGAGTGCCACTGCGCAATTGCGCATGTCTGTGACGTTACTCCCGTGAGGAAACAGATTTGAGTTCCTCGTCCCCCCTGCATTGCTTGTACAATAGCTCCCTCTACAGGTAAACATGAGAATAATAATACAAATGGGGAAACCAAATCCATTGCATCACTGGAAGATTTTTGAACGGACTTATATATTTTAATATGTGCTGAATCGATTCGGCTTGTTGCCCGCATCGAATCGCATCGTCCATGGCCCGCATCGGGATGCATCGCCGCATCGATTATTGTTGACACCAGTAATATACAGCATATGCAGAAATGTACAGAGACATTCTGGATGAAAGCTATGTACCTATGATTAGGTGAAGGACAAGATCCTGGATCAAGTTTACAGAGGAGTTCCATTCTCTCAAAGAGCAGCAGCAGACAGCTTGGATTTGGGTAAATACCTGTCTTCTCTAGTGTCATTCAAAGCTTTGGCTGGCAGCGGTTTCTTACCATTCATGGTTCTTTGATTGACAGAATGGCGTTCGGGTCAGGCGGGACACCTGACCCTGTCAGATGACGACGTCACAGCTGTGGTTCAAGGTAGCTGGAAACGACTCAACACACTGCAGCATTACAAGGTAATTTTCAGTATCACCCCTGAGTTGTTTTCATACAATTGGTCTGTTGCTCTTAACCTTCTCTGGGTCTTCAGGTTCCAGATGGAGCCACGGTTGCTCTCGTCCCACGTTCCCAGAGTTCTAGTGGCTCTCGAGTCAATCAGGTGTTCCAGACAGGAGAGAGTAAGAACAACGAGAACATGTTTTGAGCTAATGTGTCCGAGAAAAATGTGGAATCTTTTGTTGCTGCCGTAGAAACACCAATGCTGGAAAGTGAAGAAGAGGAGGGGCTTCGATTGTGGCATTTGGTAAAAAGCAGTGAAGATCCGGAGATTCCCAAACACAGGAAGAGCAGCATGAGGGAGAGAGAGAGAGCCAAGGCCATACCGGAGATATACCTGACCAGACTATTGTCCATGAAGGTAACATAAGTAGAGTCAATGTGTATAACTTTACCAGATTACTGTCTTTGAAGTTAAAGCTCTAATTTTTATAACTCTGCACATGGATATGTATAGGGGACTCTGCAGAAGTTTGTGGATGACGTCTTTGTTGCCATCCTGAGTACAAAGCGTCCTCCTCCCATTGCTGTCAGATTTTTTTTTGACTTCCTGGATGACATGGCCGAGAAACACGGTATTGATGATCCGGAGACCGTCCACATTTGGAAAACGAACAGGTGAGACACCGACCAGATCTCCTTAGGACTCTGTCTGTATTTCTTGCTATCTAATTTGTCTGTCCATCTGCACAACCAGTCTTCCTCTCAGGTTCTGGGTGAACATCCTAAAGAACCCCCAGTTTGTGTTGGATGTCCAAGTGACGGACAGCATCGATGCCGTACTGTCTGTCATTGCTCAGACCTTCATCGACTCGTGTACCACATCCGAGCACAAAGTTGGGCGGGTAGGCTTTGCTCGAGTGCTCGTTTATGCCTGACTTTCTGTGCCCATGTTGTGACTGCTTTCTCTCCAATCAGGACTCTCCTGTCAACAAATTGCTTTATGCCCGGGAAATTCCCCGATATAAACAGCTAGTAGAGAGGTGAGCTACCGTGAAGAATACATTTTTTTACTTTGATTTTTTTCCATTTTCACCCCCAACTAGAGATTCAGTAGCAAACCATGTTTAATGGCAAGCACTGACTAGATGTTTTACATTTCAGGCCAATCTCAAAATAAAACAATCGTCATCTTGCACGGGTAATTGCACTCCATCATTGTGTGTGTTTACAGTCATTATTAACCTGTCAACCCATTTGCATTACCCCGCAAAACTTACCAAACCTAATATTTTTCTTCAATTCCCTTGAGCAGCAACACAGCACAGTTTTCTAACTTGCTATAGGTATTCTTATCAGAGCGCGTGTCTATCCTCTTCAGCCCTCGTGGTTCACATAAGTAATGTGAAATTCTTTAATTTGCCGACAATCTCTATTTTTGCTTGCCTGTTAACGAGGGCGTAGGTTTGCATAGGGACGGTAGGGACATAACACTACCAACATTTCAGGATGCTCAAATTGTCCCCACCAACTTTTGAGCAACCTTATTTGCATTATATAATGACTTAAGTTGTACAGGTAATTTAGAATGTATTCCCAAATGTTGTAAGGATAGAATTGACCCAACATTATTAAGTGATTTGAATTATGTTCAGACTTACATTTACATCTTTTGACTTGCTGAATGTCCCAGTCAGTTTTTTTCCTTCAAACGGACGTTTGATTGGCTGATGACTTGACCCCCCTCATCCCAACACACGTACTCATAGCCCTCACAAAAATGCAACATGTCGACAACATGCCACCTCCTCCGCCCCCTTCGAATTTTTTTTTTACCACTAGCAGCATCAGCCACTGTAAGTAATGTAAAAGGGGGGGAAAAATCAATGCTGTGGAGGTGGGGAACACACTAATTTTGCTACTAAAAGTCCGACCACAGAGTTCATATTAAACTGTGTGAATTTGCTAACCTGCAAAATACAAATTCCTAGCTGTTAATGTTTATTACACTTACTAAACTTTTTTGATCCCTGACCACAAAGTTTTTTCAGTTATATTTAATTTCTTTATTTAGACACACAATGTTGAGTGGTCTTAAGACAAAAAGGGTAAAGGGTGTTATACTTGTATAGCGCTTTTCCACCTTTTAAGCCTCTCAAGGCCCTTTAAACTACATCGCCATCCACCTACTGGTGAAGCAGCACCAGGAGTAATGTGGGGTTCAGTATCTTGCTCAATGATACTTAGCCGAGTTCATCAGGGGAGAGAATCGAACCCACATCTTCTGGGTTGCGGGACAACTACTCTACCACTGAGCCATACACAAAATCCAAAATAAATTGGATGACATCTCTTTACTCATATATGCGTCAGACATTTTTTACCTGACTGCTATTTTCAAACTAAATTTGTTGGTTGCTGGCTATTGTGATTATATGTGAGGAAAACCACAGCCCACAACAACAAAGACACCGCTACACTATATGACCTATCATTATTTGCACGCCTTGGCTAACTAAAAGAAAGCTAGGTAAGTCTTGAGTACACAAGGGGAAAAAGGGCCAAATTCCAAAGTTTCAGGTAAACGAGGCTGCCGGTAACAAAATGTAGCCTTAATACAAAGTATTACCAATAGGGTGGTTCTCACAACTGGGTGTCGTTTTGCATGTGCAGGTATTACAGCGACATCCATAGTGCTGCCTCCGGCTGTTACCAGGAGATGAACTCCACTCTGACTGAACTGTCTGGGGTAAGTGAAACTACATTAGATAAGCAGAATATTCCAACTAAGATTGTCCCATTATAGTGATGACTCTCTGTCACCTCCAAACAGTTCAGCTGCTCCCATTAGACAAGTTAACTTTAGAATGAATTACACTGTATGCTTCTAGTGACAGTTGGACCGACCATAGCCCCTTTCACACATGCCAAAACACCGTGAAAATCCCGGGATTTTAAACGGGCAGCCCTTGTATGTAAATGCAATTTCCCGGGTGGACCGATACAGAGATTATGTGGAGATTTGACGAGTCGCATCTTAGTATAATGCTTGGGAAAGTCCGAGGACAAGGCTTATGTGAAAGCAAGTGTTAAAAATTCCCAGGTTACAGCACGATGGCTGATGACGTAAATATCATGGCGGTCTGATCGTCGCTTCCTCTTTCTTGGCAGTAAGACGAAAAGCGGTAAACAAACATCACAATTATCAACACAACATAACAAAATTAAATTGTTACTAGATTGTAAAGCCGAGGAAGAGAGTCCATCGACCATCTTTGGAAATGTGTGGTCTATTTTGTTGCCGATGTTAAGGTCCGCAACTGCAGAAAACAAGATTGTACCTCAAAACAGAAAACAACAGAGGGATGCGTTCAAGGGTTTAATAAATACAAACAAAAATACACACGATTGCAGAAAAGGGGGAATAACACAATGGGTCCGTGACAGTAGGTCAAGGGGGCTCAATAATACTAACCTAAGCGGTAGGCAGAGAGCCGATAAGACAACAAAACAAATACACTTAAATACCAGCACAACATAGGGGACTTCAAAACTAGGGCAGCAGAGGTGTCGGATGGCGCCCAGCAAGTTAATATCTCGGCACCCTTCTCTCTGATCGCCTAGGCTTGAATGCAGTCCTGATGAACTTGAATTGAACTTTAACTCATTCATCCAATCAAATTCAGATACCTTAATAGCCTCGCAGACAGTCATAATTTATATAACTTCAACATCAATTCACCTAACACAATTGCAAGTTAATTGCAAGAGTGTAGTATGCACTGAAATAAATACAGGAGGGAGCAAACCTGCACTTGTGTTTCATTAGAACCAATTGCCTAAATATAAAGGTGTCTGTGATTTGTGTTTGGATGAGGGGCGGTGGGGCCAGTAAAAGGAGGAAGGTGATTTATCTGTCTACTATCCGTGGGATGCAGGCTGACGGTTCAGGAAAACGTTCATTGGATGTTTTCTTTAGCAGCATTAACTGTTCCTCTTTAAGATAAATGGGTCTTTAAGATAAACGTGTTATTGATTGGTCATATCACTTTTTTTCAGGAGGGTGTTTGGCAGAAAAGGATGCGAGTCAGACTCAAATTGTCAATTTTAGGACCTGTGACTTGCTTGGCTAAAATATATGAAAGATTTGATTTGACTTTGACTTGAGTACCAGACTTGACATGTTTACATTTCAAAATCAGAATTTGCTATATAGTTTAACGTTTGCTTTTGAAACAAAAGCTGCTATAATTGTTTACTTCACTGGATGTGCCACCCATTTAGTGACCTGGGCACCAGTATGCAATTAGTTGAGAGCAAGGCTTACTCAGTGAGCAAGTATCACAAAGGGAGCTCCTAATTAGATTTGGATTCGGCTCAATCAGACACTTTTTTTCAACATCAGCCAACTACCAGGGAGCAAACACATGGGGAAAGCGTCATTAATCTGCCTGAATAACCGTGGAACAGTTTCATGTGTGGAGTTCCTGCCTAAAAAGTGTTTACCAATGTACGAAAACTGTTTGAATATTGTCTATTGAAAAGTACAGGAGTAAAAATACAGATGTTTTCCCTAGCATGAAAATTTTGATTAATAACCATGATTACAAAATGGGTCAAAACAATTGTGATCCTCATTTGAGCTGCAATTGAACAGCCCAGGTTGCACACACGAGTACATACTTTCAACCATCCAAAATCTCAAATATAATCCTTGCATACTTGAAGAGTTTATTGAACCCTTGTCTTTTGCTTTCTTTTCAGAGCTTCACTTCTGAGATGAACAGTCTTGTTGCACTTCATGAACTCTACAAGTATATCAACAAGTATTATGACCAGGTAACACACGCACACGTACAGTACGTAGTTATTGTGTCATGGTGTTCATGTTGTGGTGTTGCTTAGATCGTCATGTCTCTGGAAGAAGACAACTGTGGTCAGAAGATGCAGTTGGCGTATCGACTGCAGCAAGTCGCCGCACTGGTGGAGAACAAGGTCACTGATCTCTGATCACCGCAGATGGACCCTCTTTTCCACAGGCCCAGAAGATTGCAGGGAATAGAGTGTCAAGAGGGGACCTCCTCTTGAGAGAATCAAACACTGAAGAGAGCGAAAGTGTGAACGAGTGCGAATATACTGTGTGTGCGTGTGTGTGAGTATAAATTCAGACTCAGGAGACACCGTGTGTCATGATTGAAGAATGTGGTGCTTGAGAGCAAACACTCCAGCTTGCACTACATTTCCCAGAGTTCTTTGCAACTCATCAAAGCACAAGCGATGGCATATGTTCAGTTGATACATATGCTGAATCCAATCAACCAAGCAATCATTTAATGAATCAGGAATATTCAACACAATTGACACATTGATCACAAAATCAAGTGTATTTCTTGATAAAAACTGACTCCAAGTCCATCCTGGCGGAGTGAAACTGCCGTTGTCGCCGAACAAATAAAGCTTTCTGTGTGATTGACTCGTATGAAACCAATGAGGAGGTGTCGGGTGTGCACGAGCTCCGCCTCGAGCTCAGACTACGATGAAACAAAAAAATCCCACTGATCTCCGACCTGCTGTGTGTTAGTCGCTTACTAACTTAATTGTGTGTACATACTGTAAACCTTATTTAAGCCCTATTTATCCCAGCTGTGCCTTTGACTCTTGCAGCTTGGTGGTGCTGTGATAGCAGCAAATAGTAAAATAAAAAGAGCCGGGAAAACAAGAGTGGCAACAAGAGTCCGAGGCTGTGCTCGCAGCATCTTAGAAGTTGTTGTGTGCTGTTGCATTTGAGAAAATGCATGTGTATGCCAGCAGCCGATAGCGAAAGTGTGTAATACAACGAAAACATCTCGAATTCAGGATTTTAGCATATCAGCATTTTTTACGTCAAATTTCTTTTATTCAAACTCTTATCACGGATTTAGCTCTCTGATGCTACAAGCACATACTATGTTACACTAACTGTTTGAACAACATGCATGTAAAATTTGAAATCTTTATCTTCTAGTATCGAGCAGCTGTAGTGACTGAAGTCAAATGTCCATAAATAAAAAAAAAGCAATAATATTAACCATTGTGATGATGATAAGCACACTGCTCTTTTTAGCGTGGATCACACAATGAGAGTCATGTGACTATCAGTGTTTTTACGCTGGGTTTTAATGTACATATTCTTGTTATTACTAATCTTTTTATGAAAACAAAAACTGACGTCAACATTATGACTATGACGATTTGTTCTTGTGATGTTTGTGACGTGTGTCTCTTTCTTTGCTCGTTTTGGCTTGTCTTGTACTTTGAACACTATTGAGTTTGCATGTGAGTGATGATACTGAAGATTTATGATGCATTTGGGGAACAAAGACAACGATGAGTGTGATGACACATGTTTAATGGGAGGAAGCTGCTGATATTTGTACACTTTTGATGAGATGATTCTCTGCTCTGATTTGTTATTGATGCTTTTTCTACAAGTGATGAACTAGATTATTCCATTCAAGCACATACAACTTTTTTACTGACGGTGTGACATCAAAACGCCGTGTGGCACTGTTTTATCATGACAAAAACATTAAAGTCTAATTTTTAACATGCAGTTTTCTGTCTATTGGTCACTCTTGTTTGGAAGGCTGTCAAGGTCGTAACTGAGAAACAACTTTAAATTTCACCACTCTTATTTGAAAACTAAAGGGAACACTTTCCTGTTTACGTAAACTCAAAAGTGTTCCCTTTATTGATAGACGTAGACTTCCAATCCATTTTTTTACTCGGTGAGGCGTGAAGCATGGCGTGAAACTGAAAGATGATCATTCACTGCCAGTCCTTCCAGTTCAAATGAATTGGACATACGTTGCCGTCAGTGGCATGCAATGAGTAAAATACTGTGGGGGAAAATATAGAGGGGCCGTAATCAGTTTTTATGTAGAATTGAGAATTGAGAATGCTTTATTTTGGACATGAGAAAATAAAAGTAATAAAACAAAACAATTTATTTTAATTTCATTAATCTTGCTTTTATCAACATTGTATTAATAGTAAAGATAATACATAGATAATAAATTATCTATACATAAAGAATGTACAAAATGCAATAATGATTAATAATCAAAAAACAAAAATAATAATCGCTTATTTAATTTGTTTAATGACCAAAAGTAAGTTTTTAAAAATGTATTTTAAATGACTAGTAATAGCCACATTCACCATAAAGAATTAGTCATTTGTGTCAACTTTTGAATATTGGTGCAACAATTACACTGAGAGTCCCGGTCGAGTTTTGGCTATAAAAAAAAGGCCAAAGGGGCGTCGGATGACCAAACTGACTACTTGGTTTTGTCAAACAACAGAACAGGTGTGAAGGGGGGGTTTCACTCTGGATAGCTGCAACAAACATCTTGAATATTTGCAAATCCAGCGCTTTCTTGGCTGTCAAACACGGAGGAACACGGAGATGGCCAGTTGCCATGTTCTACAATATGATTGACATGGCAGCACTGAATGCATACAGTGGGGCAAATAAATATTTAGTCAACCACTAATTGTGCAAGTTCTCCCACTTGAAAATATTAGAGAGGCCTGTAATTGTCAACATGGGTAAACCTCAACCATGAGAGCCAGAATGTGGAAAAAAAACAAAATCACATTGTTTGATTTTTAAAGAATTTATTTGCAAATCATGGTGGAAAATAAGTATTTGGTCAATACCAAAAGTTCATCTCAATACTTTGTTATGTACCCTTTGTTGGCAATAACAGAGGCCAAACGTTTTCTGTAACTCTTCACAAGCTTTTCACACACTATTGCTGGTATTTTGGCTCATTCCTCCAAGCAGATCTCCTCTAAAGCAGTGATGTTTTGGGGCAGTCGTTGGGCAACACGGACTTTCAACTCCCTCCTCACTCCGTGGCGTCAAAATAATAACAAGAACGGACAGGGGGACCTAGTGAATGACCTACAGAGAGCTGGGACCACAGTAACAAAGGCTACTATCAGTAACACAATGCGCCGCCAGGGACTCAAATCCTGCATTGCCAGACGTGTCGCCCTGCTGAAGAAAGTACACGCACAGGCCCGTCTGTGGTTCGCTAGAGAGCATTTGGATGATCCAGAAGAGGACTGGGAGAATGAATATAACTTTTTGGTAGAAACACAGGTTCTCGTGTTTGGAGGAAAAAGAATACTGAATTGCACCATACCCACTGTGAAGCATGTGTTATTTTCCACCATGATTTGCAAATAAATTCTTTTAAAAAATCAAACAATGTGATTTTCAGTTTTTTTTTTCCACATTCTGGCTCTCATGGTTGAGGTTTACCCATGTTGACAATTACAGGCCTCTCTAATATTTTCAAGTGGGAGAACTTGCACAATTAGTGGTTGACTAAATACTTATTTGCCCCACTGTATAATGTAAACATGATACGACTCATCACACACATGCTTTAAATGGAAAATAATTCAATTATTTTTGTTCTGATGGTGATAATGTTGAGCTGTGGCTGTGGCTGTGGCTTTAGGCTCACCTAAAAGACCTATTTAGAATATTTCAGGTATTTATTGTTATTTTTTTTAATTTATTGAACTTAACATTATAGTAATAATATGTTAATGCTATGCTAATATGTTTTGAAAAATAAAAAAATACTGTTCAATGGAAAAATGTTTATTTTTTTTAAACCCAGATATCAGAAGGTAACACATTTTAGAGCTGTAATTGCAATGCCGTGATACCGTGAAACTGTGATATTTTGGTTTAAGGTTATCATACCGTCAGAATCTCATACCCGCAGATGCCTACTTGAACATGCCGAAAACAACATTAAGGTTCAATTGTGAAGGTAATTGAAAGAAGGGACATTTATCCGTTTTTTATTTATTTATTTATTTATTTTTTTAAACCTGTCCTTTTCAGCTGTTTGACACGGAGAATGGAAATCTATGTGTCCGGTGGGTCTGAACAGTTTTAATGTTTCACATTTGTGTATGACATACTCCCATTGTGATCATTCAACATACCTCGTTTATTAAGACAAAGCAGCGAACAGGAATATGGGGGAACAAAAGAAAAAAAAAACACGAGAAAAGAAAGAAAAGAAACACAAACAACAAGAAGAAATACATTGAACGCCTACACTAACTATGAATATGTTGGTGCTATCGTCAGCTAGCTGTATTTCCAGTTGACACCATGTGGGGGGCCTGTTGACCAGAGAAAGAAGGGGGGAGTGAGTCTATGAAATAAGATATTGGGAGGGGTGGAGTGTACACAAATCCGCTCTGTGAGCTCCAAACCAGTAATCCTGTGAATCCCTTGTGAGTGTAAGCCCGTTGGTAACCGACCCTATGCTGCCCCGTCGCCAATCCTGGCACCGAGGCCCCCAACCCGAGCACGCCCAATCACATCCAGCCGTGCGCGAGCCCCATCAAACATGCGACAGCCAGGCAGACGACCGGAGACGCCGTGCAGGCACCACCCCAGGGCCACGGCCCACATCCAGCCAGCCAGGGAAGGAGGGCGGACAGGGGGGGAGCTAGCGCAGCCCATCTCTCCTCCCACAGCCCAGGAAAGGGGCCATCGTCACCCCCCAGGGAGGTCCCCTGGGCCACACGGGCCCCCATCAACCGGCCTTCAGGGATGGAAAGAGGGGATGCACCACCAATTCCATGCCCACCCCCATCTGTTCACCCAGCCCACGAGCCACATCCGCCGCCCCCCAACCGGCACGGCACACCACAGGACCCCCAACGGCCCACCAAGCCCAGAGCAGGGCAGGGTCCTCCACCGGAGCAGGCGACACCCAGCCGACACACCGGCGTCCATCTAGCAACCCACGACGGCGCGTGGGGCGGATACCCAAGGAGAGAAGAGAGGGGAAGACGGAAGCAGGAGAACGCGGAGGAACCGCCGTGGGGTGACAAAACATTGGAGCCCCGACCTCTCCCCCACTACTGTGGCCGGCAGCCAAGGTAGAGGGGAGGCCATGCCTCAGGAGCCACGCCATAGAGAAAAAGTGTGGGACCCACCTACCTACCTGTTACTGTGGCTGCCAGCCCTTACCCAGCACCGTGATGGGATTGTGTGGGGAGGGTAGTGCAATGTATGCATTAAAATAGGAAAGCTTGGCTTGGGGCAGTGCGACCACTGCATGGAATTTCTACCCAGCCGTGCGTCCCACCGCCTTTTGCTGAACATTTATTCGATTAATCGTTTAATTGTTCGCCCGATTAATCGATAATGAAAATAATCGTTAGTTGCAGCCCTATTTTTGACAGCTGTCCACTGTCATGGCACGTCTCTGAAGGGGTTAACATAAATAGAAACACTGAGAAATAAGTAGTCATATGAATGTTTGAGAACAATATGGCCAAAATGCTGTCATTAAAAATATATATGGTGGAAAACACTCAGGTGACCTGAAGTTCCGCTCTGAGACCCCCAATTTGGCCAACTTTCAAAATTGTCCGATATGCACGTGTGATACATCATTGGAAAGCTTAAAATCTAAATTTTCTGGGGGAAGAAAAATTTTGAACAGGAGGGCATTTAAAAAAAAAAAAATTAAACAGCGAAACCCTATCTGGAGGTGAGAGCATGAAAGAGCGGAATTAAAGACGCAATGACTTTAACAAGATATCTACGCGCACTTACCTTGTTTCGATCCAAAGCCTCCATCTAGCATGTATCACTGAATGTCGCGACACAGCTGTGAATGGCCACAGCTGGATTTTTGGGGGACTTTATGGGTGAAACATGGTAATATAACAAGGGTCGCGATGCAGAAATGGCAGACGTCAGAGTGGTCGATATTTTCTTTTTCATATATTTATCCTTTTAAACGTTTTTTTTTCTTTGCTTTGTTTGGATCGAATATTTATCATCTAAAATAACGGGGAAAATGCAACAGTAACAAAAAAAAAATTAAGCGATAGTTATGAGGTAGATATCCATGACTTTTTTACAAACACCAATTTTTTCATTGTGACGTAATTTGTTTAAAAGTTTGAAGTATGCGAGTGAATAATTGTTTAGACGTTTTTTTTCCCAAACGAAATATTAGACATCAATTAATGATTCTAAGCTAAAAATTAAAGACATTTTGAAAAATCCATTTAATTAATTACCTTCGTTTTATGGCTGGGTTGAAACAAAAGCGGTTGCGCGACGTCTGTAAACGGGGGGTTCCAGGGTAAAACGGACTAATTAAAAATAGTTTGGGGGCTTAATGCTCCATGAATCTGCTATGGCAGCATGTAGACATATTGTTCAATTAAACACAACAGTTGTTGTGGCTTAAAATACAGCAGTTAGAGGAGATGCAGAGGAGTGCAAAAGCAGAAACTGCTTTTTCAGTCTTGTCTGTATTACTTTTCCTCCATATATAAGTATTATTTTAAACGCGAAAATTGTTGTACACTAAAGCAGGTTTTAACACAGGCCCATGGGTGGCGGTAATGCGCTAAAGTCAGCATGCAACCCACCGTCCAACTCAAAAAAAGAAGAGGAATCATTGACTTCAGTCACTACTCACTTCAAGAAGTAGCGAGTCATCTAAACAACGAGCAGACGCCCATCTGTTGTGGTTGGGGCAAGTTAACAACGACAATTTCAAGAGGCCATTTCAGTCAGACGCAATGGATCCCGTTGCCCAAGGTAACCCGCAAATGTTCTAGCGTGGGCATACTGGCTTGCTTGCGTGGAGTTTTCGTTAGCGTAGCGTGTAACTGTTGGTTTAAGTCTGGAATAGACTCTGTACAATGCCCCGAACGTCATGTAGACGTTTGATGTGTGTGAACGTGTAGAGATGTGTTATTGTGGTCGCTTGTGGACCTAACCTAATAGGACTGGACAATACAGAACGGGCCCGTTGCTACATGCTACTTGACCAACGCGCCGAATGAGTTCTTGGTAAATAACTTGTGTTTGGAACTTTCCTCGTATTTCCATGACTTCGGAACATTTGCTGCGTTGTTTAAAATTTGAAATTGTGTCCCGCATTAAATTGAATGTAACTGTGGTCTGCTTTTGGTAACATTTGAAAAGCATATTTCTTGGCACTCACACTGCTGGCGAGGCCGTCTTGTTGTTGACAGCTGACAAGGAAAAGCCCTGTGACGTCACGTCCGGTACTTTCGAACAGAACTTCCGTTTGACATCCTGTTGTGATTTTTCAAAAGTGGACCATGTATTCGACTCTGTGCCTAATGAAAAATAGTTTAAAGTGGTACCTCTACTTAAGAAACTACTTCTAAAATCAATTAATTTTGTAACTTGAACATTCTGTAAGTATAGACGAGTTTTCAATGTTAATGCCCTAATCCAGGGGTCCCCAAACTACGGCCCGCCTCCACATTTGGTCCGGCCCCCTGAACAACAACAAAAAATCTGGAAAAAAAAAAATGTTCCCAATAGTGTTATTTATTTCCTGGCTTTTTTCTGGAGGAACCCAGAGAAAGTTATTTGTTTATTATCTATTTAATTAATTGTTTTATTATTATATTATATTATATTATTATTTTATTTACTTTTGTTCCGTGAAGAATCCAGAAAGGGTTATTTGATTATGGCTTTCTGAAAAACAATAAATCTTTACATTTTGGCACTCCTGCAATGGCACTCCTGCAATCGTCACACCTTTTCTGTTACAAACTGACCCCCGGCCCCTCATCAGAGAAGGGAAAAGTTATGTGGCCCTCACAGGAAAAAGTTTGGGGACCCCTGCCCTAATTTGTTCCAAGCCCCCCAAAGTTCAGACATAAATCTTTTAAATGCAGCAAAACATGTAACCAATACATGTTACAATTGGATTATTGAACAATAAACCTAAACTCAAAGTTGTGCATAATGTAACAAAACAAGAAAAGTGTAAAGACTAAAAGTTAATACACACATGTAAAGCTGTCGGAACACAAAGGGTGAATGAAAAGGGCGCTGGGATACACACATACACATACAGTAGTGGTCCCTCTTAGCCAATTGGATGCCAGGAAGCTAGGCGATAGCCAGTGGCAGAGCAGCTATAAGTATGTTACGTTCAGTAAATTTTTTCCTTTCGTAACCTGAAATGTCTTTCTTAATAAGTATGGGTCCAAGATATCCATTTTTTGAAACCGATTTCGATAACTTCCTGCTCCTTAAGGCCGATACGATAACCGATAATATATAGACCCCAATCACCAACGTCACACAATCACGTGATCGCTGTATTGTGCCGCCATATTGTCCGTCATTGTGTATCCGTATTGTCATTGATCGTAGTTTCTAAAGGTGGATTCACTTGCAAATTATGGAAGCCCCGGTGCTTTCAGACGCTGTAAACTCTTTGGATGAGTTGCATAAAAGCCGTTATTTGGAAAAGCTTAGGTCAATCCAGTCGCCAGATCCATATTTGATGCCCAAACCGATGTTTCCTCCCGTCCGGTCCCATCCTGTGCGTCAGAGCTCGTCCTGAGACCACAAAATTTCCAGTCATACTCCAGTTTGTGTCACGATGAGGAGTCAGGTACCCAAAATCGGCACCGGCCCGAATATAAACCGACATTTGGTCAGCTGAGCGTCACCGTTGTCACGATTGTAAAATGAAACTTAATCGACAACGGGCCGGTGTGTGCCGAAAAATAGCTGCCCCGCGTGAAATGTCCTCCCTGACGGGAGCGCTTATTTATAACGCTTTATTGACGTGAAAACATAGAATGTTTTCATGGACGCCTTACAGTAATGGATTTACGACTGTAAGATCAGTTTTAAATAATTAAATCACACAAAGCCTTAGTACTGTATTTTAGTAACAAATCGTGGACTGGGCCACATAACCTTCTTTGAACAGAAATGTATTAGTCTACAGGTTTTCACGACCATATCCCAATGACTATCACACAGGTATGACATTTAATAGTTCAAGCAGAGTAAAATAATACATATTCACGGTACACGAAAGTCGCTTCCGCGTGGGCGCTCCCGTCAGGGGGGACATTTCACGCAGGGCGGCTATTTTTTGGCAGAACACCTGTTGTTGCGCTCACCGTCTTGCTGCGCGACCGTGGCAACGAGCTTCGTAGTCGCCGTCTGATGATGTCTGCGATCGTGTTGGCATCATATTGATGTTTTCGCCGCTGTCTAACGGCTGTCGACATAAACGCATCATGGACCGAGATAAAACAAACCGTGCTGCTTTCGAGATTTGCCCTTTTAACAATGGGCACACAGCAACTACTAAAATGACCGTTTATCTTCTCTGTTACTGCAACCAACCGCCACACATGCCTTCACCATTATGATTAATCAATGTTAACGATTGTCAGGAAGGTTTTTGGGTTCGTTTACTAGGCGCTGATTCCTTAGACAAGCAGAAAAACACGCAGTAATAGGAGGAATGTACGTAGCGGTAATATGTAAACACGTTGAGCTGACGGACAATATGGCGGCTCCAGTCAGGGGGGCGGAGTTGTGACGTCACGTGATTGGGGTCTATATGGCGGAAAACACAGACAAGACTGAAAAAGCAGTTTCTGCTCTTGCACTCCTCTGCAGTATTTTAAGCCAAAACAACTATTGTGTTTTGTCCGGTTTACCCTGAAAAGCCCCGTTTACAGACGTCGAGCAACCGCTTTTGTTTCAACCTAGCCATAAAAAGAAGGTAAGAAATTATATTGATTATTCAAAATGTCTGTGCTTTTTAGCTTAGAATAATTAATTGATGTCTAATATTTAGTTTTTAAAAAAATGACTTAAAAATATGCGAGTGAATAATTTTTTAAACTTTTAAACAAATTATGTCACAATGACAAAAATGGTGTCTGTAAAGAAATCACAGATATTTACCTCATAACTATCGCTTAATTGTATTTTTTTGTTTCTGTCGCATTTTTCCGATAGGTTAGATGATAAATAATCGGTCCAAACAAAGAAAATTTGAAGAAAAAAAAACGTTTAAAAAGGTAAATATATGAAAAAGAAAATCTCGACCACTCCTCGATGTCTGCGATATCTGCATTGCGACCCTTGTTATATTTCCATGTTTCACCCATAAAATTCCTTAAAAATCCAGCGCGGCCATTCACAGCTGTGTCTGACACTCAGTGATACATGCTACACGGAGTTTTTGGATCAAAACAAGGTAAGAACGCGATAATATCTCGTTAAAGTCATGGCGTCTGTAATTCTGCTTTCGCGTGCTCTCGCCTCCAGATAGGGTTTTGCTGTTTAAAAAAAATTGTTTTTTTAAAAATGCCCTCCTGCTCAAAATTTTTCTTCCCCCTGAAAATTGAGATTTTAAGCTTTCCAACGATGTAATACACATGCATATTGGACAGTTTTGAAATTTGGCCAAATTGGGGGTCTCATAGCAGAACAAGTCACCTGAGAGTTTTCCGCCATATATAATTTTTCAATGTATATTCACCTGAGTTTTTGAACACCTGTAGGTAAAAGTATTTGTGGTTGATTCAGCATAGATTTGCCATTGACCTAACCAGAATTTTCATGATGACATGAACATTATCATAATAAACAAAACAAATACAAGAACTGTTATGACTTCAAATAAAGTGCCCATGTTATTTTTTTCAAATAAATGTAATTTGAGTCAATCACAATCAGTCAGTCAATATCATTGACGATGTGTTCCCCTGAACAATAAGCACAGAACTAAAGCAAATATAAACTCAACGGGTATTGTGCTTTGTCAGCAGATAAAACATTTGGTCCAACAGGAGAGGAGACTTTTGTCGTCTTGGTCCATGAAACAACTTTGTTAACCAGCAAGCCTATCAATAACCAAAAGGCCTCTCAACAACTTGTAAACACTGTAAAATGCATTTGCTAATTGCCATAGGCTAGGCAAGGCAAATTTATTTATATAGCACAATTCAACACAAGGCAATTCAAAGTGCTTTACATCACACGAAGACCATAAAAATCACATTTAAATCAACACAACGTAAAAACCAAGACAAAAGATTGCATTTAATCACAGATTAAAAATAAATAAATAAAAATAAAACAAAAATAAAAATAAAGCAAAAACTATTACTACTAATAATCATTGAAATCAGCAATAGAGATAAGCACAAGAGGAATACAAGGCAGGTAGATTGAAATATATAGACAGTTATGGATATGCAGTGCTAAACAAAAGCGTTTTTAGCCCTGATTTAAAGGAGCTAACAGTTTGAGCATACTTCAGACGTTCGGGTAACTTGTTCCAGAGGTGAGGAGCATAATAACTACATGCTGCCTCACCCTGCTTGGTTCTTGTTCTTGGAACATGCAGAAGACCCGTTCCAGACGACCTTAGAGGTCTAGATGTCTCATAGGAATCTAACAAGTCAAGCATGTATTTTGGTCCAAGGCCATTAAGTGTTTTGTAGACGAGCAGTAGTATTTTATAGTCTATCCTTTGATTCACTGGAAGCCAGTGTAGCGATTTCAAAACCGGTGTAATGTGGTCCAGCTTCCTTGTATTTGTGAGGACTCTGGCTGCAGCATTCTGTACTAGCTGCAGCTTCCTGACTGATTTTTTTATCAAGACCTGTAAATATACCGTTGCAGTAGTCCAATCTGCTGAAAATGAATGCATGCATAAGTTTTTCCATGTCTTGTTGAGTCAGAAGCCCCTTAATTCTGGTTATATTTTTTAGGTGGTAATAAGCGGATTTAGTGACGGACTTTAGATGGCTATCAAATTTTAGGTCTGAGTCAATAATTACGCAAAGGTTTCTGACTTGATTTGTAGCTGTAAGTGACATTGTGCTAAGTTGGCTGCTTATCTTTGAACTTTCCTTTTTTGGCCCAAAAATGATCACCTCTGTCTTCTCCACATTTAACTGGAGAAAATTCTGGCACATACATTCATTGATTTGATGAATGCATTTACTCAGGGAGACTAAGGGACTATAATCATGTGGGGACACAGAAATGTACAGTTGTGTGTCATCTGCATAGGCGTGATAGGAGATGTCATACTGTTCCATTATCTGAGCTAACGGAAGCATATAGATGTTAAATAAGAGTGGTCCAAGAATTGACCCTTGAGGGACTCCACACGTGAATTTGGTTTGTTCTGACTGATAGTTTCCAATTGACACAAAGAAATCCCTATCATGTAAATAGGATGTGAACCACTGAAGAATAGTGTCAGTAAGCCCTACCCACTGTTCCAATCTGCTGAGTAGTATGTTGTGATCAACCGTGTCAAATGCGGCGCTGAGATCCAATAGTAGCAGAACAGATGATTTGCCTGCATCGGTATTCCGACGAATATCATTTAGGACTTTGATAAGCACGGTCTCGGTGCTGTGTTGTGGCCAAAATCCAGACCGAAATGAGTTAAAAAGATTGTTTTGGATCATAAAAGTCTGGATCTGTTCAAACACAACCCTTTCGATAATTTTCCCCAGGAATGTCAGATTTGATATTGGCCTGTAATTACTAATGGTTGAGGCATCCAGATTAGGTTTTTTAGGAGAGGTTTTATTACTGCAGTTTTTAAAGTCTGAGGAAACTCTCCTGTTTGGAGGGAAGTATTTATAATCTGAAGTATGTCTGGGGCTATGCAATGAAAAACAGTTTTGAAAAAGTTTGAAGGAAGGATGTCAAGGCAGCATGTTGTGGGCTTTAATTTCGACACAATTTCTGTTAAAGTGGCATAGTCCAAGAGGCTAAACTGTCTAAGATTGACGTGGGGGACATTTTGGGAGGCATTTAGTGTAACATTTGTTAATCCGGAGTTGCACACAGTCTGTCTAATCTTTAGTACTTTGTGTGTAAAGAATGCTGCGAAATTATTACAGGACACCTCAGATGCCAATTCCTGAGGTATTGATGCTTGTGGGTTTGTCAGTTTGTCAACAACAGAAAATAGTGTGCGAGTATTGTTGGTGTTTCTACTAAGGATCTCTGAAAAATATGATTGTCTAGCATTTTTCAGTTCCTGGTTGTATTTGCGAAGACTCTCCTTGTAGATATCATAAAAAACTAGGAGTTTGTATTTTCGCCATCTGCGTTCTGCTCTTCTACAAACTTGCTTTTGTTTTATAGCTAGTATGGCATTTCTCCAGGGTGACCTCTTCTTTCTTGACAAAGTTTTTGTCTTAATCGCCATAGTAAGGTTCATCACTCAGTGATGGAAAAATAAGGCTTCTCGAACAGTAACAACTTTGCATACTGGCAAAACAGGAGTGTAAACAAAGGCACACATCCCAATCCACCGACACCGTGCCAAAATTAATATTAATAAGCCCGATAAATTGTAATGTTATTGGATTTATTAGGATGACGTCATAATTCCTGTTATCGGACCGATAATTAACGTGCGCCTCTAGAGTCAATATTTTCCCGTTGAGGCATATCTTAATCTAAAAATTCTGTGTTTTTAGACGTTCGTAAGTAGAGGTACTATATATGTTCTGACATGACTCCTTTTTGACAGGACCACAATGAGCCAAGTTTAGGTGGCCCTGTATTCACGCTATAATACACATTTACATGATAACACATTAAAATGCAGATTAATTCAATAATTTTCTCATACAAATTTTAACTTTTCTAAAAGACCTTCATAAATAGGTTCACTTGGCAAAATATTGCATTAAACTTATGAGTTTGAAAATGTCTAAGTGTCGTTGAGCAAGTTACTAGGGTCCTAGTTGTTCATGATGTAGTCTTAAGAGCATGACACGTCGGTCAACACATTTCTGTATGCTCTCTGATTTAACATTTGCCTGTGGTGCAGATGTGAACCTGAACTCCCCCAACAAGGGTCTGCCTGTGGAACATTCCGGAGGGCTCGACGGTTTTCCAGTGGAAGGCACGCTGGGGAACCCCGGCAACCCGCTCCCACCAGGCCTGACGGAGGAGGAAGCTGAGGAGCTTCGCAGCGAACTCGCCAAGGTGATGCCGACCTTGTTTCTGATGCATCAGTTTGTCACTTTGTACTCTTCCTGTTTGGCTGTTTTCCATTGTTTTGTTTTTGTTTGTAAGGGTTCTATAGATACTTTGGAATGTTTTTTTCTTAAAATTCCTTTGCCCTAGATTAGATATAAGATTTTATGTGATTTGGCAATTAAGAAGAACTGTTAGTAAAGAATCTCACTTGAGTCAGTTAAAGGCTAAAAGATCCGATATGGATGAGTTCAAGGTAGCGTCTGAATGTATCCTTAGCTGCAGCAAGTGGAGTCTTTTGCATGCGTTCTCTTCTTTTCAGGTGGAGGATGAGATCGGCACCCTGCGTCAGGTTCTGTCCGCTAAGGAGAGACATGCAACAGAGCTCAAAAGGAAACTGGGCCTGAGCCCCCTCAACGAGCTCAAGCAGAATCTCAGTAAAAGCTGGCAGGATGTCCAGACCTCCAATGCGTATGTACTTGTATTCAGTTTGAACATCACGTTTTCACACAGATGCTATTTAGCTGTACTTAGCCATTCTGGTACGCATATATATGACTTTTTTATTTTCTTCTTTTTTTTTTCTTCTTTTTTTTTTCTATAGTCGTATTATACAACACTTGTCGTGAAATCGTTCAAGAATGTTTTAAGTTTTAGCATTTTTTAAAATCTCGTTTATAATCAGATCAAATGCGGGCTTGTGAAATAATCAAATGTAACGTCAAATTACAACAATTTTTATACCAACAATCGTCATTCTTATGATATTCCGACTGACAAAATTACTTATCCCCCAACTTGTATACGTGTTTGATACAAAACCCTTCGGCATTACCTTATTTTTTGGACTGCTCGATAAATGACTTTTTTTTTCATACATAAGGTGCAACTGATTATAAGGTGCATTAGTGCATCAGTGTACTGCCTTTGCCTTTGCCTTTGTTCTTTATCTCATAACATTGTAATTATTGTTTCATACATTATTTATTTGATTTATTTATGGATTTCATGAATGGCGAATGTGTCTTGAGCACTTTGTTAGAGCAGTGAAATACAGTTGTCCTCCAACAAAATAGGTTCATGGTCTGTAAGCGCAACTGGAATTCAATCACAAGGCGCACCGGATTATAAATTGCAATGTCAATTTTTGAGAAAAATTAAGGATTTAAGTCCCCAAAATACAGTTCTATTCTTCAAATGTGAAAAATATCTTGCTTCTTGCTGCAGGTACAGTATCTTAGCCCATACCGTGAGGGCAAAAGCTTTATTTTCATTAAAGAAAAGCCCACAGATATCACAGAAATATCTTAAATCTAACACATATTTTCTCATTATTATCGTTTTTTTTTTCAGATTTGTTATTTCTATGATCACTGTGTTTTATTTTATTGACAGAGGGTTATCAACAATTTTGAGCCCCTGTGTAAGTACTTTATATACTATGTATACTAGTATATATGTGCAGTATATCCCAGTGTGGTTATGATATTTTAATCTCATGAGAAGATAATTATTGCAATTTCAAGTTAAAACTCACGGTATTGCAGGAAGGTAGATGGTACAGATTAGGGATGTCCCTGATCACTTGATCGGAAATTGGGCCCGGTCATGTCGCAATCGGGATTGTGTAAAAAAGTTCAGTTTTATAATGTATTCATTTCTTTTTAGTTTTAAGTATTAACTAATTGGTTGCTTTTGACGCCAATAAATGTCCAGTCCATTTTGACTCTGAGGGCTCGTAGCAATTGTTCGATACCATGTTTATCCGGGCATGTCTGTGACGTCTGTGTACATGTTTCTTTTATTCCCAGAAGCCAATAGAAGCACAGCGAGCGAAAGACTGAGTGGGCGCAAAAGACATACACATTCCTGAGAATTTAAAAGAGTTTACAATTGTTGAAAGACCCGACTGTGAAAAAAACGGGAAAAATTTGCAGTTATTGCTAACATTTGAAGACAAAATGGACGGAGCAATGTTTTGTTGACACTGAAGTCTCTATGGCTTCTTTTTCTTCTTCTACAGTTTATATTTGGTCAATCTGCGCATGTCAAAATAGATGTCCACGAAATGAGTTCATCCGATCATAATTTTAATCCGAACTGGAATCGGATTAAAGACATTTTGTCCATGTAAACATAGCCAGTGGCAGTACATCAAATAATCCAGATTTATACGGCTATTGCACCCAATAAAAGTGTGTGTGCGTGTGTGCGTGCGTGCGTGCATATATATGGCGGAAAACAGTCAGGTGACTTGAAGTTTTGCTCTGAGACCCCCAATTTGGCCAAACTCAAAATTGTCCTATATGCATGTGTGATACATCATTGAAAAGCTAAAAATCTCAATTTTCTGGGGGAAGAAAAATTTTGAACAGGAGGGCATTTAAAAAAAAAAAAAAAAAAAAAAACCTCCAGTTAATTTCTAAATGGAGGTGAGAGCATAATTAAAGATGCCACAATTTTAACGAGATATTATCGCCCACTTGCCTCTTTTTGATTCAAAAACTCCATGTAGCATGTATCACCGAGTGTGAAGACACAGCTGTGAATGGCCACTGCCAGATTTTTGGGTGAAACATGGTCATATAACAAGGGTCGCGATGCAGCAATCGCAGACATCGAGGAGTGGTTGAGATTTTCTTCTTCATGTATTTGCGCTTTTAGACGTTTATTTTTAATTTTTTCTTTGTTTGGCTCGATTATTTATCTAAAATATTGGGGAAAATGCGACGGTAACAAAAAAAATACAAATAAGCGATAGTTACGAGGTAGATATCCGTGACCTTTTTTTCTTTTTATTGGTGGGTTGAAACCAAAGTGGTTGCGCGAGGGTAAAACGGAAAAATTAAAAATAGTTTGGGGACTTAATGCGCCATTAATCTGCTATGGCAGCATATAGACATATTGTTCTATAAAACACAAGTTCTTTTGCTTAAAATACAGCAGTTTATTTTAAAGAGGGGTGCAAGAGCAGAAACTGCTTTTTCAGACTTGTCTGTGTTTTCTGCCATAGATACAGTATATGTTTTTCCCTCCGTAATACATTTCTGTATTGGATCGAGACTTGTATCGGCAGCTCCTCAAAGTCTGGTGACTCAAACTCACTCACGTGAAAAGATATGTGATCGAGACATCCGTAATACACATTTGGATTTGAAATGCATGCAGGAGAAGCAAAGTACAAGTCGAGTCTTAACTTTCGGCTTGTTGTCAGCCATCCTCATTGTACTACTCTGTCAGTCTACATTTTGGACACAGGCCAGTTGGATCCACAAAGCTGTTGTTGCAGCTGTTGCAAGGCACCACACCTGTCACACAAGATCCAAATCTCAAGGTCTTTGCTATCAATATCAGATTCTGGCGAAGTAGTAACCAGGAAAAAAATTTGGAAAAACATTAGTAAACGTGTCTATATGTTGTCAAATGGTTTCTTTCTAATATCTACAATCATCAGGATATTCTGGACGAAAGTATGTGGACACCACTGCTGTCTTTTCTGGTTAGAATTAGCTTTTTAGAGTTTGCTGACTTCCTGTGGACATGGTTCTTCTCCTACCCCCTTACAGGCTTCCATTCCTTCAGACAAAGTGTGGCAAACAGGCAGCTTTAATTATGCTGGCTAAAATTGGGTAGAGGTGCCATTCATGTATCACCTGTCCAAATAAAGCATCCAATAGGTTGTAGTCAGCTATGTCTCCACGAAACACTTGCTTCATGTGAAAAAAAGTATACTGATACACTAATTCAGTCATCCTACCTGAATGAATAGGGCTAATGTTTAATTCCTATTTATCTTCATTGAGATTGAAATGGGCTGTCAAATTTAGGTGTTCTGATTAAAAAGGTATTCGTAGATGACAGTCTTGGTAGTAAAGTAGCAGTTATTGAGGAAATGTAAATATATGTGATAGCATCACAAGCTACATTGCTGTTTATTTATCTTGCTGTTGTGTCTTCAGATATGTGTCTGCCTCGGCTACTTTGGATGACATTACCCGCTCTGAAGCGTGAGTTGATCCATTCTTCCTGTTTCTCTATCTGGCCTGAATCGAGCTACTTGTTGGAGCTTCTTGCTTTTTGGTGGCCCTTCCCTGTTTTGTCCGTTTGCTGCTGTTGTTGGAGGAGCTTCTCCTTGTGGTTCATGGTCACATACAAATAAAATTGGTAGCAATTTTGTCACATTGTAACTAGGGGTCGGAATCTCTGAGTACCTCACAATACAATTTGCGATACCAAGCTTGCGATACAACAACTATTGACACATTGGTCAGGAAATCAATCGAAAAATTAGCTTATTTTCATCCTTCTGTGAATTTAAATTAATATTACTAGTAGACGTTCAATCCATTTGAAGTAGGTGGGTGGCAGTGAATGAACATTAGTTCATATACTGCCAACTGTCCCACTTAAACGGATTGGATGTCTATTGCTGTCATTGGCTGCCAGTGAGTTAATATAAGGGGTATAACGGTATACTAAAATGCAATTTCGGTTCGGTTTTTGAAATGCTCATGTTTAATTTTTGGTACACAAAAAGGCAGGAAAATAATACCTAAAATGCTTTAAAAAAAAAAAAAAAAAAGAAGAAAAAAAAAGTAAAGAATAGAACTTATGTCAATAAATTTAATTGATCCTTTTGGATGATATTTAAAATAAATTACATTAAAATTAAAACATACATATACAACAATAATAACACCTTAAGCGGTGTTTTTGTTATAGCGAGCTCGAAGTCTTCGCCAAAAGAGCACAAGTCTCCTTGCGTTTTTGTCTCACCAAGTTTTTTTTAAGCCCACACACTGTTTAATTACATTAGTAACACATTAGTGCACAGGTCTCCTAGCATTTTTGTGTCACGAAGAGTAAGATAGGCGATTGGCACTATCTTGAAAGAGAAGGGAGTTAAGATATTTCATTTTCTATTTTCCTTTGCATTGTGTTCTATTATCTACTTCATTACAGGTATCAATGGTTAGGTTAGGTATATGGAATAATTCAAATGGTTTCGGCTGTTTTTTTAGTCCAGTTTTACCCCAATTATAAAATTTAATGTGGCGTTTCAATAGTTCTTAGGACGGATTAGGACATTTACATGGAAAACAAGTCTCTACTTCCTTAATTTTCTGGTTATGAGACTACTTCCAGCACCAATTAAGTTCATACGTAAGGGTAACACTGTATTGTCATATCCCTAATCACAACAGAGCAAGGGCATAGGTTTGCATAGGGACGGTAGGGACATAACACCGCAACTACCAACTTTTCAGGATGCTCAAATTGTCCCCACCAACTTTCAAGCAACCATTTTTGCATTATAGAATGAGTTCAGTTATAAAGGTAATTTAGATTGTCTCCCAATATGTTGTAAAGATAGAATTGAGCCTACTTTTATTAAGTGAATTATATTCATTATGTTCAGACTTTTGTACATTTACCCCTTTCACTTGCTGAATGTGCCGGTCCATTTTTTTCTCCTTAAACGCACATTTGATTGGTTAGACTTGCATTTATTTAAAATGTATTTATTTGTTTTCTACATTATTTATTAGAAATATTTTTATTTGCAGCCTATACAGAAATTTTTTTCAGATAATCATAAATTAATCATAATCGAGGTAAAAAGCGTTTTAGCTTTTTTTTTTTTGTTGAGTTTGGCTGTGCTTGTTCACAAAAGCAGTAGTGTTTTACCTGAAGGAAGGCTCCATTTTTACTTATTTCAAATGTAAATATAACATATATTCAAATATTGTAGTTTAAAATTTCTAATAAAATCCAGACATTTAATCTGGAAGTTTTCAAAAATATTTCTTAAGTAGTTTTTGAAAACAAAGGTTTGAATCGAATAGAGTTACACCTGAACCAATACACATGAGAGTGAGTACAAGTCAATACAGATTTATTTTTGCATTGATCATTAAGCCTAGCAATTAATTAGGTTCATATTCTTGAGAAATGTAGCCCTGACCCCCGTTCACCCAATCTGTTTGGTCTTATTAGTGTCCCACCTCCAGCAAAAAGTGTACATGCAGGTTATGCTCCTATATCGTCCCTACTAACGTTGAGACCAACGTTGCACAGAGAAATTCAACTTGTAGAGCAACGTAAAAGTAGTTTTGCATGTCTTATCATGAGTAGAACCACAAAGTCTGTGTGCCAGATAAACCTCTCCCTCACTGTGGGGGGGGGGAGACAAAAGTTGGCAGAACTTGAAAATTCAAGTCAACCCATTTTACTTGAATCTTCAAGTGTTGATAGAAAACTTTTAAAAAATTATAATTCACTCATTCAACTCAGAATTTTCAGCTAACTGGACTTTGGTTAATTAGCTTGAAGTCAAAATGATAAGTACCCTGGACTTCAGTTTGACTAAACATAGAGTATAATAAACTATTCCAAGCAGGATTTGAACTTGGGCCACCAAAATGGCAGCATAGAGACAATAGAGGTGAAAAACCCTGGCTTGTCTGCCCTAAGCCCAGTGTGCTATTTTGAAGGCATCAGTTGTAGGGTTAGGGCTAAATTTCCACAACTTATTATTATTTCAAGTTCACTTCTCTCAGAATTTTTAAGTATTGCCCACAAATCTAATCTTGTACGTTAATTCAACGCATTTAATCAAGTTCACAATATTAACTTGATGAGTAAGAAGACTCAAAATATAATGTTACTTAACTGAAATTTTACGTTTTTTTTTTTTTAATGTCCACTTAAATTCTTGAATTGCTATGACTAATAGGAAGTGTTATATTTTATTTTGACAGTGATAGACAATTAATAAATTGATTGGTAATCTATTGTCATTAATACCACTGAAATATGATTGCTTAGTCCTCTCCCTCAGTCTTGAATGTGTAGAGCCTAGTACGCTGGGCTCTTGAAAAACGTTTACTTTCATACCAGTGTCTGTAATTTTAACTACCGTAATTGCCAGACTATAAAGCGCACCGGATTATAAGCCGCAACGGCCAAGTTTGACAATTTTTAAAAAAATAAATGCACATATATGCCGTACCTGACAATAGTGCTGCAACGATTCATCAATTAATTCGAGTATTCGATTAGAAAAAAATATTCGAATTAGATTTTGTTGCTTCGAGTATTAGTTTAAAGTGGCGTTGTAATGGTTTATTTTGAAAGTGTTTGCATTTAGTTTTATTGATTAGGGTGGATACACTGCTCTCTGGTCTGCCTCTTTTCACATGGCTGAATCCAAATGCTCCCTGTTAAGACTAACATAAGCTAAGTTTTTGTTTGAGCTAATGTTTTTTAATGCATTCATAATTTAGTTTATAGGTATATTTAGCCGTTTTTTGTGGGAATATGTGTCTGAACCATTTGTTAAGAGCAGTGTAAAAAAACTTGCATTTTATAGCATTTAAGCTAGCGGACTTTTTCTTAGTAAGTTAGCCAATTGTTCTTTTGTTGTACATAGATTCTCATTTAAAAAAAAAAAAAATCTATACCGTTTGAGGCTCAGCTCAGGTATTTTAATTTTTCATGTTCCTTATCCGATTACTCGATTATTCGAACTAAATAGTCCATCGATTAATCGACTACTGAAATATTCGATAGCTGCAGCCCTACCTGACAATAAGCTGTAGTTGTCCATGTCTTAACATTGGATCTTTACAGTTTGATCAAAAATGTATGTATTCACTAAATAGACATGCATCAACACCACCAACTCGTATTGTCTTGTTGCTGGAAAAACAAACTAACGTTAAAAAACAGGTTACCACAAAGATATGTAATCCACTTGACCTTGCCTTCTAAACTTGAAGTTCTTCTGAACTTAAAAACTAGCCATTATATAGCAGCTTTGTTGTAATATACTGTTGCAATAAAGTCCTTCAAGTGCCAGACGAAAATAGCTAATCAACACTAGCATTGCATTCTATTGTTGTAGCAAATGTTGGATGCCCATCCATTTAAAATTGTTCTGTTGTAGCTGCAGATGGAGCCATATTCATCTATAAAATCCTGAGTTTTTGAGTAAGTCTGACAAGTTTCTGGCAAGCTTTATCGGTGTGTGTGTAGCGGCTGAGAGCTGGCTGTGTTAA
Organism: Corythoichthys intestinalis; assembly: GCF_030265065.1. Taxonomy (NCBI): domain Eukaryota; kingdom Metazoa; phylum Chordata; class Actinopteri; order Syngnathiformes; family Syngnathidae; genus Corythoichthys; species Corythoichthys intestinalis. Next base: position 37,279,621 of record NC_080396.1, read on the forward strand.
CACAAAATTTGGAAAGCCATTTTTTAAAAATAGTATGTCTAATCCAATTTTTTTATTTTCAACAAGAAAATATGAAAGGTTTCTCCCCCCTCATAAATGCATAATTAAGCCGCTTCCTGAAAAACCGCAGGGTACAAACTGCGCGGAAAAAGTAGCGGCTTATAGTCCGACAAATACGATACTCATCATAATTCGGAGAACGTGATTTTCTCCAGGTGTACTTTACACATGATGCATGTCTTATGCTAACTCATCCATTTAATGCTCATCCTCGCTCTTGTCCCCCAACTTTTGTCTTCCTGCCTTATGACCTAAGTATTGGCTCAAATGAGGATGTTTGTTGCTTGAAGCTAATGTGGCTAACAGAGATTGGTGGCGGTTGATGGAAGAGCAGCGAGTGTCTTAGAACTGTTTTATAGACTCCCCAGGGCTTCTTTCTTTAACATGAGTGAAATAATGTTCTCCAACCACAGAGATTCAGGACACTCCCACAGAAAAGGCTTGGCGCCGAGAATCTCAATGGAAAAACGGCAAGTTGCAAAAGTGGGATCCCTAACCTCTTTGAACCTCCTTTCCACAGATACAAGAAGACTCAGGAGACCCTTTCCCAGGCAGGACAGAAGACCAGTGCGGCTCTCACCACCATGGGCTCGGCCATTAGCAGGAAGCTCGGTGACATGAGGTATACGCCACTTGGCCACAGTCTTTAGTCTTTCATCTGCTTGTGACTTTTGTTAAACCAATGCGCAACATTGTCCACTGCCCTGACTGACTATGCTTTTTGATTTGAGATGCAGTTGTAAGAAAATGTTCGGGCACCCCTGACAATTTCCATTATTTTCATTAATAAATCATGGGGTGTTTGGATCAGCAACTTCATTTTTATATAACAAAAAACTGATGGAAGTCAAACAAAGTTTATTAGACTAAGAGAAGATGTGCAATATGCATCAAAGTATACAGAGACAAAAATTTGGGCACCCGTTCAGGAAAAAAACAACACAGTATTCAGTAAATCTTGTTTCTGTCAAACTAACAACTTCTTGACAATTCTTACGACTTCCAATGAGTTCATGGATTGTGTATAGAGGTATTTTGGACTCTTATATCATACAAAAAATCTCTAGTTCAGTTACGTTTGATGACTTATGCAAAAAAATTAATGTGACTACTTTGCAGTCATGTTTTTATATGTACATCTCAAACCCTTTAATGCATAAATTATTCTAGCCTAAATCAGATCAGCAGAGTTCTAAAATCATGTGATTTTACAACCCTGTAGGGATGATCAGAAATCCTTATCTAGCTGTCCACTGTAGAGACAGCTGTCCCTGAAAGGGTTTAGCCACAAATGTGTTCATAGTATGTAAACTGTAAAATAAATACAAATCCTGACTTTTGATACTGCAACATTATACACAGCCAGAAAGAGCAAAACTAAGATTTTAATAAAATTGTACTACTACCACCACTAACATGACTAAAATGTGTCAACCTGTTTTTTGTGGGACATCACACAGAGAAGAAAAACAAGCAGCTTTGAACCAGTTGGGCTCTTGACTCTTAACGCTTGTCGTCTTTCTTCACGCTTGTTGTTGCTGTGGTGAACTACTGCTTTGGCCTCACACTCATTTTTGTGCTTATTTTAACGCTGCCGTGTGCTCTGCAGAGCGCTCCCTTTCTCCAATTCTTTTAGGTAAGACTGAGCTACTTCCTCCCTGCCACTTGGGATGTGTGTGACTGAGTATAGTCTACGTGCCTATGTCTGGCTGCTTTTTATTGTAACACGTGCACTTCTCTTTGTCTTCTCTTCACGCTTACAAAGTAGCCACTATTCCATTCGCCACTCCATAAGTATGCCAGCTATGAGGTAATGTAACACACACTCACACGTTCAGTCTTAATCATGATAACAATGTTGTCAATCCTGTTAGAATGTGTTCTACACAACAAAAACTGATCAATTTAGATCAAATTGGTCAAATATATTTGGAGTTGGAGGGCGGGCATTGATTCAGTACCATTGATGAATTTTCACCAGATCGCTCCTAGCCCCTCCAGTTAAAATGGGTTGGATGTCTTCCACTGTTAATAACAGCTGACTGGTTAATTTATGGAATACCATTAAAGCCGTTACAACAGTAGAAATGTTATCGATCTGTTTTTCCTTAGTTTGAGTGTACTAAGTGGTAATATGCCAAAGTTACGGTATGGTCAATGTGAAAAGTGTTCGTTTTTAGAGTAACTTTGGATTTAAAAAATGGATTTAAAAATAACTCAAACGGGGAAATAAATAAATAAATAAATGCAGACCTTAGTACAACGAGAGAAGAATTGGCTAGCTTGTATAGCTAGTAGGAGTGTAACGGTACAAAAAAATCTGTTCGGTGCGTACCTCGGTTTTGAGGTCACAGTTCGGTTCATTTTCTGGAACAGTAAGAAAACAAAATGCAAAATATAAATGTGCTAGTTGTCCATTACACACCTTTGTGCTTTCAAAAATAGGAACAGTAGCCTATACAAAGCTAGAATTCTGCTCAAAAAGTAGCGGGTATTTAAAGATAATCCAACAACAATTTGCCTTTCAGACCCCGCGTATTGGTCAGCTTTCTTTCTGAAAAAAAGAAGAAAAAAGACGTCCTGTGCTAAAGAGAAAAGCAATCCCAATGACAAAGATTTTAACATGTATTTTACAAATTAGATGCCTCAATGAATCATTTTTTTTTCTAATGAACGGTTTTCAAAAGCTTTATTGGTGGATTTTCTCAAGTTAAAGCGCCACACAGAAATTAATATAATTGTGGAAGCAGGATCTGTGTATTATTCTTATTATTTAATTACAGGTGTTTTAGCTCATTTCAATTTATTTTATTTAAATGGGCTATTATTTATTTTATTATGTGTTTATATTTTACAAATGTGATGTAGTATTCATTTATATTGTATATTTTATGTTGTATAACTTTAGTTCCTATGTGAATATTAGTTCCTAATTGTTTTGTTGTGGTAGGAGGGTTTTGTATTGAACACGGGGCCGTGTTGGTTATTATTATAGCAGAGAAGACAGCAGTAAATCAACAGACAAATCAACTGTGCACCGATCTACCACTCAAGAGATCTGATGGACTCAAAAAGTGGGTTAAGATTGCATATTAGTTTGAAAATCGACCGGATCCACCGTATTTTTACACGAGTGACTTCCGGTCTGCCCGATCCTAGCTAGTAGTATTGACGCAGGAGGGCCGCTTCTCGCGTTAAATAATAAACTCTGCCGTTCTTTTCGCGTGCGTCGCGTTGAGCCGCTTCTGGGACGCGTCTAACACGTGGCCGCACTGCGACAGGTGTGCATTGGCTGATTGACTTTAACGCCTGCGTTTCACTGCGTTCTCGCGGCGGCCACGTTGTCACCCCGTTGACGTTTCTGGGTTATACTGTCCTACCAGGTTGGTCCTCATTATAGTAGAGAAGACGCAGTAAATATAATCTACACAAAGAAACTGTAACCCGATCGACTCACAGCCTCGAAAAGGGTTACATTACGTCAGAAGCTCGTTCGGTACGCCTCCGTTTTGAACCGAGCACCACGTACCGAAACGGTATAACCAATACAAATACATGTACCGTTACACCCTTAATGGCTAGCTTAAATGCTATGAAATGCAAAAGCTCTTAACAAATATTTGAAATGCATACTTCCACCAAAGACTGCTAAATATACTTCTAGACTAAATTACAAATGCCTAAACATGTCTACACGTAGCAGGGTATCATTCACACACACACACACATTTGAACAAGGGTTCTTAAAAACGCCATCTAAAGAGAAGATTTGCGAATTCTGCGTTTGTGGCGCCATCATTTGGACACTGATAACTGACGCTGATAACTGTGGGAACGTCCCTGACTGCAACAAAGTTTGTCCCTACGTCACACATGAGGCCAATGTTTAAATTTGGAGTAAATTAGACAGGTGCTTTTTTGCTTCCATTTATTTACAAATTCTTGCAGAGCTTCATATTGAAGAACACATGTGAAAGATGGGGGTATTATAGACAAATATTATTCGCCCATTGTTATCAATGTACTTAAAAATGAATGAATGCAGTTGGCTGTGGAAGCTTTTTTTTTTCTACAAATGTGCTGATGTGGATCTTCGGTTTTAAAAAACCCTTCTAGGTGTAGACATGGCCAAAAACTTACAAATTTGGGTTGGTCTTCACAAGGAGCAGCTGGATCCAGGCATGTTAGATGAGTTATGTCATACTCACTGCTCCCACTAGAGGGCAGCATATCCACCCAAATGAATAAAACTAAATGCAAACACTGTCAAAACAAGCCATTACAACGGCAACCTAAACGAATCCTCGAAGCAGCAAAATTTGATTCAAAGCTTTTTTTTTTTCCTAATCGAATTACTTGAGTTAATCAATTAATCGTTGCAGCCCTACTGTGAACTGTACTCTAGTTTATGAATCTTTGGATTACATTTGATGCGTTGCGTATACTCGTAAATGGAAGTGAACAATTTATTTAACGTTTTCATAACTCAGTCCTAGAGGCTAATGGCCATGTTTGTTGTCATAGCAACTGATGGTATGCATGTGGAATGCAGAAAAAGTTCCAGTGTTAGAAGTTGACAATGCTGCAAATGTATCAAAACTAGGGCTGTCAAAATTATCGCGTTAACGGGCGGTAATTCATTTTTTAAATTAATCACGTTAAAATATTTGACGCATTTAACGCACATGCCCCACTCAAACAGATTAAAATGACAGCACAGTGCAATGCCAACTTGTTACTTGTGTTTTTTGGAGTTTTGTCGCCCTCTGCTGCCGCTTGGGTGCGACTGATTTCATGGGCTTAAGCATCCATGAGCATTGTGTAATTATTGACATCAGCAATGGCGGGCTACTAGTTTATTTTCTGATTGAAAATTTTACAAATTTTATTAAAACGAAAACATTAAGAGGGGTTTTAATATAAAATTTCTATAACTTGTACTAAGATTTATCTTTTAAGAACTACAAGTCTTTCTATCCATGGATCGCTTTAACAGAATGTTAATAATGTTAATGCCATCTTGTTGATTTATTGTTATAGTAAACAAATACAGTACTTATGTACCGTATATTGAATGTATATATCCATCTTGTGTCTTATCTTTCCATTCCAACAATAATTTACTGAAAAATATGGCATATTTTATATATGGTTTGAATTTTGATTAATTACGATTAATTTTTAAGCTGTAATTAACTCGATTAAATTTTATTTTATTTTTTATCGTTTGACAGCCCTAATCAAAACATTTTTTTGATAAAATAATAATAATAATATTCGAGTGGCAATTAGTGAAGTTGAAATGTTGACACGGTTGTTCTTTTACAGAAACTCTGCTACCTTCAAGTCGTTTGAGGACAAAGTGGGCAATCTGAAGGTAAGTGATGCCATTGCAGTGCTATTTTACTCATCTTGATAATTAAAGATGCACTGAAGTGAAGAGTCGCATGTCAGTGCATGTAATATCCTCAGTGGAAGTGTTTTTTTTCTTGACTCTCCAAACTGATTTTACATATACTGTAAGTACGAAAAGCTGTACAGAGCCAACACACCCTCATTCACTGCGCATGTTGCCACTCGTAGCAAGAGAAGTGCATGGGACAGATTTATTTACTTGCACCAACGCACCTTTCGGTTGCTCTTTTCAGCCACACAATTTTGAGTGCATTTTAGTAATAATCAATGAACTGAATGCTTCTTCCTTCCTTTTGCACACAGTACAAGGTGGTGGGGCCCCGAGGAGATGAGGGGATGAATTCCACTTCCCCGACCCAGGAGAACCCACCTTTCTGAACACCCTCCACGAAGCCCGAGACTTGTCACCACCTCACTTTGCAGGCGCCGCCAATGGCCTCCACCAAACCCACAACTGTATAGCGTCCTCTCGTCCGCTCCGTTGCCATCCAGCAGACTGCCTTTGAAGTTTCCTCTGTTTTCTCCACTACTCGTCCATTCTCCTCCGTATGAACGCACGTTCTCATCGCAATGCGGGTCACTCGCTTGCCCGGCTGGTGCACGTCTCCTGTTGGCAGCATCCCATCAACAGATCTCTTGGGAGAACACTTTTGTATAACACTTTTTCACTGCTTTGCATAGTGTTTTTTTCTTTGTTTTGTTTTGTTTTAAACAAGGATAATGCCAGTACTGTGCATGGAGGAAAGGAAAAAAAGAAAATGAGCAAGTCACTCACTAAAATATGCGTGCGCATGACTTGCTGAGGCTTACCTCGAACTCCTCTTCAGCCAAGAACCACCTTTTGCTTCAGTGTTTCTTAATATGCCGCCATGGTGGACAAGTGCATGGAGACTTCGAACAAAGCCTGAGTCCTGGTTGGGTGTCCATTTTGTGTTTCGCTCATTAAAACCTTTAACTAAGCTACATAAACCGACTGTGTCACACTGTAACTACTCCCTACAGTATGTACACATGCAGAATGAGTAAAACTTTGTGACTTGTTTTACTGGAGCAAATTGTTACATGTCATTTAATTGACAACAGAGCACTCGTAAAGCTGCTATAAGAAACATTTAAATGCCAGAAACATCAGGCCAACATTAAAAGTGACACTCATTGACTTCTGAACTGTTGTGTGTGTATTGCGCTTTTTGTTTCCTTGTTTGAAATTGCCAAACTTAACTCAATTTATCACGCTGCATTTATGATGATGATTTTTCGTAATGACATTTATCTCAACTCACGCTTGATGAGGTACAGGAGCAGAGGACACTTGGCTAACTTTATCAATAGTGCGAGGCTGTATGTATCTTGATGCTGGACTGGGATTAGATTATTATTGTAACATTTGAAAGACTGGAGAATGAATTTTAGTTTTGTTTATGAGTTACAAATAAAGCATTCCTTTAAACAAGTTTTTTCAATCTGTCAGTTCCAATGACTGATACTACGGTCAATTCCAATGATGGAAATATCCTTCAATTCCGACCAAAACTTCACATTGAGTAATTCCATCTTTGCCTATTCATACATAATACTCCCAAAATCTGCACACTTTTCAATGTTCACATATTTGGCCAAATATTCTCGACCAAAAATACATTCAGTGACTGGGAAAAAAAAAACTTTGGGCAGTCGGGTTCAATTTCAACAAAGGGCATAGGTTTGGTCTTAACATTGGTAGGGAAGATAAAACCGCATATCCTGCATGTACACCTCTTGCTGGGGACAGGACATTAATAAGACAACACAGATTGGGTGAACAGGGGTCAGGACTGCATTTCGCTCGAATATGAACCTAATTAACTGATAGGCTAAATGATCAATGCAAAATTAATCTGTAATGATTCATGTGTATTGGTTCAGGTGATACACCGTTTGATTCAAACCTTTGTTTTCAAAAACTACTCAAGAAATTTTTGAAAACTTCCAGAATAAATGCCTGGATTTTATCAGCAAATTTAAATTGCAACATTTGCCACACATAGACTTCGTAATTCACGTGGTAGAAAACACTCAGCACAAATCTCCGATATTCATTCTTATGAAGTCTATGCTTTGAACGTAATTTAAATTACATTACCATACATAATAAATACAAATTTGTTAATAATCTCTTAACTATCCAGGAATGCAAAATATGCCTTAAAACCACTTAACATTGTCTAAATAAAGAAATTAAATATACCTGAAAAAACATCTTAGACAGGGAATACCAAAAATAAATAAAAATGGAGCCTTCCGTCAGGAAAAGCACTATTGCTTTTGTCCACAAGCAGTTAAACACAACAAAAAATGAAAGCTCCTTTGGGCTGCTTTAAGATGACATAAAATAAAAATTGTGAGGAAAGGGGTAAACCTTGGTTCACAACATTTGTCACAGTTTCATTTTAACAGTAGAAAACATACAGGAGGACCCTTCTTTCTAAGCATCGTCCTACTCGAGTTTTGCAGGTTAGCAAATCCACACAGTTTAATGTTATGCTAACTCTGATGCAAGTCAAACTTTCAGTAGCTTAATTAGTGGTGTGTTCCTCACCTCCACAACATTGATATGTTTTTACATTACTTACAGTGGCTGCTGCTGCTGCTGCTGCTGCTGCTGCTGGCCAAATAACTTTTAATATCCCTTCTCTTCAAAGAGGGCAGAAGGAGGTGGCATGTTGTTGACACCTATTTCTGTCAGGTCTATGAGTGCATGTGTGTGTTGGGGGGTCAAGTCATCAGCCAAACAAATGTGCGTTTGAAGGGGGAAATGGACTGGCACATTCAGCAAATGAAAAGGGGTAAATGTAAGTCTGAACATAATGAAAAAAACTCACTTAAAAAGGGTAGGGTCTATTCTATCCTTACAACATATGGGTAGACGATCTAAGTGACCTATATAACTGAAGTCATTATATAATGCAAATAAGGTGGTTTAAAAGTTGGTGGGGACAATTTGAGCATCCTGTAAAGTTGGTAGTTGGTGGTAGGTTGGTGTTATGCCCCTACCGTCCCTATGCAAACCTCCGCCCTTTCTCTGTTGTGTTTTGGCATGTGACAATACAGTGATACCTCTACATATGAAATTAATTGGTTCTGGAAGTAGTCTCGTAACCAGAAAAATCAGCAAGTAGAGACGCGTTTTCCATGTAAATGTCTTAATCTGTTTCAAGTACTACTGAAAGGCCACATTAAATTTTATAATTGGAGTAAAACTGGACTAAACAGCCAAAGCATTTGAATCATTCCATATACTTAACCTAACCGTTGATACCAGCAATGAAGTAGATAATAGAACACAATGCTTAGGGAAATAGAAACCTAGGCAAATCTACGCCCTTGATTTCAACCATTCTAACTCATAACTTTTTTGCTCACCTGTCTTGAAAAAAAATTTCCGGAGAAAGTTACAAAAAATTCTTCACATTGGACCCGTTGGAGTATATTGACTCCTGCAGTCAACCGTATTCGACCCAAAATGAACTTGACTATTGGCGCCCATTGACATTAAAGTTGGACTTGCAAAAAAAAAAAAAACTCATTAGCTCACGTAAACATAAACTCTTGGACCTACAAAAATATCTCCACTGAATTTTTTTTTTTTTTTTTAAACTCAAAACCACCTGTAAATTCCCCCAAACCAACAGGAAGAAATTTATAGAGACCATGTAGACTAGGAACATTTCCTCTTTGGTTGAAAAAGAAACTTTTAACCCTTTCCTGCACAAATTATAATTTTTTTTAAATTATGTACGTTAAAGGTGCATTTACTGACAAACTAGTCTGAATTTACTAGTTTATGTGGGTTAAATTTGCATTGCTTTTGCAGTCTGAACATTAAATTCAATGGCTCTTCATTAGAACTAGTGAGAGTGTGAAAATACAAGTTTGCCTCAGAAATTCCGCATTATCTTCAAATGATACGATATCACAATTTGTGGACAATTTGTTTTAACTGGTTCAAAAAATAAATAAAAATACGGTAAACTCATTTTTAGCATTTATTGAGCAGATCGAAAAAGTCATAATCCAAACAAACGTGCAAATACATAATATTTCTGATATTACAAATATGTTTACAATATTTTATTTTCAATGGAAATATAAAAACATCATTGTTTGTGTCAAATTAGTTCAGGCAGACTGTTTATTCTTTGGGTACATGAAGATCAGACTACAAATCTGAATCGGTATAGTTGTTATTTTTCCAGAAATTTAGCCGATGGGTAGGTGGAGAGGGATGCTTCTCCCGCTGACACTACCTGATGATAAAGCAGCCTATGTAGGACCAAGCCTTCTGCAAGAGAACCAGGAAGGCCACGAGGTAGAACAGTGCAATGACAGCCTGCAGAAGAGCACAAAGGAGGAAGGGGACACGTTGGTGAAAAAGAATGTCAGGGAAAGCATATCAAGAGAAACACAAAAATAGGAGACTGAGGAAGTGAAGATGTAAAACTATGGTAGGCAACTAGCTGCCCGCAGGCCCCACTACTAATTACAGTTTATATGCCCCGCAAAATGACATTGGACATAGATCGATACAGTCTAATTGTATCAAGGATTTTAAAAAATTAAACACGTAAAATCACAAAAAATGTTGAAGTAGGTTCATCTGAGTTTTTTTTTAACGAAATGCTCCTCCACTCTAATTGTGGATGGCAAATTAATAGATTAATGGACAGAACGGACATACATTCAAGTAAAAATGTTAGTCTAAGACACCCAGACAATGAAAATGTAGTAAGTATGATTAATTTGATTTAGTTGTTAAGAAAAAAAAAACAAAATAATTGACTGCCTTAATATAGTATATATACACAGGGGTGAAAGTGGCTAGGATTTCTTGCCACATTTTTTAAAACCTCCTAAAACCACTGAAATCAAAGAAAACAGATTTTAACACAGGTATTCTTATAACACTTTAAAAAAACTTGGTTTTCATTCAAAATAGTATTTTTTCTATGATTTGCAAAATAAAAGTTAACAAAAACACCAGCAACCCCAACAATCATCTAATTTTTACTTTCCCTCATTTCTTCACATCCAAATGCAAATTCTCAATTTTAACTACTTAAGAACATACAGTGGAATGAAAAGGTATCTGAACCTTTTGGAATTGCTCACATTTCTGCATAAAATCACTCACAGATGAAAAAACTCTGCTAAAACCACCCAAGCATTGATAGGTTTTCATATTTTAGTGAGGATAGTATGCAATCAATGACAGAAGGGGGAAAAATAAGTGAAGCATCACATTTGATATTTTGTGGCCCAGCCTTTGGCAGCAATAATTTCAATCAGACGCTTCCTGTAGCTGCAGATCAGTCTGGCACATTGATCAGGACTAACCTTGGCCCATTCTTCTCTACAAAACTGCTGTAGTTCAGCCAGATTCCTGGGATATTTGGCATGAATCGCTGTCATTTGGCATCTCAATTGGGTTCAAGTCTGGACTTTGACTTGGCCACTCCAGAACATGTATTTCGTTCTTCTGATCATTGTCTCGTTGCAGCAACCATCCTCTTTTTTGCTTCAACTGTCTGACAGACAGCCACAGGTTTTCCTGCAAAACATCCTGATAAACTTCTGAATTCATTCTTCCATTAATGATTGCAAGTTGTCCAGACCCTGAGGCAGCAAAACAGCCCCAAATCATGATGCTCCCTCCACCATGCTTCACGGTGGCGATGAGGTGTTGATAATGGTGAGCTGTTCCATTTTTCCTCCACACATGACATTGTGTGTTACTCCCAAACAATTCAACTGTGGAGTGTCCAAGTGCCTTTATTGTGAACATTAAATGGGCAACAATGTGTTTTTTTAGACAGCAGTGACTTCCTCCGTGGAATCCTTACATTAACGCCATTCTTGGCCATAGTTTTACATATAGTTGATGTGTGTACCGAGATATTGGACTGTGCCAGTGATTTCTGTAAGACTTTAGCAGGCATTCTAGGGTTCTTTTTGTACCTTTCTGAGTATTCTGGGCTGAACGCTTGGCGTCATCTTTGGTGGACGGCCACTCCCTGGGAGAGAAGCAACAGTGACAAAATGTCTTCATTTGTAGACAACTTCTCTGACTGTCGATTGATGAACATCCAGACATTTAGAGATGGTTTTGTATCCTTTCCAAGCTTTATTCAATCAACAATCCTTGATCGCAGGTCTTCAGACAGCTCTTCTGACCGAGCCATGATGCACATCAGACAATTCTTCCCAGGTGTGTGTTTTATAGTGGGCAGGGCAGCTTTAAACCACTCATCAAGGATTGGGCACAAACCTGACTTAAATTGTGTGGTAAAAATTGGTTTCAATTGCTCTTTATGTCTTCTCAGGCAGAGGGTTCACTTACTTATTTTTCCCCGTTCTGTCATTGTTTGCATACTATCCTGACTAAAATATGAAAACCTATAGATGTTTGAGTGGTTTTCCACGTTCACCCCTGTATATACATCATATTGCACAAGATTTTTTTTTTTTTGTCCATGAGATCCACATTACAATAAATAGATGGATTTGCCAATTTTAAGTAATTGATAATGCATTTTCAATATTTTTAATTAAGGGTATATCCAGAACAGAAGCATAACTCAGGTACAGGTATGATAATCACTTACCTGTTGCGTGTTTATTTGAGCAGCCATTTCCTCCTGCGATGCAGAACATTCCTTAGCCTCTCCTTGCGCCTCCTCTTTCATAAGGACTTGCTCCTTCTCACATTCTATAGGCCGATCTTGGATAGAGCATTCAGGAGGCGCCAATGTTGGTTCTGCCTGCGAAAGGGGGACTTGTGTGGACACATCCTCAACTTCTGAATGTTCTGGAGATTCTGTATTTTGGGTGCTTTCCAAAGGATCTCCAACTGGAAAAGAGGGGAATGATTTGAAATGGATGAATCTGGCAACTTAGTTACCTCAACTTGTTGCCCACCCTAATATACTGCATATACTGTACACTCACCGGCCACTTTATTAGGTACACCTGTCCAACTGCTAGTTAACACTTAATTTCTAATCAGCCAATCACATGGCGACAACTCAGTGCATTTAGGCATGTAGACATGGTTTAAGACAATCTCCTGCAGTTCAAATCGAGCATCAGTATGGGGAAGAAAGGTGATTTGAGTGACTTTGAACGTGGCATGGTTGTTGGTGCCAGAAGGGCTGGTCTGAGTATTTCAGAAACTTCTGATCTACTGGGATTTTCACGCACAACCATCTCTAGGGTTTACAGAGAATGGTCTGAAAAAGAACAAATATCCAGTGAGCGGCAGTTCTGTGGGCGGAAATGCCTTGTTGATGCCAGAGGTCAGAGGAGAATGGCCAGACTGGTTCGAGCTGATACAAAGGCAACAGTGACTCAAATCACCACCCGTTACAACCAAGGTAGGCAGAAGAGCATCTCTGAACGCACAGTACGTCGAACTTTGAGGCAGATGGGCTACAGCGGCAGAAGACCACGCCGGTTGCCACTCCTTTCAGCTAAGAACAGAAAACTGAGGCTACAATTTGCACAAGCTCATCGAAATTGGACAATAGAAGATTGGAAAAACGGTGCCCGGTCTGATGAGTCTCGATTTCTGCAGCGACATTCGGATGGTAGGGTCAACAACATGAAAGCATGGATCCATCCTGCCTTGTGTCAACGGTTCAGGCTGGTAGTGGTGGTGTAATGGTGTGGGGAATATTTTCTTGGCACTCTTTGGGCCCCTTGGTACCAATTGAGCATCGTTGGAACGCCACAGCCTACCTGAGTATTGTTGCTGACCATGTCCATCCCAACTTCTGATGGCTACTTTCAGCAGGATAATGCGCCATGTCATAAAGCTGGAATCATCTCAGACTGGTTTCTTGAACATGACAATGAGTTCACTGTACTCAAATGGCCTCCACAGTCACCAGATCTCAATCCAATAGAGCATCTTTAGGATGTGGTGGAACGGGAGATTCGCATCATGGATGTGCAGCCGACCCATCATGTCAATATGGACCAAACTCTCTGAGGAATGCTTCCAGCACCTTGTTGAATCTATGCCACGAAGAATTGAGGCAGTTCTGAAGGCACAAGTGGGTCCGACCCGTCACTAGCATGGTGTACCTAATAAAGCGGCCGGTGAGTGTATACTGTATGTTTGTGCAATCGCCCCTCCCAGGCAAAATGGATTGGATATCTAGCACTGTCAATGGCAGCCCCCCCCCCCAAAAAAAAATCATAAATCTTGCATGAAAAAGGGTTCATTGTGACATACATGTGATGAAGTCAATGGCAGCAATTGCGGACTCCTGCTGCCTGAAGTTGCATCTGTAACGTTTCATCTTTTGGTTACTTGGTTTCAGCATCTCAACCAGATGGAAGCTACTGGCAGTTTTGACCCTGGGGAGCCATGACAGGGGGTCTTGTGGTTTTTACAGTCAGGAAAATAACATTTTGATTGACACCATCAGTCAGTGTGACTACTCACTTTGTGATCAAATCTTTGGAATTCTGTAATTGAAGACAGAGAAAAAACAGATTAGTTTATTTATATAGAACAGCTGAGAATGTTCAACTGTGTCATTTTGACAGGAACATTTTTTTTTTCTATTTTCACATGCCCTGGAAATGTTAGTGTATTCAGTGGATTGATACTTTATGTTATAGATATACAGTAAGCCTGAACGATATATCGTTTAAACATCGCC